>NC_026002.2:55133306-55490574 GCF_000442705.2 Elaeis guineensis | reverse complement strand
GAACCCTATTTAACAGATAACAGGTAGATTCGAGTGCATATCCTTAGAAGGATATCGACAAGCTGGCAAAATCCATCATGGATCGGACCATGTCTAACAGAGTCTGATTTCTCCTTTCAGACACACCATTATGCTATGGTGTTCCTGAAGGAGTCCATTGGGAGAGAATTTCATTCTCTCCTAGATATGTGAGAAACTCACTAGAAAGATATTCTCCTCCTCGATCAGATCAAAGAGTTTTAATACTCTTTTCAGTTTATTTTTCTACTTCACTTCGAAATTTTTGAACATTCAAATGAATCAAACTTATGTTTCATCAGATAGACATATCCATATCTGGATAGATCATCCGTGAAAGTTATGAAGTAGAAATATCCACCTCTAGCACTTGTACTCATGGGCCCGCATACATCAGTATGTACTAGGCCCAAGAGCTCAGTAGCTCTCTCACCTTTTCTAGTAAAAGGTGACTTGGTTATTTTATCAAGAAGACAGGACTCACAGGTTGGAAGTGATTCACAATCACTGATTTCAAAGATTTCCTCTTGAGTCAACCTGTTTATTCTATTTTTATTTATATGACCTAGCCTACAGTGCCATAAGTAAATATCTGACACACTATCTAATCTAGGGTGCTAGCCAGTAGAATAGACTCTTATCGGGCTTGATCTTTCTGGTCTGGCCCTACATTGATGTCCCTGCTTGAACTTGCACCTTCTTCACTTTCTTCTTCTTATTCTTTTTCTCTTTTTTAAAGGGTTGAGGATCAGAAGACGAACCTCCCACTAAGTTTACCGACTCTTTGTGGAGTTGGTGATCCTTCTCAAAGTTCTGAAGCAACCCCAGTAACCCATGGTAGTTCACTTCAGGCTTTGTCATTCTATAATGAGTGAGGAATGGGAGATAAGACTTGGGCAGCAAGTTTAGTATTGCATCTTTTCCAAGCTACTCATGCAAGGAAAAGTCGAGCTTGCTCAATTGTTCCATCAGCTCGATCATGTACAATACATAATCAGTGACAGAGGCACCATCTCGCATTTTGGCATTAAAGATGGCACAACTAGTCTTGTACCTCTCCATGTCATCTGGTGTACCAAAGGCATCCTCCAACACTTGAAGCATATCCTTTGGCTGAGCCATCTTGAATCTACGACTGAACTCGTTGCTCATGGCAGCCAGTATGATACAGCGCACCGTGGTCCGATCATTGAGCCACTTTCGGTAAGTATCTCTGATTGTTCCACGTGCATTGGCAGCTGGCTCCTTAGGTGTAAGATCCATTATCATAAATAGGATCCGTTCATGCTCCAGGACTATCTTCAACTTTCGATATCAGCTACTGAAGTTGGGTCCCACCAACTTATCATTGTCCAACAATGATCGGAGCGATAGGAAAGTGGCCATATCTGCTCAAAGAAAAACCATAACCTAATTAGTAATTGATTCATTAAACCTAAATATTTTAACTTTAATCAAAAGATTTCTCTCACTATTTTATTCGAATTGGTAGCCTCTACCTTTAATTCGAAGAATTATCCTAATTCTTAGTGGGTACTAGAATCCACTTAGACTGCACACAAGCCCAACTTTGGTTGGCCAACCCATGTACATCTAAGGGTAAGTTCATAACCAATTATTTTTCTAAATAATTTTTAGTAATTTTAATTTTGCCCTAAAAACTTTATCAGTAGGCTTTGGCCTCCACTGTAAGGATCCAGTTAGGTCCAACCATTAACATGACCATACTTGGTGCATCTAACCAACGAATGATTAAGCCCAACTTTGGTTGGCTCACCTAACCACCATTAGAGAGACACTTTCAAGTCGTCATATGATGAGTGATAATTTCATTAGTCAACAAGCACCAGGCCTTTGGGTCTGCAATGATTATTGAGTTAATGGACTCATTATCAAACACCTTAATGGGAGGCTATGACTCAGTTATCTCCATAACTTTATCATTTTAAAGATCTAATAATTTTAGAGGATTTAAATAATTTAGAGTATGAGATCAGATGAATCTGCTTATCATGATCCTCCCACTGGCTTCACCAAGTCAGCTTAAGGGAGACCATTAAAAGGGCTGATCTAGGAGCACCTAAATCAGTCACACTGATTTATCTAACTGACATGGGTCAGCTCAAATAGTAAAGTGATCTGATCAAAATATAATTTCACCAAGAGGTCAGGTAAGTTCGATCAGTGGGAGGGTCGGCTAAAGCTTGCCTTAGACACCATAAAAAATGGCCAGGTAAGCGGGCTCCCAATTAAAAACCATCGATCTGGTTTACCTTAGATACCAACTGATTTAATTAGTTTCGATTAGATCAACCTAACAGTTCGTGCTAGACCGCTTAGCCAAGAATCAAGTCCATTTGGTTCTCGTTAGAGATATGAACTTGACCAACTATAACTATTATAATTAATCTAGAGAATCCTTGACCTAATCTAAGATAACAATTGATTAGATTTAGTCAATTCTTTAATTAAGTCCATCTTTAATCTAACCATAGGTCTAACCCAATTAATAGACCTAATTTCACTAACCCATTAACCCAATGTGTTATGGTTTGTGTCTTAGGTTCTTCAATTCACAATCTTAGAACCTAATCAAATAACTTCTTAATTCTTAATTAAGTTTTGGGCTGAGGGTTGGGTTCGACTTTTCAAAAATAATTTTCATATTTGTAAAATAATTTTATAATATGGTTCTACCAACCATATTGCATGCTTGATTCATAATCAAGATGCAAATAAAATAAACATGAAACTATTTTAGATCTAATCTAAACAGGTTCATGTAATTGAAATAATTTCAACTTTAAATAATTTTTTTACACAAAAATTATTAACAAAGATATTTTATTTTAGATTTAAATATTTTTTAAATCTAATAAATTATAAATTTAATCTAGATTATATCTAACAAATTTATGATTAAAGATAGATCTACACGAACTAGGACAACCTTTGTACTGTAAGGGGTAAACCTTACAGTATGACAACCTTGCAGTTCGTGATTGATCTAAAATTTTAATTTTAGATTTAATAATTAGATTATAAATTAGATCTAATCTAAGAGATAATCTAAGTATGCATAAATAATCATGTAATAAACAACCTAGGATCTGAAACCAATTGAAGGAACCAGATCTAGGGTTTCAGGGTTAGATCTTGAAATTTTTTCAAGATCAGTCAGTGGAAGACTAAAATAAATCAAAATTTATTTTTTAAAACAAAGAATCTCTAGATCTAAAATCTTATTACATGATTATTAGATAGCATTAAATTAAAAATTAAAATATATAGAGCATGAACTACATGTTGATCATATAAACATGTTTCTATACTACATCTAATGTATGTATTAAATAATAGATTAGATCTATTACCTTACAAGTTAAACATTCTAACCTTGCTGATATGAGCTTGAGGATGATGTTGCAAACTGCACATGCATCCAGTCCTAGGAGTCATCCACACGAGCCCACGAATCTCGACCAGAAGTCCTGCTTTAGGAAATCAGCACAGTATGCTAGTACTACGCTGATCCTTCTTCAATGGTTGATCAGGTGCCTCCTTCTTCTTGATTTGGACTCTTCCAAAGATGAGAAGTAGGAGGAGTTTCAAATCTAAGATACTCTTATAAAACTCAAGATGGAGGAAGAGAAGAGATGAAACTAACAACCCTAGAAGAAGACCCTCTTCTTTTTCTCTTTCCTCTCTCCTAGATACCCTATCTTGTATCTATTATATCTCCATGACCCAAAGGTTTTTCTCTTTGATTTTTGGATGCCCCAAATATCTCTCAAATCTCTATATTTTTTGAAAATTTTATAAAAAAATTTATTTTATAGAGAGAGATATGATAGAGTCTTTGTCTAGGTCAAATACCTAGTCAAGGCTTATCCAAACATGGCAAGATAAGGGGCACCCAACTCTTGGGCTCCTCCTCTTTATTTTCATGCATGGACTACAAGAAAAGGGTGCATAATATGTGCCGTAAAAGTCATAAAAATTTCAAAAAAAAATTGGATAAATTTGGTGCAAAAAAGAAAGAGTTTTGGATTTCTAAAACTCTATCTCATAGAATTTAAAATCCAAACTTATTCCTACTTTGATTTGATCCACAACCACTTACCATGAATGAAAGAAGAGAGAAAGCCTTTTGGACATGGGAAATACCTGGGAGAGGGCTTTTGTCACACAAAATAAGAGGGGATTGGCATGGAATAAGAGAGAGGGCGTGGGGGGGGCTTATGTGGTGCAAGGTGGAATCCTAGTCTTACTAAGATTCTATCTTATGACTTGTTTTAATTTGGTTTCTCAAATCAAATCAAACTAAAATTAGATCAACCCAATTAAAATAGGTCATAACCCAATTAAAAACCTAATTTAATCAGATTAAATTAGATTTAAATCTGATTTAATTTTTTAATCAAATTAGAAATTAGGTTGACCCAAGTTCTAATTGAACTAGGACTAGTTTTTTTCTTGCACTTGGCTTATCCAGTAAATCAATTGAACTTGATCCAATCAAGCCCAAACTAAATTTAATTAAATCATATTCAATTAAACTTAATCTCAGCTCATTGGCTTAATCAAATTAAGCCAATTAGCAATTGAATTGCTAATCGATTCTCCTGCAATACTTGCACTAGGTTAAATGTCAATCGTATTGATCATTTAATCCTAGAATAATTCTTAATCATTGATCAACCATCTGATCAGATCATGAACTCTAATGTGTGTGACCTCATAGGTCCGAACCTAAGTCGATAGCATAGAAATAAATTTTTATACCAATCGAAGTGACCATCTAGCAATGGTACCCGATGACCGGATAGGTCGAATGTGTAAAACAACATCCTTAGAATCCATGAGGATATAGTTTCCATATAATTCATTCTCTTAATCAAAATGATCATGGGATATCTTAGAGTTCAACTGTCAACTCTGATCAGGTTGTCCACATTGTTCAAAATATCAAATCCATCTGATGGATTATCCTGGCTAAAGTTTTGCTAAATTGAAATACAGTGACTCATTCTTCTCCAACTCTTGGAGTGGTCAATCCCATCTCGATCACACTCTGACTTTACAAGTACTTGACTATGCCCAGAAGCCTTCCATCATTGAATTAGAAATTCAATTAGTTCAGTACCAAAGCACAGTGAGTTGCTTGCAAGTCACTGAGGCGATCTCAGGTCTAAGGGACACTTATACCTATATCCCATCAGAGATATTCTCAACAGTAGAATGCTCTAGAGTTGGTCACGTTCAATGATGATGTACCCTTACATCTCACCTGTATGTCATATCAATGTCTTCACACTCTTTGGTTAAGAGGACAACCAACCCATATGGCCTACAGCGATCTATGCTTGATAGAAGCTGTCGTCCTTAATAACAGCCTATCATTTATTCGTGAATAGTTTTAAGGACTAATCAATAAATTCTCTCTTTATCGAATCTAAATAGTCCTAAAGACTTCATCATAACAATGGAGTTCATTAGAAGATGAATGCTTATGATGAAAGTGCCAAATATATTTTATTTATTAACAAATCAATTATCATACTTGCTTGCTCAACCATCAACAGCTTGATGATTGGCTTTTGGGACATATTTCCCAACACATTCGATGGGTTCTCTTATAACGTACAAGGGTGTCATTATGAACCAATTTCATGAAGAAAAAAACAAACAGTTTCTTATGAATTATTTTGATTATAAATATATTTATATTAGATCTAAAGTAATTTATAATTCATTACAAGAAGATAAATTTAGATATAAAATTATTTTAGAATCTGAACAGCATGTTACATTAGATGTAATCGGTATTGATCTAAAAATTGTTATGATGCATGAGATGTATGTATGAAGTTTAGATTATACCTATGCATGTTTAATTGTTAAACATATTATGAAAATTTATTTTCATGAGTTCAAATATATGGTATACTTCATCTGAAATTTTGGTAGAATAGTTCTACAAACTGAAACACACATTTCACATACTTAATTCTAAATTAAGTTTAAATGATCTAGATTTGAGAATTAAAGATCATTAAGATACCACATAAATCAATGGACTATGGGTTAGCAGGAATCAAGTCCTTCTAATGGGTTAGACCTAGGGTTAGAAATAAATATGGACCAAGTAGAGAAATTCGTTAAATCTAATCAAGAGTTGAATTAGATTAGATCATAATTTTATTAGATCAACCTTAATAGTTAAAGTTTGATCAAGTCCATATTTTTGACCTTAATAAATAGACCACAATCATGGCTCCGTGGTTGAGCCCGAATCTATCTAGTGGATCAAATCAAAACTCATTAATGAGTTGATGTCTAAGGTAAGTTTGACAGATTCGATCAAGTAATTTTTAATTGGAAGCTACTCACCTAGATGTGTCTATGGTGAGTTAATGGCATATCCCTCCCATTGATCTCACTTACCTAGCCAATATGGTGGATTGTATTTTGATTAGGTCACTAGTCGATTCGAGCTAACCCATGCCATCAAGATTAATCAGTATGATTGATTTAGGTATCTTTAGACTAGCTTGTATCTAATCCTCTACATGACTTGGTGAAGTCAGTGGGAAGATTTACGACTTACAGGTCAACATCTTCTCTTATTCTCAAGTCTATAAAATTAAATCCTATAAATTATTAGGTCCTTAAAATGATACAATTATGGAGATAACTTGTTCATAGCCTCCTATTAAGGTACGTGATAATGAGTTCAATATTTTAAATAAGTATTGGGGGCACCACACGCCTGGTGTCTATTACGTATTGAAATTATCATCCATCATATGACTGAAGAGAAGAAAAATTATTTCTTTTCGGATGACCTAGGTTGCATCTAAATTTTTTTATTAAACTATATGAATAAAGATTAAATTCTTTCCTAATTAGTAGTGGAACCAAAAATCAAATCTTAAATAATCTAAACTAAACCTTCACAAAGGTCTGAAAGAGAAGACCCGCTACTTCGCATGCACGCCAGACGCCGCAGAAAAGCAGGATGAACTCTAATTGAATCACCTTCATAATCCAATCAAATGAGGGAGGAGAGATACTGGTGTGACACCTCACACCAGTAAGGGGGATGCCCAAGAAGGGCTCCACACCAAGGGAGGAGGGGCAGCACCAAAGGGAGATGCCAAGGATGAGAAAAAAGGATCTCTCTCTTCTCACGCCTCTCTCTCTCTTTCTCTTCTCTCATCTGATGTATCTGCTATGCATCCATAGGTAGAGACCCTCTCTATTTATAGATAAATCCCATAACCTAATAAGTATGGGACTTCTAACTCAAATCTAATTAGAATTAGTCCAACACTCATGAAAGAAAGATTTCTACATCAGATAAAATTACCATCACTTACGACAACCACTTTGCACCCAATCCCTCACCCATATGGGACACCCCAAACCAGCACCATTTCAGGTGTTAGTCAGCCCATATGAGAGGAGAATCTCAGTGCAAGAAAGATTTCTCATATCTTATCCAAAATAGATCCGATTCGAATCCAATTCAAAGCTGGTTCGAAATAATTTCGAAAGACTGTCAATCCCAAACTCTTTAGGACTTTTGTACCAAATCTAACTTGAATTTTAGATCCAATTAAGTTTAATTAATTTAGATCTAATCTAAAATTAATTAGCACTTAAATTTAATCTTTCATATGCTCCATAGAAACTGTTCATCTTCAAGATCGAATCTGAACATCATATGTAGTGCTAGCTTGACATAGTCAACTCTTCAATCTTGTTTGACCCATGACTTAATTCTCAATAAAGTTAGCTTATATATTCAATCAAGTCAAGTACTTTCAAATTGGATATATAAATATAGGATAATTTCTTTCTATTTTGTCTGACTTGTGTACGTGACTCCATAAGTTCAAACACTAAGCTGGTAGCATAGGAACCAGTTCTTGCACTACTCGAGATACCATCTAGCAATGATTTTTGATGTTCAGATAGGTCAAATTATCACAAAAAAATATTCTACAATCCATACACATGGTTACCGCATAATTCATCCTTTTGATCCTGAATGCTATAGGATGGTCTCAGGTTAATTATCAATCGAGATTGTTTCATCCATATTATATTTTAACCTTTCAAATTCATCTTATGGATTATCTAGGTCAAGGATTTATTAAATTGAAATACAGTGATACATCAACTCCAATAATCTGGAGAGATCAATCTCATCTTGATCCATATACAGACTTCGTAAGTACTTGACTGTACCCAATAGTCTTCCATCACTGCATTCGAAATCCAGATAGTCCAGCACCAAAGCACAGTAAGTTGCTTGCAAGTCATTATGATGATTTTAGATCTGAAGGACGCATATACCTATATGCTTCATGAGCAGCTCTTGATAGCAGAATGCTCACCAGGTGAGTCATTTGTTTTGTGATGATGCACTCTTACATCTCACCTGTATGTCGTACTAGTGTCACCATACTCCTTGATTAAGAGGACAACCAATCCATATGGCACACAATGACCTCCACTCGATAAATGTTATTATCCTATAATGGCGTATCATTGGGTCGTGAATATGTTTAAGAACTATATGATAAATTCTCTCTTTATCGTACACTAACATAGTTCTAAGGACTTCATCACAACACAGGAGTTCAAGGAAGATATAACTTTATGATGAAAAATATCAGAATAATTTTTATTCATTAATCAATAATTCATATACAAAGATGAATTCAATCGTCATATGATTGATTTTAGGATACAATTCTCAACAACTCCCACTTAGACTAAAGTCAATCGGGGCAGTATCTTATACCCACTTTCATTTAAAGTTATCGAACTCTTTGATCTTGAGAGCTTTAGTGAAGGGATCGGCTAAGCTCTCCTTTCCGTCGATCTTCTGAAGCTCGATGTCACCTCAGTTTATGATCTCTCATATTGGGTGATAGTGGTGCAGAATATTTTGCAATATCCGATACAGCATTGTATTCCACTTTGCATATAGAATCGGCCATAATATGTTGCTTAAAACTCTTCTAGCAAACAGCTCCTCTATTCAGAGTAAACACATGGCCCGACATACTTCTGCTGTCATCACAATCTGACTGAAAATTGAAATCAATATATCCTATAAATTTTAATTTAGTGTCTCCATAGATAAGCCATTGATATTTAGTATTTCTTAAATACTTAAGAATTACTTTTGCAATCTTCTAATGCTTCTCATCTAGATCAGACTGGTACCTACTCACTACCCCTAGTGAATAGGCCACATCCGACCTCGTACATATTATAGCATACATGATAGATCCTACTGCTAAAGCATATGGTATTCTATTCGTATGCTCTCTCCTCAGAAATTGTCGGACAATCCTTCTTGGAAAGAGTAATTCCATGACCTATCAGAGGATAGTCTTTCTTGGAATTATCTATGTTAAATCATTTCAACAAGGTATCGATGTACGTAGATTGGGACAATTCAAGCAACCTTCTAGATCTATTCCTATAGATCTTCATCCCTAGGATGTAGGATGCTTCTTTCAAATCCTTCATAGAGAACTGTGATGATAACCACAGTTTGACACTCTATAAAGTTGATATGTTATTTTCAAGTAACAGTATGTCATCCATGTACAGCACAAGAAAGATGACTATAGATCGGTAGTCCACTTGTAGATGCAAGGCTTTTCTCCATTCTTATCGAAGCCATACATTTTGATCATCTTATCAAAATGCATGTTCCAACTCCTAAACGTCTGCTTAAGTTTATAAATAGATCTATTCAATTTGTACACTTTTCACTCATCTGTGGATGTGAACCCTTTAGGTTATATCATATACACCTCTTCTTCCAGCTCTCCATTAACAAAAGTAGTTTTGACATTCATCTGTCAAATCTCATAATCTAAGTGTGCAATGATAGCAAGCATAATCTGAATGGACTTGAGTATTGCCACAGGAGAGAACATCTCATCATAGTCAATACCATAATGCTGACGATAATCTTTGGCAACTAGACAGACTTTATAAGTCTCTACCTTCCCATCCGCTCTTCTTTTTCTCTTGAAATCTATTTATACCCTATAAATTTTATTCCTTCAGATAGATCAACTAGTGTCCATACACCATTGATCTCCATGAACTTCATCTCAAACTTCATGACCTTAAGGTATTTCTAGAAGTTGGGCCTTTGCATGGCCTCCATATAGGCGATCAGATTCTCATTGTTCTCATCAAGTTCAATGGGATCACCATCTTGGATCAAGAAAATGTAGTATCTGTCTGGTTGACGTGGTACTCTACCGAATCTCCTTAATGGCACCTCTGTTAGCTCTGAATTCGATTCACCAATCAAATTCAATTCTGTGTGTGTCAGTCCTTCCACCTCATGAACTTCATCCAGTATAATTTTATAGGTATTAGGTTCTTCACCAAGAAACTTTTTTTCTAAAAAGACTATCCAGCTGCGGATAAATATCTTTGGTTCTGCAGTGAGGTAGAAGTAGTACTCTTTAATTTTTTTTGGATACCCTACGAACAAGCATCTATCGAACTTAGATCCAAGCTTGTCTGTCTTTAAATGCTTGACATAAGCTGGACACCCCCAGATCCCAAAATGTGAGAGCACCGACTTACGTCCAGTCCATATCTCACATGGAGTTTTATCGACAGACTTGCTCAACACTTTATTCAATATGTAGTAGGTAGTTACTAGAGCATATTTTCAAAAGAAGATTGGCAGACTTGCAAAGCCCATCATGGATCGAACCAAATCTAACGAGGTTTGATTTCTCCTTTCAGACACCCCGTTATGTTGTGGTGTTTCAGGAGGGGTCTACTGTGAGAGAATTTTATTCTCTTCTAGATATGTCAGAAACTCACTGGTGAGGTATTCACTATCTTGATTTGATCGAAGGATCTTAATACTCTTCTCAGTCTATTTCTCTACTTCAGCACGAAATCGTTTCAACATTTCAAATAATTCTGACTTATGCTTTATAAGATAGACATATCCATACCTCGATAGGTCACTTGTAAATGTAATGAAGTAGAAGTATTCTCCTCTGGCACTTATGTTCATAGGTCTGTATACATTAGTATGTATTAAACCTAGAACATCACTGACTCTTTCATCTTTTCTCTTAAAAGATGACTTAGTCATCTTACCAAGTAGACAAGATTCGCAGGTTGATAACTATTCACAATCATCTATCTCAAGGATATGTTTCTTGATCAATCTGTCAATCCTATTCTTATTCACATGACCAAGTCTATAATGCCAAAGATAGGATTCACTGACATTATCTAACTTAGGATGTTTACTGGCTGTATATATTATACTAATAGATCGTGATATTATATATATGCTATATTTTAATTATTCATACACAATTGCAGTATCATTTATAATAATATCACAAAAATTATCTTTTATTATAAATTTATAATCAAGTTTGACTAAAAGGCCTACAAAGATGACATTCATAAAAAAGGAGGGATAATAATGACAATCATCTAACATGACACTACTGGAGTCAAAGACAAGCTGCAAAGTTTCTAAGGCCAGAACTAAAACAAGACTTCCATCTCTAACTTTAAGAAACTACTCGTCCTCTTGAAACTTTCTACTTGTAGTCCCTGTAATGAATTATATATATTAATAGGACTTCTAGTATCCAATACCCAGGTAGTAGTATCACAAATAGAGAAATTACAAAGAGTTATCATATAAGTACCTTACGAAGAAATCGTTTACTTCTTCCTCTTATTTTTAGGCCTATTTGGGTCAAGGATGGGTATATAAGCAGGATAATTTTTTTTTCAATGATCCAGCTTCTTATAGAAGTATTCTGCCTGGCTCTTGTCAACTTTTGACAGTTCGCTCTACTTAGGATCGATGGCATGGGATTTCTACACCTTTTTTTCTCTCCCAGAGAATCGATGCCCTGCAGATGAACCTCCTACTAAATTCACTGGCTCCTTCTAGAGCTGGTGATCCATCTCAAAAGTCTGTAGTAACCCTAGCAAACCATGATAGTTCACTGCAGACTTTGTCATTCTATAATGATTGAGAAAGGGTAGGTAGAATTTTGGTAGCGAATTGAGAATAGCATCCTTGCCTAACTGTTCATGTAACAAAAAGTCAAGTTTGCTAAGATATTCAATCTACTCAATCATGTACAATACATGATCGATGACTGAAGCCTCCTCACATATACGGACATTGAATACTACGCATGAGATTTTATGTCTCTCCGTATCCTCAGGGGTACTAAAGGACTCATTCAATATTTGAATGATCTCCTCTAACTGTACATCCTCAAACTTATGGCTAAGTTCATCATTCATGGTTACCCTCATCACACAATGCACAGTTGTGCGATCATTGAACCACTTCATATAAATATCTCTCGTGGCACGAGGAGCATTGGCTATAGGTTCTTCAGGTGCCTCATCCGTAAGGACGTATAAAATCCTCTCATGCTCCAAGACGATCTTCAAGTTTTGATATCAGCTATCGAAGTTGGGTTTGGTGAGCTTGCTGCTGTCAACAGCATACGGAGGGATAGTGTGTTGGCCGTAACTAAAAAAAAAATATTAGCCTATTAGTATATGAATTACTTTTAATCCCAAGGACATAAATTTTAGTCTAAAAGTTCTCACACTATTTTTGCAAATTGATAGCCTCTACCTCTAACTTGAAAATTACATTAATTCTTTAGTGGGTACTAGAATCTACACGGACTGCATTCAGGCCTGAGTGTGGCTCGACCAACTCTAGTACAACCATGGGTAGGTTTGTAACTAATTGTTTCTCCAAACAACTTCTAGTAATTAGATTTTGCCCCAGGCATCCATTCACAAGCATGTGGCACCTCCATTGAAAATCTCTATTAAGTCCAACTATTAACATGACACACCAAGTGCATCCAACAAACGGATGTCCAGGACTGAGTGTGGCTCGACCAATTTGAGCATTGATCTGAAAGTACATCATGATGGTCATATGATGATTGACAATTTCAATACATAATAGATACCAGGCATATGGCACCTCCAATGCCTATTGGAATATTGGACTCATTATCATGCATCTTAATGAAAGGTTATGACCAAGTTATCTCATAACTTTATCATTTTATGAACCTAATAATTTAAAAGATTTGATTTTATTGATCTAAAAATAAGAAAAGAAGTCGACCTGCAAGCTGTAAATCCTCCCACTGACTTCACCAAGTCACATAGAGGACTAGACACAAGCTGGTCTAGAGATACCTAAATGAGTCACATTGATTCACCTTAATGGCATGGGTCTACACGAATCGACTAGTGACCTAATCAAAATATAATCTACCATGTTGGTCAGATAAGTGGATCAGTAGGAGGGATGTGCCCTTAACTCACCATAAACGCATCTAGGTGAATAGCTCCCAATTAAAAATCACTTGATCGAATCTACCAAACTTACCTTAGACACTAACTGATTAATTAGTTTTGATTTGGTACACCCAAAGATTCGGACTCAACCACGAAGCCATGATCATGGTCCATTTATTAGGTTCAAACACATGGACTTGATCAAACTTCAACTATTGAGATTGATTTAGAGAAATTTTGACTTAATCTAATTTAATACTTGATTAGATTTAATCAATTTTTTTATTTGATCCATATATATTTCTAACCCTAGGTCTAACCCATTAGAAGGACCTAATTCAAGCTAACCCTTTGCCCATTATTTTATGTAGTGTCTTAATAATCTTCAATTCTCAAATCTAGATCATTCAAACTTAATTCAAAATTAAGTGTGTGAAACATGTGTTTCAGTCTATAGAACTATTCTACAAGGATTTCAGGTGAAGCATACCATATGTTTCAATTTATAAAAATAAATTTTCATAATATGTTTAAAATTAAACATGTATAGGTATGATCTAAACTTCATACATACATTTCATGCATCATGATAACTTTTAGATCAATACCGATTACATCTTATATAACATGTAATTACGATCTAAAATAATTTTATATCTGAATTTTATTCTATTATAATAAATTATAAATTATTTTAGATCTAATCTAAATATATTTATAATTAAAATAATATATAAAAATTTATTCATTTTTTTTTTCATAAAATCAGATCATAATGACACCCCTACACATCATAAGAGAACCCATCGAATAGGCAAAAGAGAAATTAATCTCTTCAATCTCCTATGATCAGATGGTCTGATGATCTCATCAATCCAAGTACTAGGCTACTAAGATCTAAAATCTAATTTCATATATAATCACATCAACATGCAATTATTGATAAAACCATTTATATCATGAATATATCCTTGATCTTATCAATCATGTTCTTCATTTAATCTAATTAGATTCGATGCATCATATACATCATATCAGATCTAAAATACATCTTATATTAATTATAAAATATTAATTTTAGATTTGATATCATATAAAAAATTAATTAGATACAAATATGAATGCATAAAGAATAAATTTTTGATAAAATCTATTTTCGTGCAATACTGAATTCTGATAGGATTCAGATCTAAATATCCATCAAAATAAATCTAATTTAAATCTAAAATAAATCCTACTTTATTATAAAAAAATAACATAAAAATTATATCAAAATAAATTTGAAATAGATTTTAATTAATATTGTTATTCCATTAAAATTTAATAGGAGCAAAATTTTGTTATAACAAACTTATAACAATCTTAATCAATAATTGATTAGGCTCATCTAATCCAATCAAAATTAGATTAAAAATTTTATATAAATAGATTTAAATTAAATTTAATATTTAACAAAAAATTTCAATTATATCTTATATAACTAATCTAAAAAAATTCAGTTATGCATGCATATATTTCAGATCTGCTCTGATACCAATTGAAGGAAAGGAAAATTATTTCGCTTCAGATGACCAAGTTGCATCTAAAATTTTTCTATTAATCTACATGAATAAGGATCAAATCTTTACCTGATTAGCAATAGAACTAGAGATCAAATCTCAAATAATCTGAACTAAACCTTTGTAGAGGCCTGAAAGTGCAGACCCTCTACTTCACATGTATGCCAAACACTGCAGGAAAGCAGGATGAGCTCTGGTCGAATCACCTTCGCAATCCAATCAAATAAGAGAGGAAAGGTACTAGTGTGACACCTCACAGTAGTAAGGGAGATGCCCAAAAAGGGCCCCATGCCAAAGGAGGAGGGGCAGCACCAAAGGGAGATGCCAAGGATGAGAAGAAGGGATCTCTCTCTCTTCTCATGCCTCTCTCTCTCTTTCTCTTCTCTCAATTTGATTTATTTGCTATGCATCCATAGGTAGAGATCCTCTTTATTTATAGATAAATCCCATGATTCAATAAATATAAGACTCCTAACTCAAATCTGATTTGAATCAGTCCAATACTCATGAAAGAAGGATTCCTATATGAGATAGAATTACCATCACTTATGACAATCACTTTACACCCAATCCCTCACCCACATGGGATGCCCCAAACCAGCACCATTCTAGGTGTTGGTCAGGTCATATGAAAGGAGAATCCCAATACAAGAAGAATTTTTCATATCTCATCCAAAATCGATAGCCGATTCGAAATAATTTTGAAAGGCTGTCAATCCCAAACTCCTTAGGACTTTTGTGTCAAGTCTAACTTAGATTTTGGATCTAATTAAATCTAATTAATTCAGACCTAATTTAGAATTAATTAGTACTTAAATTTATCTTTCATATGCTCCATGGATCATAGATCAGAAACTATTCATCTCCAGAATCAAACCTGAGCCTCATGTGTAGTGCTAGCTAAACATAGTCAACTCTTCAATCCCGTTTGATCTATAACTTAATTCTCAATCAAGTTAGCTTATATGTTCAATCAAATTAAGTACTTTCAAATTAGATATATAAATATAGGCCAACTCCTTCTTACTTTATCTGACTTGTATGCGTGACTCCATAAGTTCAAACACTAAGCCGATAGCACAGGAACCAATTCGTGCACTAACTAAGATACCATCTAGCAATAGTTCCTGACGTCTAGATAGATTGAATTATTACAAAAAAATATTCTAGAACCTATACACATGGTTACCACATAATTCATCCTTTTGATCCTGAATGCTCTAGGATGGTCTCAGATTAACTGTCAACCGAGATTGCTTCATCCATATTGTATTTTAACTTTTCAAATCCATCTCATAGATTATCCTGATCAAGACTTTACTCAATTAAAATACAGTGATACATCAACTCCAATAATTCGAAGGGGTCAATCCCATCTTGATCCATACATAGAATTTGCAAATACTTTACTGATCCAGTAGCCTTCCATCACTACATTAGCAATCCAGATAGTTTGGTACCAAAGCACAATGAGTTGCTTGCAAATCACTATGGTGATCTCAGGTCTGAAAGACACATATACCTATGTGCTTCACAAGCAGCTCTTGACAGCAGAATGCTTAATAGATGAGTCAGTTGTTTAGTGATGATATACTCCTATATCTCATCTATATGTCATATCAGTATCAGCACACTTTTTGGTTAAGAGGACAACCAACCCATATGGCACACAATGACCTCTTCTCGATAAATGTCATTATCCTATAATAACGTATCATTTAGTCATGAACATGTTTAAGAACTATAGATAAATCCTCTCTTTATCACACACTAACATAGTTCTAAGGACTTCATCACAATACAAGAGTTCAAAGAAGTTGTAACTTTGTTATGAAAAATATTCGAATAACTTTTATTCATTAATCAATAATTTATATACAAAGATGAACTCAATCATCATACGATTGGTTTTAAGATATAATTTTCAACAATGACCATCTTATTGTACCTTCAGATCAATGCTCAGAATGGTCGAGCAACACTCGGGCCTGAACATCCATTTGTTAGATGCACTTAGTGTTGTCATATTAATGGTTGGACCTAATCAGGATTTTCAGTGGAGGTGCCACATGCCTGTTGAAGGGATGCTTGAGGCAAAATCTGATTGCTAGAAGTTGTTTGAAAAAATAATTGATTATGAACGTACCCATGGATGCACTAGAATTGGTTGAGCCACACTTGGACCTGAATGCAGTCTGTGTGGATTCTAGTACCCACTAAGAAATTCATGTAATTTCTCGAGTTGGAGGTAGAGGCTACCAATTCGTACAAAATAGTGAAAGAATCTTTAGACTAAAGTCTACATATTTAGGATTAAAAGTAATTCATATACTAATAACTTTTATTTTTTATTTTAGCTTTGGCCAACATACTATCCCTCCATTCACTATTGGACAATGACAAGCTTATTGGACCCAACTTGGATAGTTGGTATCGAAAGTTGAAGATCATCTTGGAGCATGAGAAGATTCTGTACATCCTTACAGATAAGGCACCTGAAGAATCTGCTACCAATGCTCCTCATACCATGAGAGATACTTACCTAAAGTAGGTCAATGATCTCATGACTGTGTGTTGTGTAATGAGGGTAGCGATGAACAATGAACTTAGCCATAAGTTCGAGGATGCACAGCCAGAGGAGATCATTCAAAAGTTGAATGAGTTTTTTGGCATCTCTGAGGATGTGGAGAGACACAAAACCTCCTACATAGTATTCAATATCCGTATATGAGAGGGGACTTCAGTCACCAATCATGTACTATACATGATTGAGCAGATTGAACACCTGAGCAAACTTAGCTTTTCATTGCATGAACAGTTAGGTAAGGATGATATTCTCAACTCGCTACTCAAATTCTACCTATCCTTTCTTTGTCATTACAAAATGATAAAGCCTGCAGTGAACTACCATGGTTTGCTAGAGTTGCTGCAGACTTTTGAGAAGGACCACCAGCTCCAAAAAGAGTCAGTGCATGTTGTGGGAGGTTCATCTGTAGGTCATCGATCTTTTTGGAGAGGAGAGAAGAAGAAGGTGTAGAAAATTCATACCACTGATCCTAAGTAGAACAAAATATCGAATGTCAATAAGAGTCAGATAGAATGCTTCTTCTATAAGAAGTTGGATCATTGAAAAAAGAATTATCCTGCTTACATAGCCACCCTTGACCCAAACAGGCCTAAGAACAAGAGAAAGAAGTAAACAACTGCTTCACAAGATACTTATATGATAACTCCTTATAATTTTTCTATTTGTGATACTACTATCTGGATATTGGATACCGAAAGTTTGATTAATATTTATAATTCATTGCTGGGACTGCAGGTAAGTAGAAAGTTTCGAGAGGATGAGCGGTTCCTGAACATTAGAGATGAAAGCCTTATTCCAGTCCTGACATTGGAAACTTTGCAGCTTGTCTTCGAGTCTAGTAGTGTCATGTTAGATGATTATCATTATTGTCCTTCCTTTCTGATGAATGTTATCTCTATAGGCCTTTTGACCAAACTTGATTTTATGTTTATAATAAAAGATAATTTTTGAGATATCATTATGAATGATACTATAATTATGCAAGGACAATTAGGACATGACATATACACAATAACATGGTCTGTTGGTGTAATGTACACATCCAGTAAAGGTCTTAAAATAGATAATGTCAGTGAATTCTACCTTTGGTATTGTAAGCTTGATCATGTGAACAAAAATAAGATCGATAGGCTAATCAAAGAGCATGTCCTTGAAATAAATGATTGTGAATCATTACCTATTAGATGTATATTCTAGAAGTCAATATGGCTGACACATTATGATATAGTTAGGACATAATTTTGTACTTAATACATTGATTTGATCAATAAAAGGATAAACTTATTTTTTATTCAAGTGTGATATATCTTTGAATCATCCATAGAATTAATATTTCGATTCATATTCTTAAATTATTGAGAATTAGAGATATGTATTTAATTCTTAAATACTTTCAATCATAGTATTATCATAAGAATGGTGATCGATTCAGATAGATCGATGCACAGATCGCTTCTTTTGAGGTAGATGAGTCTCTAATTTACAGTGTAGAGATACTGAGCGATGTGTGTAGATAGTTGTTAGAGAATAACTAGTATTAAGCATGACCATAAAAGAGATCACTTAGATTTCTACTCGATCATCAATGATTATCTCAATGCTGTAGTTGTGTGAATGATCTTTTGATTTATGATGATATGACTGCTCATAATGAGGCTGCTGGAGTTTGACTGACACATAAATATGATCTCAATGAGTCCTTGTAGTGGTTATTGGTGACAGTTGATTCACTGTAAGAGTAGGATGTGCATCAAGAAAGAATCTATCATTTTTGATAGAAATGAGTAGTCTTATGGGATTTGAGAGGCTAAATTCGAGAGTCTATGGCCACAACAGTGTGATTGATGGAAAAAAAATTTTATGAAGATCACAATTGGACTTGAGCTGATCAAATCTATTATATGACTGATGATGAGCTTTGACGATTTATCCATGACCTGCCATCTAGTCGGACCTCATGATAGAGGGACTGAATCACACGTGAACTATACCTTGAGGTTCTTCTTCAGTTCTACTAGGTTACCACTACATACTGCTAGGTGTCACTGGTGGATTGTGAGAGCTCACTAGGATTGCTCAGAATCGACAATCCTTGATGAGTTAGAGTAAAATTATTTTGATCCATTGAAAAGAGTTTTAATGATACTATGATAGAGATTATTGTATATCTCACTACTAGATGAAATTGAACCTATGGGATCACACAATAAAGGGATTAAATCTGGAATAAGAAATTGGACTTATGAAGTCTCAATTGAATTTAGAGAAAGCCTATTGGGTGTTGTAGTTTTATGATTTCATGCATGCATGATTTTACTAAACTAGTACGCAGTAGAATTTAAAAATTTTCAGATTAAATCTAATTTAGTCTAAGCAAGCATAAGATCAAATTTTCAAACTATAACAGGATCATCATATGTGAGATAAGATTCAGATACAGAAATCAAATAGAAAAAAATAAATATAAAATATATCTGGATATGGATCAATCTTCAATGCGAATAGATGATCATGGATGTCTTTCGAAGATCCCTTTCAGCCGCACAAGCATCTGACCTCTATGGGTATTCACATGAGATTTTGATCTAATCAGAAGCCTATTGACCTCATCGGGGTACTAGTTCCTTTGCAGAGATCGCATCTTGATGGTTGAAAATCTTCTTTTCTTCTAAGACACTCTTAGAGAATAAGAAGATGTAGGAGGATCTTGATCTCTACGCTAGAGATCATGAGAAGAACCCTTTCTTCTCTTTTTTTCTAAAATCCATGCACCATATCTTTATAATAGAGATGTAAAAATTTTGTTCAACTTTTGGATAAAAAAAAGAGGAGACATCCATGTCTAAACATGGACAAGAGAGGGAAGATGATGTCCTAACAACCAACAATTGGTTGTTGCAAGAAAGAAAGGATATGAAGAGAAAATACCTCATGCTAAAGAACAAGATGCCGCGCCCTCTCTCCTTATTTTCCTCCACACCAAATCCTTCCCTTTTGGATGTTCCAACCTGATCTGAATCTACCTTTAACCATCCCATATTGTTGGGTATTTATAGGCCTTGGATGAGTTATATTTTGATTAGGAGATAGAGTCCAAATATCCATGGACTCTTGCAATATTTTTGACGCCGCCCATGGCAATGTTCCATGCCCATATTACACAGGATCAAGGGAGGAAATCCTTCTTTCTTACATGCAAATAATCAGAGAAAAAGAGGCATAAAATCTTATTTGGGGCATGTGTCTTTTGGGCGCACAAATATGGTTCAACATGGGACTCCTTGTTGGCACACGATTAGGAAGTTATAAATCACATGGGACTCAATTAGGTGGCTGTTTAAAGTCAAATAAAATCTCAATGAATCTTAATCAAATTAGAACCAGATTAGACTCAAAAAGATGAAAAACTAAATCTAATTTGGAGTCTAATTAATTTAGATTAGATGTCTCCTAATTGGAGGAGTCCTAGTCCTATTGAACTCTTTCTTGATGCTCGAGTTAAACTCAATTTTTAATCCTAATCTAATTAGAATTTGGTGCACCTAAGAAAATAAAGATTTCTAGTCTAAATAAGAATTCATATATCTTAGTCTAATTAGGAATTGGGTCAAACCCAAATCTTAATTCAACTGGGGCTAATCATCCGATCCTTTTTGGGGTTATCCTATAACCCTATTGGGGTTGATCAAATCAAACCTATAATGAGTCAAATTAAATCCAATCAAATTGAACTTAATGTAAGCCCCATTGCTCAATCATATTGAGCCAATTAGTAATTCTATTACTAATTAATTTTTTTATAACTCACTAACTCATTAGTGAGTTACATAATGCAATATTTGCATTGGATCAATTATCAATCAAATTGATAATCAAATCTTGTTATGATTTATAATCATAATTTAACCATCTGATCAGTCAAAAGCTTCTTTTGTGTATAATCTCATAGGTTCTATTATGTCTGATAGTGAGATATATTGTGATCTCTATCATAATATCATTAACACTCTTTTCAATGGGTTGGAACAATTCCAACTCAGTCCATCAAGGATCATTGATCATCAAGATGATCCTCACAAGTCTCACAATCCACCAATGACACCTAGCAGTATGTAGTGGCAATCCAGCAGAATAAAAGATGAATCTCTAGATGTAGTTAATGCATGATACAATCCATCTATCGTGAGTCCCAACCAAATGACAGGTCATGGTTAAATCGTCAAACCTTAACATCGATCATATGATAGATTCAATCAGCTCGAGTGCATATATGAATTTATGAAAACTCTTTTTCCATCAATCACACTGCTATGGCTATAGACTTAAAGACTCAGCTTCTTAAATCCCATAGAACTACTCTCTTCTATTAGGATCGATAGATTTCATCTTGATGCACATCACACTCTTATAGTGGACCAACTGTCGCCAACATCCACTACAAGGGCTCATTGAGACCCATGTTGATATGTCAGTCGAATTCCAATAGCCTCACTACAAGCAGTAGTATCATCTCAGGTCAAAGAAGTAGTCATACAACTGCAGCATCGAGAAAGTCACTAATGAGTGAGCAGACATCCATGTGACTTCTTATGTTGATCACGCTCAGTGCTAGTTGTTCTCTAACAATCACCTGCACTCTCGCTCCAGTATCTCTACACTGTAGACTCGAGACCTATCTGCCTAAAGAAAGCGATCTGTGCACTGGTCTATCCGGATCAATCACCATCTCCATGATGATCCTATGACCAGGAGCAATTTAGGAATTAACCATCAATGACACATGTCTCAAGTCTTTGAGAATATATGTTATCATCTTGTTAATCTCTTGGATGATTCATGGACATAAAAATATGAATGATAATATAACTGTCCAATAAGTATAAAATTATATCCTAGAGATATGAAATGTGTCTATCAAGATTGGCTTCTAGGGCATACATCCAACAATCTCTCACTTACACTAAAGTCAATCTGCCATGTACCAAGTCTCATTTTCATAAAACAGGCTTTAGTCTTAGGCTAGCTAAGTGACTTACTAGTGGGTCAACCACATCACATGTAGAGTTTGCTCTCTGCACTTCTATGTATTTGGTGTTTTGTTATTCTATGTGCTTGAATATCTGGTGAGACCTAGGCTCCTTAGCAAGGACTATGGTGCCATTGTCTTTACAGTATAGTATCATGACATCTGATGGTATGACAATCAATTCTGTAACTAATATTAGAACTAAAATATATCCTATACATCTATAGTGTACTCAACTTTCATTGATCGATTATTTGGAATCCTTCCAAGATATTGATATAAAAAAACACCCGATGATGTAGACATTCTATCATCAATATCAGATATAAAATCTGATTGATATCTACTTATGACATTCACAGTATAATCAGTTCAAGTACTATATGGCATATGACTATACCCTAGAGGGTAGCAGACCTCTCTCTGAAATTTCTATGCTGAACCCTTTCAGCATCTACTCTCTATACTTTATCTATGAAAATATAAGTATCCAATTGCATCTATCTCTATAGATCTTTAGGATGCTCGCTTTATATCTTTTATGAAGAAATTTATATACAACCATATTTTAATCGATGTCAGTATTGGACACTCCTACTGACCCCTTTTGAAAATACATAATTTTTTCTTTCTAATCAAACAATTTGATCATACCATTGAAATGATATTCCAACTCTAAGATTTTTACAGATTTGTGATCTCCTATCACAAGAAGTGAAATCCATAGGCTACTTTATGTAGAAGTCTTCAGAAGATCTCTTCTTAGAAAAGCTATTTCACATCTCTTTCTTAGAGTCGATGTCTCACATCATCTCATTGTAGGCTTTTGGAATCATCTCTATGCTCCCATCTCCCATAAGAAATGACTTTCTCTACATCCTCTGTCAAGCATACTTGAGTACCTTCATGAGGATTAGAGATCCTACTATATGTACGAGATGGAGGAGGAATGTACGCCAACTAGCTCATGATGAATAGGTTCTTAAGGTCCTATAGCTCGTTGCTCTTTAGAGACATTCTCTTCGAGCTTAACTTGAAAGAAAAGTGCCCTATAAGCCAATCGCAAGTGTGTTGCGATGAGACTTTCTTTATAATTTTCCAACTCATGAAATGACATTTATTATTATTTAAGGATTGATTCATCATATTAGCTGTATCTTATTATGTCTAAGATTATGATGAACCTCAAAGATTAGGACAATAATTTTAGAAGATATGAATAAGTCATGCTAGTAAGGCCTAAAATCCTAAAATTCTAATCTTAAATATTTCTGATCGTAGGAGCATTGAGTCGGGGATCAATATTCTGGATAGACTGGTACATCCTATGCATGCTCAATGGAGAGGGTGGCAGATCTCACTAGCCACTTATATGAGACACTAATACAAAGATGTGGGTGCTCATTTGAGAAATGAGTTCACTGAATTGACTTGACAAAAGAGAACATCTTATGGAAGTCTTATTTGCATGTCAAAGATAATTCTCTAAGTAGGAGTTGTGCAAGTGATCCTTAGACCTGAAACCACCATGGAATCTTGTGCACATGAACCCATATTTTGGTTCATACCCAGGCATGGCATTAAGACATGTATGGGATATTTTGGATATGATGGAGTGTGTATGAAGGTTGTGAGTAGGTCAATATGGAATTGATCACTCCTAGTAAGAGGAGATCGTATCCTGTGTATTCTCAATCTCAGATGACTCAAAAAAATCTTTTGGCCAAAAGCAAGAAGGAGATTAGAAAGAGTTTCTAAGCTTCTTCATTGGAGTCATCATTGGTTAATTGAGAATCGATATGAATATGTATTTGAGTTTGACATGATTCCATACTCATGAACATATTCAAGGTGAAAGGATGATCGAAGGATTGAATTGCACGGTAATTTGCCATTGAAGGGTATATTTGGTATTTCTATTAAATTTCACATCTTTTGGATAGTCATGATACATTACTAGATATCAATTTTGACTTGTAAATTTTTGATTGAATTAAAGAGTTTAATTTGATCGCCAATTAAAAAAGATTCTAATTGTTAAACTCAGGTTAGCTCGATTGGACCTAAATCAATTAAATTGAAATCTAATAAAATTTGGTCAACTTATATCTGGATCAACTGTCGGCTAGATGTGGAACTTAATGGGTCACACACATATGGAAATTGACCAAGGACCCTTTTGAAAAAGTTTGATTGAAATTTTCGATTCAATTAGGGTTCTGGTAAGCATGCTAGCACATATGGAAACCCTTGCTCCTTTGGAGATCAATTTGGTCCCATCACTTGCTAATTAGCTAGCCTAATTTAATAGACATTTGGGTCAGGTCATGATACCTGGAAGCAGTCTAAATTGAGGCACCACATCCCATGTTAACACCAATTATGAAGAGTCCAAGTTGTGGTGGACTCTTGGTGCAAAACAGGTTCTACGTACAAGTGTTGGCATGGGTAGAAGAAAAAAATTTTTTTTTATAGGATTAAAATATGTGTAATAGCTCATATCACCCTCCATTCTTTGGTACACATCTCAAATTATGAGATATATTTTTTCTAAAATTTTTGGGAAAGAGAAAAATTGGAAAAAAAGGATGTCTCGCACGTGCGCTCGAAGCATCACGTCTCTTCATAATTTGGAGAGTCCTTCTTCCTATCAAATACTTTTATATTAGAACTATTTTTGGTGATAATATTTTATATTTGATATTATATTTTTGATAATTTTTTTGGAATTTTTTTGGACTTATCTGGATGCCAAACGGATGCCATAAGTCGGTCCTAATGCCTACACATGTGGTGATCAGTACTCACATGAAGAGGTGAGAGGATAGCATCCTACCATGAGACTTTTATCACTATTTTTGATTTTATGAATCTAGATTGAATCTCCAATCCACATGGATTTTTGAGGATTTTTTTGATTTGAGAATGGATGTGAAAACATCCATTCTTTGGTTGCATGCGCACAGACTAGGGTGCTGATCGATGTATCATGGATAAGAGTCCTTCTGCTTGAAGGAACTCTTATCTCTGATAATTAAATCAGATATGCCTTTTGGATAAGGCATGTCCCTCTCTTTTGGCATCCCTCTGGTGGCTATAAATAGGTTGAGGCATTGGGTATCCGATGAATCTAAGAGGGGTTTTCAATTTCTCTCCTGTTGCTCTCCTTTCTTTCTTACAACCTATCTTAGTTTTAGGACAAGGCTTTGGGATTTAAGATAAAGTCTTATCTGATCTTAACAAGGATTGTAAGGGTCCTAAAAAAGGAGAATCAGAAATTTAGAGGAGGTTCTAAGAGGGTGAGGTCAGGTTCTTGAAGAAATTTGATCGGTATGAGGCTAGTCGAGTTCTAGGGGCTAGAACTCTTGAAGCAAGGTGAAGGAGCACTGTCTTTGGTTCAATTTCAATGTGGATAACCATTGAAGGGTGAATACTTGGATGCCTTATGGAAATTGAGATTAGCGCTATAGGTATTCTTCTTATCCTAATTTATATTTATTATGCTTTGATTATTATAGTCAAGAGTTTCTGGGCATTAGGGCTTTCAGTGCATTGGATATTTTGAATAAAATTTTAAACATCTAACCCTTCCACTATGCCACTGGAACCCAACAGTGGTATCAGAGCCTATCTTGATTTATGTACTCAAAGATTAAATTATTATTTTGATTATGATCAAGCATGAGTTTTTGGTTTGGTTCAAGTCGGGTCAAGAGTTGAACCTGATTGAACATCCAAACCCTTGCATGTCTTAGAGATATACTTTAAATATAAAATGCATAATGTATGTGTAAAATTTTCTTAGCAGCTTAGTACTCTAATTGGAGTTCATCACCAGGCCATCCGATCATAAGAGCAAGTAGGGTTCAAAGACTCTCTCTTCCTATTCAATAGGATACTCTTATGGCGTGTAGGAGTGCCATTGTGATGTTTTAAGAAGAAGAACCATGAAAAAAGAGTTTTATATTCATGCATATTATTAGAACTTCATGCATATATGATATGCTTGAGATGTTTAGTTATAATCATATTATATGATTTTGCTTCTATATCTTAGAGATATGATAAGATGCCA
Source organism: Elaeis guineensis (assembly GCF_000442705.2). Taxonomy (NCBI): domain Eukaryota; kingdom Viridiplantae; phylum Streptophyta; class Magnoliopsida; order Arecales; family Arecaceae; genus Elaeis; species Elaeis guineensis. The sequence goes on along the minus strand of NC_026002.2, from coordinate 55,463,932 downwards.
TGATTAGTTGTTATGATTATTAAGATACAACTATTATAGTACATCATTGTGATAGATTGAATTAGGATGTGTTTGAGACTATTAAAGTCCTCATAAAAATCATATTAAGTTGTAGTGTTGTGAATCAGAAGCTGACCTATTTTCTTGAATCGATTAATTAATTAGTGTCTAAGGAGTGTTTCAAATACGGTTGTTATTTAATTGGTTCTATTGCTGGTCTGATCAATTTTATTGGTGTCTAAGAAAAGCAATGGGGGGACCCCTACCAATCTTAATATTTTTCTGACCAATTAGATTAGTTTGAATCTTGAATGAAGGTAACTTAGTATTTTAAACACTACTAAGGGCCTTCCTTCATGCTAGGTTAATGTTACATCATGAACTATGGTTAGTTTGTTGTGTTATCATAAGGCTTGTCATAAGGATTGATATAACATAATCTTGGTGCATAAAAGATGCTTACGGTAAATTTTGAATATACTGCTTTGTTGCGCTAATACAAGGATAGTTATATTCGATTTTGACTGTATTAAAATGAAAGATCTTACTTAACTAAAATATTATAGCTTGTTGTGTTAACACAAGGCTAATAATATTTTAGAGGCCAAGATAAAATATTGAGAATTGCATGAGATATAATTGGAAAGAGTTTTCTACCTATGAACTCATAAGGGTTTGTTTTGTTAACACAAGATCCTTATGAGAAATTAGAGTCTCAATCCCACTAAGATAAATATAAAATATATCTCATTTACTATAGGAGAGGACTATGGTATCTGATAAAATAGTGAGAGACATAACTAGTTTTAAAAGTCCTCATCTAGTTATGCATGTCAAGCATGAGTGATCTGCTTATACTATTATTTTATGTAGATTTAAATCTATATTATGACTTCTTTATTTTCACCCCATGACATCATAAATAAAACTATGTTGATCGATACAATTATGTAGATTGGTTGAGGAACTTGTAAATTAGGTTTATATCGAAAAAAAACTCTGATATTCTGGATATTTCTGACCCTAGATTGGTCAATAATAATGAAAAAGTAATGATGTTCGTATGGATATTATTTATGAAAAATTTAGACATTGGGAGTATAATTGCAAGAATTATCTTGCAAGATTGAAGCAGGGTGCAAGTGTAACACCAAAAGATATGTATATGATACAGACCTATTTTTCATTGAGTGATTTAGATTCTGATATTTGAGTATTAGATACCATCTATGGATTGCATATTTGTAATTCATTACAGTGACTATAGAATACCAAAGGTCTGAAAAGAGATGACCTCGAGCTTTATAGCGCAAGTGGAGAGTCTCTTAGTGCAAAGACTGTGGGAACCTATATGCTTGATTTGCCTTCAGACAAAATTTTAGAATTAAAAGACTATTATTACATGCCAAAGATCATTAGAAATATTATTTTTATACCTTTATTGTTAAAACAAGGTTATGAAATAAGGCTAATGGAAAATGGATGCTCCATTTTTTTTAATAAATTTTATGGCAGTGGTTATATTATTAATAATCTTTTAATTCTTGTACTCAATAAAAATATTTTTTATATTAAAAAAAATATAAAAAGAAAGAGAGAAAATGTGAATGTCACATATTTCTGACATTGTCGCCTTGGTCATATTAGTGAGTTAAGGATAAATAAGTTATACAAAGAAGAATTCTTTGATCCAAATGATTATGAATCATTGGGGACTTATAAATCTTATCTTATGGGTAAGATGACCAAGTCTCTATTTTCTTAATATGGAGAGAGGACAAGTGAGTTGTTAGGTCTAGTACATATAGATGTATATGGACTGGTAACAACTCAGGCCAGAAGAAGATACTCCTATTTTATTATCTTTACAGATGATTTATTAAGGTTCGGATATGTGTATCTTATGAAACATAAATTTGAAACTTTTGATAAGTTCAAGGAGTATCAAGGTATGGTCAAAAAATAAATTGAAAAAAATATCAAAATTCTTTGATCTGATCGAAGAGGAGAGTACTTATCTAGTGAATTTCTTGATCATCTTAAAAGTAAAGGTATTCTCTCTGAATGGACCCCTCCTTATACACCTCAGTTAAATGGTGTAGCAAAAAAGAGAAATCGCACTTTAATGGATATGGTACGGTCTATGATATGCTTCACCGATTTTTCAATATCTTTTGAGGGATAATGCCCTAGAGACTGCCACATATATATTAAACAGAATACCTTCAAAGTCTGTTGCAAGCACTCCATATGAGATATGGAATGGAATGAAGCCTAATCTTAAATATCTTAAGACTTAGGGCTGTCCTACTTATGTCAAAAATATTTTTTGGACATAAGCTTAGTGCTAGATTAGACAAGTGTAGGTTTGTAGAGTATCTTAAGAAAATTAATGTATATTATTTTCACCACCCTACTGAACAAAAGGTATTTGTTAGTAGGCATGCTACTATCTTGAAACATGAATTTATCCAAAAAGAAGGCAGTGGGAGGAATATTGAACTTATGAAAGTTGATGATCTACAAATTGATCTAGAAATATCAGTGGTTGGACTATAAAAAGATCCTCAATCAAAAGTATCCAAGGATGAGGTACATCCGCAATACATACCTCCTCTCTGAAGGTCAGATAGAGTGCGTCAAGCATCTCTAAGATATAATTTTATCATTGAGAATGACAATTCAATCAACATCATTCAAAATGTTGATCCACTGACCTATTCAGAAGCTGTCATGAGTAGAGACTCAAACAGATGACTGGAAGCTATAAAATCTGAGATGGACTCGATGAATACCAACCAAGTGTTGACCTTGGTTGATGCACCTGAGGGTGTGATCCCAATATAGGGTGCAAGTGGGTCTTCAAAAGGAAGATCAGAGTAGATAGTCAAAGAGAAACCTACAAAGCTAGGTTAGTAGCGAAGGGTTTCAGTCAAAGGCAAGGAATTGACTATGATGAAACCTTCTCACCAGTGGCTATGCTCAAGTCCATCTGAATTTTGCTTGCTATAGCAGCATACTACGATTATGAAATCTGACAGATGGATGTCAAGATCGATTTTCAATAGTAATCTAGAGGAAGAGGTCTATATGACTCAACCAGAGAGATTTGTCTCAAGTGGGAGAGCAAATCAAGTATGCAGGCTAATGAGATCCATCTATGGATCAAAGTAGATTTCGAGAAGCTGGAACATCCTATTTGATATGGTAGTCATAGAGTTTGGCTTTATCAAAAATATGGATGAACCATGTGTATACAAGAAGATAAGTGGGAGTGTTATTATCTTCTTGGTTCTGTATGTTGGTGACATACTGCTCATTGAAAATGATATCTCAATGATGCAATCGGTCAAGACTTAGCTATCGAATAATTTTTTTATGAAAAATTTGGATGAAGCATCCTATATACTGGATATAAAGATCTATAAAGATAAATCTAAAAGGATGTTAAGCTTATCCCAATCACGGTACATAGATCTCATATTAAAGAGATTTAATATGGAGGCAAGGAAGAGGTTACCTGCCTGCAAGTTATGGTATATGTCTCTCTAAGAGAATGCATCCTAAGACACCAAAAGAGAAGAAAAGAATGAATGAAATCTCTTATGCTTCAACTGTGGAATCAATTATGTATGCCATGCTATGTACTAAGCTTGATGTAGCTTATGCTTTGGGCATAGCTAGTAGATTTCAGGCTGATCCAAGAAAGGATCATTAGAAAGCAGATGATAGCAAGTCAATATTAGGATATGTGTTTATCCTAAATGATGGGGTAGTGAGATGGAAGAGTTCCAAGCAGTAGATAGTAGCTGACTCAACTACTGAGCTAGAGTATGTTGCTACCAGTGAAGCCATTAAGGAAGCTTTCTGGATGAAGAAACTCATCTTGGATTTAAGAGTCGTTCCTAAGATTGAAGGACCGGTGTCACTCTAGAGTAATAACACTGGGGTCATTATTCAAGATAAGGAACCTAGGTCTCATTATAGATCCAAGCACATCCTCAGACGTTTCTATCTCGTTAGAGACAAGATGTTATCCTTAAATGAGTAGACAGAAAGAACAATACAGCAGACCCATTCACTAAGGCCATACCACAGTAGCTATATGATTATCATCATGATTGTATGAGATACAAAGACGATTGGCTTTAGTGCAAGTGGAAGATTGAAAGAAAAGTATCCTATAAGCCAATTGCAAGTGTATTGCGATGGGACTTTCTTTACAATTTTTCAACTCATGAAATGATATTTATTATTATTTGAGGCATTGATTCATCATATTAGATGTATCTTATTATGTCTAAGATTATGATGAATCCCAAATATTAGGACCATGATTTTAGAAGACATGAATGGGTCATGCTAGTGAGACCTAAAATCCTAAAATCTTAATCTTAAATATTCTTGGTTGTAGGAGTATTGAGTTGGAGATCAATGTTCCAGATAGACTGGCACATCCTATGTATGCTCAGTGGAGAGGGTGGCAGATCTCACTAGCCACTTGTGTGAGACACTAATACAAGGATGTGGGTGCTCATTTGAGAAATGAGTTCACTGAATTGACTCAATGAAAGAAAACATCTTATGAAGTCTTATTTGCATGTCAAAGATGGTTCTCTAAGTGGGAGTTGTGCAGGTGATCCTTAGATCTGAAACCACCATGGAATCTTGTACATAGGAACCCATATTTTGGTTCATACCTAGGCATGGCATTAAGACATGTACGGGGTGTTCTGGATATGGTGGAGTGTGTATGAAGATTGTGAGTAGGTCAATATGGAATTGATCACTCCTAGTAAGAGGAGATCATCGCATCCTATGTACTCTCAATCCTAGATGACTCAAAAAAGTCTTTTGGTCAAAAGTAGGAAGAAAATTAGAAAGAATTTTTAAGCTTCTTCATTGGAGTCATCATTGGTTAATTGAGAATCGATATGAATATATGTTTGAGTTTGACATGATTCCATACTCATGAACATATTCAGAGTGCAAGGATGATCGAAGGATTGAATTGTATGATAATTTATCACTGAAGGGTATATTTGATATTTTTATCAAATTTTATATCTTTTGGATAGTCATGATATATTGCTAGATGTCAATTTGGACCTGTAGATTTTTGATCGAATTAATGAGTTTAATTCGATCGCTAATTAGAAAGGATTCTAATTGTTGAACTCGAGTTAGCTCGATTGGACCTAAATCAATTAGATTGAAATCTAATTAAATTTAGTCAACATATATCCGAACCTACTACTGACTAGATGTGGAACCCAATGGGTCACACACATATAAAATTGGCCAAGGATCCTTTTGAAAAAGGTTAATTGAAATTTTGGATTCAATCAGGGTTCCGATAAGCATGCTAGCACATGTGGAAACCCTTGCTCCTTTGGAGACCAATTTGGTCCCATCACTTACTAATTAGCTAGCCTAATTTGGTAGATATTTGGATCAGGTTATGATACTAGAAGCAGCCCAAATTGAGGTACCACATCCCATGTTAACACCAATTATGAAGAGTCTAAGTTGTGGTGGACTCTTGGTGCAAAATAGGTTCTGCGTACAAGTGTTGGCATGGGTAGAAGAAAAAATTTATTTTTTTATGGGATTAAAATATATGTGATAGCTCATATCACCCTCCATCCTTTGGAACATATCTCAAAATATGAGATATATATTTTTAAAAAATTTTTGGGAGGAGAAAAAATTGAAAAAAGAAGGATGTCTCGCACGTGCGCTCAGAAGCATCGCATCTCTCCACAATTTGGAGAGTCCTTCTCCCTATCAAATGCTTTCAGATTGGAACTATTTTTAGTGATAACATTATCCATTTGATAAGCTATTTTTGATAATTTTTCTAAAATTTTTTCAAACTTAACTGGATGCCAAATAGATGCTATAAGTTGGTCCTGCTGCCTGCATGTGTGGTGATCAGCACTCACGTGAAGAGGTACGAGGATAGCATCCTTCTGTGAGAATTTTATCACTATTTTTAATTTTGTAGAATTTAGATTGAATCCCCAATCCACATGGATTTTTGAGGATTTTTATAATTTGAGAAGGGATGTGAAAACATCCCTTCTTTGGTTGCACGCACGCAGACCAGGGTGCTGATCGACGTATCATGGATAAATGTCCTTCTGCTTGAAGGAACTCTTATCTCTGATAATCAAATCAGATATGCCTTTTGAATAAGACATGTCCCTCTCTTTTGGCATCTCTCTGGTGGCTATAAGTAGATTGGGGCACTGGGTATCCAATGAATCTAAGAGGGATTTCCAATTTCTCTCATGTTGTTCTCCTTTCTTTCTTACAACCTATCTTAGTTTTAGGACAAGGCTTTGGAATTTAAGACAAAGCCTTATCTGATCCTAACAAGGGTTGTAAGGGTCTTAAAGAAGGAGAATCAGAAATTTAAAGGAGGTTCTAAGAGGGTGAGGTCAGATTCTTGAAGAAACTTGATCGGTACAAGGCTGGTCGAGTTCTAGTTGCTAGAACTCTTGAAGCAAGGTGAAGAAGGAGCGCTGTCTTTGGTTCAATTTTCATGTAGATCACCATTGGAGGGTGGACACTTAGATGCCTTATAAAAATTAGGATTAGCACTATAGATATTCTTCTTATCCTAATTTATATTTATTATACTTTGATTATTATAGTCAAGAGTTTCTGGACATTAGGGCTTCCGGTGCATTGGGTGTTTTGAATGAAAATTTTAAACACCTAACCCTTCCGTTGTGCCACCGGAACCCAACATAACTTTCCTCCCACTGCTTCATCTTGGTCATATAATTTTTCAAGAAGATAGCATGTTGGATCACAATCACATTGCAATCCTTTCAGAAAGTAGTATCCCAAACTCTTTTAGGATGAGCTTTATAGATCTATCCTCTAACATATCCACCTACTGTCTTAGACACAGGCTTGACATCCTTGAATCTCAGAATAATCATGATTCTATTCTCACCATGCCATATCTCATACGGTGAGGTAGGAACAGATTTAGAAAGAACTAAATTTCATAGAAATAAAATATGTTCCTAAAGAAACATAAATAAATCAGTGAAGTTCATTATGGACCAGAGCATATCTCATATAGTCTCATGACTCTTTTTATCTCATTGAACTGAGATGTACTAAGAAGGGTCCAATATGAAATAATACCATTTTATGAGATAACAAAAAAATTTTTTTATTGATATTGCTGAAGGAAAAATCGGCTTTTTCCTTGTAGGATCTTCCAGATCTAATGAGATCTGGGGTGGAATATTATAAAAAAAATATATCCTATGATTATTTTAGATCTAAGATCTATTAGATTTAATTCTTATTATCTAATACTAAATCTAAAGTTAAATCTAAAATCATGAGAAATAGAGAAATACCTCTAGGATAATTAGATTACCCCGTAGATGATCGCAGCAATGCCCGAGATTCTAAAATAGCCACGCAGTCGCCTGGCCTCTACCAATTTCCACTCAAGTAGGATCTAGATCATCTTCTCCTTGCAAATCTTCACTCCAAAAATCAGATCTAGATCTGATCTAAAAGTTCTTCAAAAGAGCTTCTGAAGCTGGAGCAGCAGTTTCTCGACAGATTGCTACAGCCTCCTGATCAAGGAGCCACCACACCTTAGACAAGCACCAGATGGATGCCCAACCTCTTGGATGTGAAGAGGAGATGGAGAAGAGTAGAGGGGGTATGGAGAAGTGGAGAGGATTCAGGCTTTTGTTGGTTATTGAGCAGAGTACCTAAACCCTAGGCGCAGACATGGTTTAAATAGACCCTGTTGCGCCATGCAGTGCCACATCATTCGACCAATCAAAAAATTTTAATTAATTCTGAAAAAATTTTGATTGATGGAGTGATATCATCTGATCATATCAGATAAGAATCTCCTCAATCTCTCCTACTGTTGATGCCAACACTGGATAAACACAGTGAGATTGGCGCCCAACAGTTTGAGTCGATCAAGGGATCAGAGTCCTCATCTCATGGGACTCTATCCTTATCCACTTGGGGCGCACGCCCAATCTAAATTTTGCACCCACTTTGAGGCCCAATTTAGAAAGTGGACATTCCACAAAAAAATATCTAATGACCTCTTGCCAAGTGGCCTTCAGTCTAAGGTCCATGGGTCAACGTTTGACCAATGTCCTAAAACGGAAATGACAGGTGATAGGAATTAGCAGGTGTTGTCTTAAATTCATCTCATGAATTAAGATAAATCCTTTCTGAGCTGGTCTGACTCTAGTCAGACTGAGAAAAATCTTCTTAAGATTCTCTGCATGAGTCAAATCACATTTGACTCAGTCGAGATAGAAAAGATTAGACGAGGAGAAAGTTAGGCTCAATCATGTGCTAGCATGATTTTCTTGAACCTAATTGGATCTAATCCAAATCAATTGAATTGGGCTAGCTCAATTGATGACATCCAGATCCTAACTCTTATTTGTGTGATCCAGTTAGGTTTATTTCTGTATGGTAATGAGACATGTCGTGATCTCATCATCGACATCATCAAAATTTCTTTCGATGGACCAGAACTCTTCTGATTCAGATAATTAGAATGTTTGATCATCAAGATCATTCTAATTGCTCTCAAAATCTACCAGTGACACCTAGTAGTATATGGTGGCAACCCATCAGAAATGAAGATGAACCTCTCGGTACAGCTACCTGTGTGATTGAGTTCTTCTATCATGAGTCTCGATTGAATTAGGGTTAAGGTGAACTCATCAAACCCAATATCAGTCATATGAATCAATCAATCGATCCGAATCCGATGTGAAACTCCAATGGAAAATTCTTTTCTATTATTTTACTCTACCATAGCTATAGGCTTAAGGACTCAATCTTTCGATCATCATAGGACTACTCCTCTTACCTACCGAGGTTGATAGATCCCATCTTTGTGTAATCTGGTTCCTACAATGAATATGCTACAGCCAACATACACCTTAGGATTTCGAATGGCTAGGAGACTGGGTTATAGTGTAGTCAAACGATAACACACTCAAAGTGAACTGTCGATGTACCTCAGATCAAAGAACTAGACACATAGCTGCAGCATCGAGCTAGTCATCGATGAGAAGGTAGACTTCCTTATGACTACTCGAGGTGGTCATGCTCAGTACTCCATTCTCAACGAATATCTGTACTCTCGCTTCAGTGTCTCTACACCGTAGACTTAAGATACATCTATCCTAAGGAAGCGATCGTACACCAACCTTCCGGATCGATCACCATCCTCATGATGATCCTATGATCAGGAGCTGTTTATGAGTTAGTTATGTAAATTTATGCCTTAAATTTTTTAACTCTTGAAAATATGAATTAACATTCTTACTAACTCAAAGGATGTATCACAGATATAATGTACACAATGTGATAGTAGAATAACCCTTTTATTCATTTATAGTCAAAATTATAAATTTATCCTTACATTTGTATAGGAATGTGTCAGCCAATCTGGCATCTAGGGCACACATCTAACAAACTCCCACTTGATCTAATGCCAATTGGCTACATATCTAAGTCCCATCTTCTCAAGGTGGGCTTCGATCTTCTGCTGGCCTAATGGCTTTGTCAGCAGGTCTGCCATTTGTCTGTGGAGTCGACTCTCTTAACCTCGACATAACCTTTTTCAAGATAATCACGGATCAAATGGAATCACCGCTCGATATGCTTGGACTTCTGGTGAGACCTTGACTCCTTAGCTAGGGCTATGGTGTCATTATTGTCACAGTAAAGAGGGACGGCATCCGATGACATCACTCCAAGCTCTACGGCAAACTTTTTGTACCAGAATGCCTCCTTCACAGCTTTCGATGCAGCAATATACTCTGCCTCGATGGTGGAATCAGCAATCACCATCTGCTTGAAACTCTTCTAGCTAACTGCACCACCATTGCAAATGAATAGACTCCCAGATGTCGACTTTCGATCATCTATATCAGACATAAAGTCTGAGTCTGTAAATCTCTGAACCTAGAGTTCTCCATTCTCAAAAACTAGAAACATATCCTTAGTCCTTCTCAAGTACTTAAGGATACATTTTACAGAAGTCCAGTGCTCTTCGTTTGGATTCGACTGATATCTGCTTGTGACACTCACAACATGGACTATATCAGGTCGTGTACATAGCATGGCATACATGAGGCTCTCTATTGCGGAAGCATAAGGGATCTTTCTCATACGTTCAATCTCCTCAGGTGTGCTAGAGCACATCTTCTTGAAGAGATGAATGCCATGTCTAAAAGGTACTAAACCTCTTTTGGAGTTTTTCATGCTAAACCTTTTTAGCACCTCCTCTATGTACATCTTCTGTGAAAGTTCCAGCGTCCTATTTGGTCTATCTCTATAGACCTTAATATCCAGTATAAAGGATGTCTCTCCTAGATCTTTCATAGAGAACTCCTTAGACAACCATATTTTGACTGAGGTCAACATTGAAATATCATTCCCAATTAGGAGGATGTCATCTACGTACAGTACGAGAAAGATAACTGCACTCCCACTGACCTTCTTGAACACACATGGTTCCTCTTCGTTCTTGATGAAACCAAATATTTTGATCACATCATTGAAACAAGTATTCCAGCTCCGAGATGCTTGCTTAAGTTTATAAATGGACCTTTGCAGCTTGCAGATCTTGTGATCATTATCACTATATGTGAAACCAAAAGACTGTTCCATATAAATATCTTCCTCAAGATATCCATTTAAGAACATCATTTTTACGTCTATTTGCCATATTTCATAATCGAAATAGGCTACAATAGCAAGCAATGTGCAGATGGATTTTAGCATGGCTACGGGCGAAAAGGTATCCTGATAGTCAATGCCTTCACGCTGACTATAACCTTTCGCTACGAGCCTAGCCTTGAATGTCTCCACATTCCCATCTACACCTATCTTTCTCTTGAAGATCCATTTACACCTAATAGGTACAATACCTTCAGGTGGATCTACCAAGGTCTAGACTTGGTTTGAGTGCATCGAGTCAATTTCTGATCTCATTGCCTCTAACTATTTCTCAGAGTCGATATCTGATATCACTTCGTCATAGGTCTTGGGGTCATCACCATGAGCCCCATTTTTCATGAGGAACATTTTCTCTACATCCTCTTATATAGTACCTAAGTACCTTTCAGGAGGATGAAAAATCCTAGTCGATCTATGAGGTAGAAGAGATTGTGTTAGGACTGGTTCTAATTGATTGGGTTCCTCAGGTTCTTTAGCTTGTTGCTCTTGAGAGACATTCTCCTTGAGCTTAATTATTCTTTCGATGCCACCATCTTGAATAAACTATTTTTCAAGAAAAATAGTATGTCGATTCACAATCACATTGTGATCTTTCAGAATATAGAAATAGTATCCTAATGACTCTTTAGGATATCCTATGAACCGAGCTCTAAAAGACCTGAATGCTAACTTGTCCGCCTACTATCTCTTGACATGAGTCGGACAACCCCAAATTCTGAGATGACTCAAACTTGGCTTCTTACCATGCCATATCTCATACGGTGTGGTAGGAACAGTTTTAGAGGGAACCCTATTCATTACATATATTGCTGTCATGAGACAATATCCTCAAAAAAACTCAGAGAGGTCCGTCAAGCTCATCATGGAACGGACCATATCTAATAGGGTCCATGATAAGTAGTATATTTTTGTATTTATTGAAGGTATTTTTGGTAATTTATGATGCTAACATCTTCTTAAAAATCCTAATTTCATGAATTTATTGAATTTTTTTAAAAAATAAAATAATTTTGAAAAAAATATGAAATTAGATATATTTATAAAAAAATAGATGTTAATTTAATTAAGTAATTTAAGCACCAAAATGAAAAAAAAATTTGAGAAATTTAATGCATATTTTTTCCAATTTTTCAGGAGAAAATCGGAGCAAAAATGGAGCTAAAATACCCTAAAAAAATAAAAAAAATAGCCTCCGATGTACGGTGGACCGGTTGGTCGGTCCACAGAGCCAGGGCATGGTCCATTGGAATAGTTACGCGGTCCATAGGCGTGGTTCACAGTGAGAATAAGATCTTGGATGCGATCCAACGACTGAGATTCAATCCGACCCAGATCCGATGGTTCAGACTCGTTGTCGACTTTGAATAAGACTCTTTTGCGCGATCTGATGGCCCAGAGCAATCCATCACGCGATCCAACGGCTGTTATCGCTCCCGACTGTGTTAAGGACTCTTTTGTACAATCCGACTGCCAGAACTTCATTAGAACCCAGATCGGATGGCTGACATTTGATCTGACCCTGATAAGGATTATAACTCTGATTTTTGAGCAGATCTGGGCAGTTCGAAGCTGATCTGACGGTCAGGAATATTCCTAAGGAGATTTATATGATTTCTAAGGGTTTTAGGACACCTTTTCCTACCAAAAAATCATAAAAAATTCATCTATAAATAGGAGGTCCGAGAATAAGCTTTGGGAGCAGAAAAATTGAGTAGAGAGTGTAGAAAAAAATAGAGAAAAAAATAAAATAGCTTTAGGGATCCAAGAAAAAGAAGGAGAAAAGTCGGTTCGCTCTACGGAGTACGATAGAAGATGGAGAGGTCATCAACCATCTTTTCGATGAGGCTTGGCTGATCAACTTCAGATCCTTGTTACAATTTTATTTTTATTTAATTTTATTGTTCCTTTTAAATTCTTTATACTTGAATTTCAACTTCAATTAATGCAAAATTTATTTTCCTGCACTTTAAATTCCTGTCTTTTATTTTTTTTGCACATAGATGCTAGGATCTAATTCATAGATCTTAGTACCAATTTATTTTTATATATTTTAAATTTTTATTATTTATTTTTATTGTAAGTAGATGCTAGGATCTAGTTAGTAGATTTTAGTACCCGATTTATTTTTCGCACTTTTAATTTTTATTTCTGACTTAAATTGCTTTCTCTAAAATTTTATTTTTTTTTATAAAATCAAAGATTTCAAATCAAAATCCTGCTTTCTCTATAGATTCGACCTGACTCACTACTTTCTATATATTTTTAATTTTTATTGAAGTCAGAATTTGATTGATAATCACGGTGTCTTAACGACAGCATCTTGATAGTATCAATTTTTGGCGCCATTGCCGGGGAAGGCAACAATTTTAATGTTTGATTTCTTTGATTTTCTTGTAAATATAGCTTACTAACTTTTTTATTTTTTATTTTTATCTTTATATAGAAAAAAAAAGTAAAAATTTCAAAAAAGAGATAGAAAGCTTCCAATTTTGCTTGGTGAGATCAATCCTAACCCTAGCCTTAACTATTTTTTTTAGTATTAATTATTATTTTTTTAATTAATCTAAAATTCATCCACATAAACCTAATAAAAATTGCATAACAAGAGTAGAAACTTAATTTTTATGAGCATTCATCATTGTAGATTTATTTTTGGTGATCATTGGAGACAAGGTAAGCTTTCAAGTTTTATTAGCTTCATGCATCTAACTTAGTTGCGTAGAACTCCTTGTTTGAAATTGATTGTGCATATTCATCTCAAATCAATTTAAGGGCAACACCCATAACAAGATAAGATGGAGATTTCATCACCCTCCTTTGGCCCAAAAACAACCAACCAGCATCCCACATTAACCCAAACCTAACTAAAATCAAGTAGACATTGACCCCTAGGATCAATTGAGTTCAGTTTGAGAAGAGTGGTGAAGTCAAGTGCAAAGTAAGTTCGAACTCACCCCTGAAACTAGTGTCTAAGGCTAGAGATTACAAAGGCTCTGCCTAAGTGGACTCGTGGTTATTTAATTGGTTCCGTTAGCTTACCTGACCAATTCAATTGGTGTCTAAGGCAAGCAATGGGGGGACCCCCACGATCTCATCTCTTACCTGGCTAGTTGAAAAAAGTGAGAACAAACTCAATTTGTATCTAGACTAAGCCACTCTATATCAAACTGTTAGGTCTAAGAAACCCGTAGGTGTCTAGGTTTAACTATTAGCTAACTTGATTGCAATTAACACTTAACCACAACTAATTCTTCTCATCTTACGTCTTTAGGTCTAAGATTTTTCTTAAGGATCTCACCTTTAAAACATTTCTCTTTCTTTCTTTTCTCTTCTTTTTCTCCTCCTTCTTAAAAAAAAAAAAAATCTCAACAACACACATAATAGGGTTTGCACTAATACATGCACGGTATAATTTTTTCTGACCTAGTTGAACCTAATTCTGAAATTGAACGACTGATCCATGCTAAACATGATAATCAAATAGCTAGAAATTCTAAGAACCACCTAGGCAGATGAAAGAATATTTTATTTCTTCCACCTATAATCTATTAATGTTTCCATCATTCTATGAGATCAAATATTCAGACTCTAGTCCTAAGGCTGATCTGAACCTAATACCCTAAAGATTAGATAAAGTCGACCTTCTTACCCAAAAATTTGATCAGTTCCTAGCATTAGGTCAATAATCTCCTGCACAATACACACCACCACCTAATTATCAGGAGATTTGTTCTATCTGTGCTAGTCTGGCCCATCATGTGAGCGAATATCCCACGGCTGCACAGTTTCCACCTTTCATTCAAGAACAAGTTCAAACTGCTCAAGGTTACTCTAATCCTGTCAATGACCCATTCTTAAATACATACAACCAAGATTGGAGGAACCATTTTAATTATTTTTGGAGATCCCAACAGACTCAGGCTCAGACTCAAATTTTTTCTTTGCAAAACTCTCAGAGTAGGCCTCAATACCAAAACTATGCCTATAATAGTGGTCAGTCTAGTCAACCTATCTAGCCATCCTATTACAATCAGCCGTTATACCCACCTCCTCAACAGACCAATCTAGCCGATGATAGATTGAACCAACTTCAACAAATGATCATGACCCAACAGCAATCTCTCGCTAGGCCAGAAGCACAAATAGATCAATTAACTGAATCTACCATGAGGAGAGAACTAGGTCAATTACCAAATGAACCAATACCGAATTTTGAAAATGACCCACCCATCCACCAACTACCTGGACCAAGTCATCAATCCAATGTCCCACCTATGAATCTCCAATTTGAAAGTGACAATGCAATTTCTGAGCTTAAAAGTGAAAAGATTCTTAATGACCTATACCAAGACCAGGTGAGTGAGGCTAGTATTGATGCAAGCCAAAATGTGAATTTAGAAGAAAAGGTTAGTACTGAAGCTAACCCAATAGAAAAACTTGAGCTTAGTACTGATGCTGATCTAAGTGAAGAAAAAAAGAGAGTGAATGAGTTACCCAAGCTATATTCACCAAAAGTTTCATTCCCTTCAGCCCCAGAAGCCGGTTCTTCCACTTTAAAATTACCTCCTCCAGAACTGCAATCATCTTTGATTACACCTGAGTATACATGTTTAAAATCAACTGACACCCTTTTAGCACCCATTACTTCAAACTCAACTCCTAACCCAAAAACTCAATTTATGAGCATTATAGAAGAACAAATAGAAGAAATTCTCAACAAATAAGGGTTTGTGAATGGGTTTGTGAATTATCTTTCTAAAATTAAAAATAGAGATGTGAAATACTTTCTTAAGATTGGCAACAAACTACTAAAATTTATTATAGGCCATCTTTTTGAGATTGGCAATCCAAAACCATTGGAATTTATCAATCCAATATTCGACACGGGATAGGTGAGAGAATCTTCATATGGTCTGCCTGAAGACGGTAAACTTAGCACTTTCTGGGAGGCAACCCTGTTTTCAATTTCTGCTTTTGCCTTTGCTTTCTTTTGTATTTTGTTTAGGATAATCAAGTCTTGCTTTGTATCTTTTGTAGGGATCTGAAAATAATATTGGCTAAGTTGGGGAGAGAATCAGTTTTGAAAAGACTTATGGATCAGGTGATATCTCTCCTTTCCTTTCTCTTTACATGCACCATTTATTTTTCCTACTCCATTGAGGACAATGTCGATTAAGTTGGAGGGAGATAATAAAATTTTTAAAATTTTTAAAATCCTCAAGTAAGTTAGTATTTAGTATTTAAGCATCTGATTATACTTAAGAATTGAGTTAAACCAAGCATTTTAAAAAAAAAATTGATGTACAGATCAGAGAGTTTGTGAGATATTAAGGGATCAAGTATTAAGAAAACTCAATAAAGAGTTAAGTTTAGAACTTAAACAGTTTTCTTTGAGCATTTCTAAATTTTTTTTTTTACCAGCATCAAAGAAGAGTTTATTTTCTATGGATTTGTGTAGAGTAACTATATGTTTCTTCATATATTTTAAAAATAATAATAATAATAATAATAATAATAATAATAATAAATTTTTTAATACTTCATGCTGAGTAACCGGGCCTCTTTGCCTAAGCAAGCATTGAGTTTCGCGTCAAAAGGTATGAAGGGCAAAGAAGCTTTGTTGTAAAGCTAGTTTTAACCCGTAGCCTATTTGATTCGAGCAAATAGGTTCGAGGGGTATTTTATACCTAGTGCCCTAAAGCCATCTGGTTTGGGAGTCATTGACTGAAAATACCTTACATGGGTCAAACAGAAAGCTTAAGTGGTTAAGACACTCAATAGCGAACAACGTTAAAAAAAATAATAAAAAAAAAATCAATAAATGAAGGACAGAAGTAACAATATACTTGTTCATATGAAAGTTAATAATTTGGAGATAAAGGTAGAGATAATTTGAAAAAGTTCAGAAAAAGTTTAGTGTTCTTAGTTTAACTCTCATATTGACTAGTATTAATACCCCAATGATATATCTCATTTACACTCTACTGAATATCAATGGTCTTTTGAAAATTATTTGGTAAAATTCGAAACTTTAAGTTAAACGGTACTTAATTCTAAATTTTTTTTTTACTCGAGGACGAGCAAAGTTCAAGTTGGGGAGTGTGATAAGTAATATATTTTTGTATTTATTGAAGGTATTTTTGATAATTTATGGTGCTAACATCTTCTTAAAAATCTTAATTTCATAAATTTATTGAATTTTTCTAAAAAATAAAATGATTTTGAAAAAAATATGAAAATAGATATATTTATAAAAAAATAGATATTAATTAAATTAAGTAATTTAAGCACCAAAATGAAGAGAAATTTTTGAAGAATTTAATGCATATTTTTTTCAATTTTTCAGGAGAAAATTGGAGCAAAAATGGAGCTAAAATACCCTAAAAAAATAAAGAAAATAGCCTCCAGTGTACGGTGGACCGGTCGGTCGGTCCACAGAGCCAGGGCGCAGTCCATAAGAATAGTTACGCGGTCCACAGGAGTGGTTCATAGTGAGAATAAGATCTTGGGCGCGATCCAACGACTGAGATTCAATCCGACCCAGATCCGACGGTTCAGACTCATTGCCATCTTTGAATAAGACTCTTTTGCATGATCCGACGGCCCAGAAGCAATCCATCATGCGATCCAACGACTGTTATCGCTCCCGACTGTGTTAAGGACTCTTTTGCGCGATCTGATGGCCAGAACTTCATCAGAACCCAAATCGGATGGCTGACATTTGATCCGACCCTGATAAGGATTATAACTCTGATTTTTTAGCAGATCTGGGCGGTCCGAAGCTGATCCAACGGCCAAGAATATTCCTAAGAAGATTTATACAATTTCTAAGGGTTTTAGGACTCCTTTTCCTACCAAAAAATCATGAAAAATTCATCTATAAATAAGAGGTCCAGGAATAAGCTTTGAGAGCAGAAAAATTGAGTAGAGAGTGTAAAAAAAAATAGAGAAAAAAAAATAAAATAGCTTTAAGGACCCAAGAAAAAGAAGGAGAAAAGTTGGTTCGTTCTACGGAGTACGACGGAAGATGGAGAGGTCATCAACCATCTTCCCGATGAGGCTTGGCTGATCAACTTTAGATCCTTGTTACAATTTTATTTTTATTTTATTATATTGTTCCTTTTAAATTCCTTGTACTTGAATTTCAACTTCAATTAATGCAAAATTTATTTTCCTGCACTTTAAATTCTGGTCTTTTATTTTTTTTGCACATAGATGCTAGGATCTAATTAGTAGATCTTAGTATTAATTTATTTTTATACTTTTTAAATTTTTATTATTTATTTTTATTGCAAGTAGATGCTAGGATCTAGTTAGTAGATCTTAGTATCCGATTTATTTTTCGCACTTTTAATTTTTGTTTCCGACTTAAATTGCTTTCTCCAAAATTTTATTTTTTTTTTATAAAATCAAAGATTTCAAATCAAAATCCTGCTTTCTCTGTAGATTCGACCCGACTCACTACTTTCTACATATTTTTAATTTTTATTGAAGTCAAAATTTGATTGATAATCATGGTGTCTTAACGACAGCATCTTGATCCTATCAGTTTGGTTCCTCCATTCTGAAACCCCATTGAGTTGTGGCATTTCAGGTGGAGTCCATTTAGAGACTATACCATTGTCCTTAAGATAGTCTAGGAACTCCCGATTAAGGTATTCACCTCCTCGATCTGATCGAAGAACCTTAATGGGCTTTCCTGTTTGTTTTTCTATCTCATGTCTGAATTCTTTGAACTTTTTAAAGGCTTCAGACTTGTGTTTCATTAGAAACACATATCCGTACCTAGACATATCATCGGTGAAGGTAATGAAGTAGACATAGTTGCCTCTAGTCGGCACATCAAATGGACCGCATACATCTATATGTACTAGGGCAAGTAGGTCTGTGGCCCTTTCCCCATGTCCTGTAAAAGAGAGCTTGGTCATTTTGCCTTGAAGGCATGATTCACAAACTGGATATGACTTAGAAGTCAACGGACTCAATAGCTTGGATTTTTTCAATTTGTTAACCCTATCTTCTGCTATATGACCTAGCCTTAGATGCCATAGATACCTATCATTTAGACTATCTCTAGGCCTTTTAATTCCCATGGCATTCATATTTTGCTCGATATAAAATACAGATACATCAATATGTAGCTGATAGAGACCATTAATAAAAAAATCATTTGCAACTTTATTATTTTCATAAAATATGTTACAATGGTTCTTATGAAAGCTAATCACATAGCCTTCTTGTGCTAAACATGAAACAGAAATCAAATTTCTGCTTGCTGCAGGCACATAATAACAATCTCTAAGAACTAAATCTAATCCTAACGGTAATCACAGAGGGTAGGTTCCCACAGCCACAGCAGCAACTCTTGCTCCGTTCTCGATGCATAGGATCATATCCCCATCTCTCAGTCTCCTGCTCTCCTCAAGATTCTGCATAGAAGTGCACAAATGAGCACTAGAAGTAGAGTCAAGTACCCAACTGGATGCAGAGAAAACCGTAAGATTAGATTCTATAACGAGCATTCCTCTAGAAGGACCATCTTTCTTGTTCTTCAGGATGGCCAGGTACTGAGGACAATTCCGCTTTCAATGGCTGTCTAAATTATAGTGAAAATATTTTTCTTTTTCAGTAGCCTTCTTCTTTGGTTCCATCTTCTTCTTCTTCCCATCTACCTTCTCCTTCTTCGCAGACTTCTTCTTCTTTCCAAAAGATTTTTTCTTGGAAAAAGTTTGCTCCATAATAAGGACTGAGCCTTTTGAACCCTTCAAAGAAAGCTTAGCCGTAACCAACATGTTTATTAACTCAGCCAAGGTACACTGCATCTTATGCATATGAAAGTTCATGATGAACTGACTATATGTATCAGACAAGGACTGAAGGATCACATCAATCTGAAAATCTCTGTCTAAGATGACATCGAGCTTCTCAAGCTCCTCAATGTCCTTGATCATTGACAAATAATGATCTTGGACTGACACCCATCATGAATTTTAGCCTTAAAAAGCCTTTGGTAGACTTGATACTTGACTGCGTAACTTTGTTCACCAAACAACTCTTGTAGGTGAGCCAACATTTGGCAGGTAGTCTTAATATTCTCATGCTGGTGTTGTAAGTCATCAGACATGACACCCAATATGTAGTATCTGGCTTTGTTATCATCATCCATCCATTTTTTTAGAGACGCTCTCTATTCAGTAGTCAGACGTGCTGGCATGGCAGGTGGATCCTGGTCTAGGACATGAGTCAGTTTCTCAAAATCCAGAATAATTCTGTAGTTCCTCAACCAGTCTTTGAAATTAAGTCCAGTCAATCTGTGGGTGTCTAATATTTTGGTCAGGGGGTTGGATACAGATATGTTTCCTACAGAGAGTCAAGAGTTTCTAGTTAGATTTTGTAATCAAACTTAATCAATTTATTTAGGAGTTTTATTTTTAAACAAATTAGGCTCCCACTATTTTCTCAGATCCCTACACTCCCTAGGTAGAGATGTGAAAATCTCCGTGATTAATGATTTCTAGTGGGTGGTGTGTTGGAGCATGATCCCGGCTCCTCCCACAGACCTTGGGTGCAGCAAAACCAGCAACAAACAAATCTGGAGACTTCTGGACTCGATTGAAGGCCCTTGACGAAATCAGCCTGGTTGCTGTCTTCTTCGTCAGCCTTTCGTTTCAGATGAAGAACACCTCTGTGATCACCTCTAAAAATTTCAAGATCTGGTACCCAATTAGATCAGGCCTGGATCAAGGTCTTTCAATTATAGATCTCAAATTGGGATACTCTAGATAGGGAAGAAGGTAGATAGAATCAGACCTTACAGATCTGTCCTGCTGCAGCCTTTCCTGTAGATCTGTTGATGAAGATCTCACCCGTGCCTCAAACAACCTCAGATCAACTCCAGATCTGAGAGAAACTTATACCAACCTCTTCGTAAGAGATTTCAGATCCTGGACCTGATGTTTGGGTGGCTGCAAGAGAAGGGGGGACAATCTGGTTGGCGGCACAAAGGGGGAGGGGCATAGCGCCTCCCCTTGTTTCCTACCTTTTTGGGACCTGGCGGCAAGAAACCCTAGGGTTTCTTGCTCTTGGGGCATGGAGAATAGCTGGAGAGAGAGGGAGAAGAGAGAGAGAGACTTGGGAGAAAGAGTTTCGTATTCCTTGGCTTAATCAAACCTATACAGTGCATGTATATATAAACACAGGGTCAAGTGACCCAAACCCAAAACTCACTTGACCAACTCTATGGGAGATTAGGTTAACCCAAGCCCATGTATACCCATGACTCAACCTAATCTCACCTATCCTGGGCCCAAACCTGGCCCATAAAGAGTTGGTCCCTTGAGGCCCACATAACCTAGACCTCAAGAACCCGAAAGGCCCATAACCTTTCAACCTAGGGCCCAACTAGCCCTAGAGCTTCCATGAAGCCCTCATGAATGATGGACCTTGGTCTTAGCCTTGGTCCCCTGGGTCTTGGGCACACCATCTAGAACACAACAATCTCCACTTTGGTATCCCAAGGCCTCAACCAGCTTCACTCTGTCCATCAATCGAATCAGCTCAACACATCTTGGAAAGCTGTCCCGTGAAAGTACCTTCGTAAGTGCATCAGCTGGATTCTCCTTGGTGTGTACCTTTACCAGCTCCACCTCGCCATCCTCCACAAGCTCCCTGATTCGATGATACCGAATGTCGATGTGCTTTATCCTTGCATGATAGACTGAGTTCTGTGCTAGTAGAAGCGCACTCTGGCTGTCACAGTGCACTCTAATGGCCTCCTGAGTAAGGCCCATCTCCGTCAACAAACCCTTCAGCCAAATTACCTCTTTAGCTGCTTCTATCAGCCTGATGTACTCTATCTCTATAGTGGATAGGGTCGTGATAGGCTGCAGACTTGATCTTCAAGAAATAGACCTCCATACAGGCTAAAGATGAAGCCTGTCGTAGACCTCCGAGTATCCACATCTCCATCGAAGTCTGCATCTACATAACCACCAATCAGCCCTTGAGCCTTTCTGGATATGTCAGAGTATCCCATTGTACCTCCTCGCTATTTGTAGCAGATGCCAACTCCAATTGAACCCGCCAGGTATCTGAATATCCACTTCAGAGCTCTCCAGTGCTCCCTGCCAAGCTACGCCATGAACCTGCTAACCTGACTCACTGCATGAGCGATGTCTGGCCCACAACAGACCATCGCATACATTAAGCTCCCAACTCCTGAAGCATAAGGGACCGTCTCTATCTCTTGAGCCTCCACCTCAGTCTGTGGCGCCATGATCTTCGAGAGTCTGAAGTGACCGGCAAGTGGTAGCTCCGCCGGCTTTGCTCCCTTCATCCCGAACCTCTCTAAGATCTTCTATATGTAGTCCCCCTGAGATAGATACAGCACCCTCCAGGCTTGGTCTCTAAAAATCTCTATGCCTAGGATCTTCCTTGCAGGGCCCAAATCTTTCATCTCAAACTCCCGAGATAAGGATGCCTTCAAATCCTGCACAACCTTCCTACTCTTGCATGCTATAAGCATGTCATCCACATACAAGAGTAGGAACACCCTAGAACCATCCTCAAGAGACTGAACATAAACACAAGGATCAAACTCGCACCTGGAAAGTTCAATGCTGCGCACATAGGAGTCGAACCGCTTGTACCATTGCCTCGGCGACTGCTTCAGCCCGTACAGCGACTTCTGCAACAAACAAACCTTTCCCTCTGATCCTGGATCCTTGAAACCGGGTGGCTGCTCCATGTAAATCCTCTCCTCCAAATGCCCATGGAGGAACACCGTCTTGACATCCATCTGCTCCAGCTCTAAATCCTGAGCTACTACAATGCTCAGCAATACTCTGATGGAAGTATGTCTGACGACGGAAGAGAAGACCTCGCTGAAGTCAATGCCTTCCTTCTGGGAGTATCCCTTGGCTACTAACCTCGCCTTGAATCTGATACCTCCCTGCTCTGAAGGCCCTTCCTTGTGATTGTAGATCCATTTGCAGTCAATGGGCCTCTTCCCCTGTGGCAACTGCACCAATCGTCATGTCTGGTTCTGGTGGAGAGACTGCATCTCCTCGGACATCGCTTGGACCCACCGCTCTCTGTCCAGGCTCTCAATAGCCTCTTGATATGTATATGGATCTCCATTCACTATCATCAGGGTATATGACAGCGTCACCTCGAAGCCATATCGGTCCGGTTGCTTGATGGTCCTCTTGGGCTTGTGTAGGGCAACATCGATATCAGTCCTCGATCCAACTCGCTCCTGCTGGACCTCTCCACCTCGATCATCCGTCCGAGTCCTCTCCACCTATGGAGACACCTTAGGTAGGTTCTCCACCTGAATGTCATGTCCTCCCATAGTACCTGCAAGAGGCAAAATCAAAGAGGTAAGCTGTCCAGCAGCGCCCTGCTGGACCTCCTCCTACTTCTGCTGCTCCTCCATGCCAGATCACCTCCGTAGGACTGACTCCTCATCAAAAGTCACATCCTGACTAATGATGACCTTCTTTTCCAAGGGATCCCACAGCCTGTATCCCTTAACTCCTCACGGATAGCCTAGAAACATCGTCTTGCATGATCTGGCATCTAGCTTGCTCCGCTCACCAGCTCCAATGTGTACATAGGCCATGCACCCAAATACCTGTAGATGGCCCAGCCCAACTATCCTCCCAGACCACACCTCCTCTGGAAGCCTGCCATCCAACCTGGTGTGAGGTGACCGATTGACCAAGTAACCCGCTGCATCTACTGTGTCAACCTAGAACATCTTTGGAAGCCCTGCCTGCAGCCTCATGCATCGTGCCTTTTCCAGAAGTGTTCTGTTCATCCTCTCGGCCACCCCATTCTGCTATGGAGTCTCCTTAACTGAGAAATATCTCCTGATCTCACACTCCTCACAGTAGTCCCGAAACTCTCTACTGGTGTACTCTCCACCATTGTCTGATCTCAGACACTTCACGCTCCTCCCCTGCTCCTTCTCCACCTCAGCTCTCCAGATCTTGAACTTGGTGAAGACCTCTGACTTCTCTCTCATGAAGTAAATCCAGAGTTTTCTTAAGAAATCATCAATCAGGGTCATGAAGTATCTGGCCCCATTCCTAGCTAAAACTGAGACTGGTCCCCACATATCCGTGTGTACTAACTCCAAAGGGGCTGCACTGTGGGTTGTACTGATGTTGAACTGAACTCACCTCTGCTTTCCCATCTGGCAAGGCTCACAGATCTCTCCTGTAGCACCATCCTCCAGATCAAAGATGGGTCCTCTCCTGCTCAACTCCCTCAGCCCCTTGTCACCCATGTGGCCAAGGCGGTAGTGCCACATCCTGTAAGCCCCCTGCTGGTCCTGTGCTGCAACTGCTGCATCAGACTCTCCGGTCACCACAGATCCCTCCATATGATAGAGATTATTGTCCAACCTCCTGCCTCTCATCAACACCATAGCTCCATTGGAGATATTTAATACTCCACTTCTAGCCCTACTGCTGAAGCTGTATCCACTGCGCTCCAAGTAGCCTAGTGACACCAGATTCTTTTCCAGCTCCGAGATGTGCTTTACAATTGTCAATGTCCTCACAATCCCATCAAACATCCTCACCCTGACTGTCCCTATCCCAGCCACCTTGCAAGGATGATTGTCGCCTAGAGTCACTGATCCCTCATCTGTCTTGGTGTATGTCGCAAACCAAGACCTGTGAGCTGTGTAGTGATGTGAGCATGTAGAGTCTAGTGTCCACTCCTCTGTGTAATGCCTGTGACCATTTGATACCACAAGTAGATCATCCTCCACCTGCTTCCCAGCAACTGCACTCACTGATTCTAAGCCACTTCTTTCTCCCTTCTTGCTCTTCCATAGTGGACATTCTCGCTTGAAGTGCCCGAACTCATTGCACTTGAAGTATTTCATCTCTTTCTTTCCCTTCCTGGACTTGGACTGCCCCCTGGACTTGCTTCTGCCTCTGCCACTACCTGTCCTCTCCCCTATTGCCAAACCCTCCTGGGGAGCTCGATCTCTGGTCAACTTTTTCCTTTGCTCATTAAACCTCAGCACTGAGACTATATCCTCATATTCTAGAGTCTCCTTACCGTAGAGCAGTGTAGTCACCAAAGAGTCATATGATCCTGGCAGCGAACACAAAAGCAATAGGGACTTGTCCTCCTCATCCAGCTTCACCCCGATATTCATCAACTCCGTGCACAACTGGTCGAACCTCTGAATGTGGCCAATCACATCAGATCCCTCCTGCATCTGAAGACTATACAACCTCTTCTTCAGCATTAGCTTGTTGCACATATTCTTCCCCATATACATGGTGTGCAACTTCGACCAAAGGCCCTTCGGGGTCTTTTCTTCCAGCACTGAATACAATGCCACATCTACCAAACATCGTCTGATTATCGAGCATGCTTTCTTCTCCAATGATGCCCACTGTCTATCTATCATTCCCTCAGGCTTCTCATCCAAAGCCTGATCCAGATCTGCTTGCACCAGAAGATCCTCCACCTGAATTTTCCACATGAAAAAAATTTTCTTGCCATCAAACTTCTCGAGATCAACCTTCATATTGCTGCCCATGACTGAATCTAAGCCAAATAAGTAATATAAAATCAAGAAGTGTAGAATATACCTTGATGGTACCTTGCTAAAAATTTTCAGCACTTGGGATCTTCAACTTCTCACGCTTGGAACCACTTTCTCACCATCGTGGCTCTGATACCAACTATTGGAGCACGATCCCAGCTCCTCCTACGGACCTTGGGTGCAGTAGAACTAGCAACAAACAAATCTGGAGACTTCTGGACTCGATTGAAGGCCCTTGACGAAATCAGCCTGGTTGCTGTCTTCTTCGTCAGCCTTTTGTTCCAGATGAAGAACGCCTCTAAGATCACCTCTAAAAAATCCAAGATCTGGTACCCAATCAAAACAGGCCTGGATTGAGGTCTTTTAATTTGTAAATCTTAAATCAGGGCATTCTAGATAGGGAAGAAGGTAGACAGAATCAGACCTTACAGATCTGTCCTACTGCAGCCTTTCCTGCAGATCTGTTGATGAAGATCTCACCCATACCTCAAACGACCTCAGATCAACTCCAGATCTTAGAGAAACTTGTACCAATCTCTTTTCAAGAGATTCCAAATCCTAGACCTAATGTTTGGATGGCTGCAAGAGAAGAGGGGACAATCTGGTTGGCGGCACAAAGGGGGAGGGGCTTAGCACCTCCCCTTGTTTCCTACCTTTTTGGGACCTGGCGGCAAGAAACCCTAGGGTTTCTTGCTCCTGGGGTGTGGAGAATAGCTGGAGAAAGAGGGAGAAGAGAGAGAGAGACTTGGGAGAAAGAGTTTCGTATTCCTTGGCTTAATCAAACCTATACAGTGCATGTATATATAAACACAGGGTCAAGTGACCCAAACCCAAAACTTCTTTGATCAACTCTATGGGAGATTAGGTTAACCCAATCCTATGTACACCCATGACTCGACCTAATCTCATCTATCTTGGACCCAGACCTTGCCCATAAAGAGTTGGCCCCTTGAGGCCCACATAACCTAGACCTCAAGAACCCGAAAGGCCCACAGCCTTTCAACCTAGGGCCCAATTAGCCCTAGAGCCTCCTGTTATGATCCAGGTGGTGTGCCTAAGGCCTAGGGGACCAAGGCTAAGGCCAAGGTCCATCATTCATGAGGGCTTCATGGAGACTCTAGGGCTAGTTGGGTCCTAGGTTGAAAGGCTGTGGGCCTTTCGGGTTCTTGAGGTCTAGGTTATGTGGGCCTCAAGGGACCAACTCTTTATGGGCCAGGTCTGGGCCCAGGAGAGGTGAGATTAGGTTGAGTCATGGGTGTACATGGGCTTGGATTAACCTAATCTCTCATAGAGTTGGTCAAGGGAGTTTTGGGTTTGGGTCACTTGACCCGGTGTTTACATATACATGTACTTGTATAGTTTTGATCAAGCCAAGAAAATAGATAACACTTTCTCCCAAATCTCTCTCTCTCTTCTCCCTCTCTCTCCAGCCATTCTCCATGCCCTAGGAGCAAGAAACCCTAGGGTTTCTTGCCGCCAGTCCATAAAAGGAAAGAAAAAGAAGGGAGGCGCTAGCCCCTTCCCCCTTGCAGCCGCCTACCAGATCTGCTCTCCCCTTCTTGCAAGCACCCAAACACCAGGTCCAGGATCTGGAATCTCTTGAGAAGAGGTTGGTATAAGTCTCTCTCAGATCTGGAGTTGATCTGAGGTCGTTTGAGGTGCAGGTGAGATCTCCATCAACAGATCTACAAAAAGGCTGCAGCAGGACAGATCTGCGAGGTCTGTCTCCATCTATCTTCTTCCCCATCTAGAATATCCCAATTTGAGATCTACAAATTAGAGGACCTCGATCCAGGTCTGATCTGGTTGGGTACCAGATCTTGGATTTTTTAGAGGTGGTTTCAAAGGCATTCTTTATCTGGAACGAAAGGCTGACGAAGAAGACAACAACCAGGCTGATTTCGTCAAGGGCCTTGGATCGTGTCCAGAAGTCTCCAGATGTATTTGTTGCTGGTTCTGCTACACCAAAGGTCTGTGGGAGGAGCCAGGATCATACTCCAATAGTTGGTATCGGAGCTACGATGGTGAGGAAGCGGTTTCAAGTGCGAGAAGTTAAAGATCCCAAGTGCTGAAAATTTTCAGCAAGGTACCATCAAGGTATATTCTACACTTCTTGAATTTATATTGCTTGTTTGGCTTGGATCCAGTCATGGGCAACAATATGAAGGTCGATTTCGAGAAGTTTGATGGCAAAGAGAATTTTTTCATGTGGAAAATCCAGGTGGAGGATCTTCTGGTGCAAGCAGATCTGGATCAGGCTTTGGATGAGAAGCCTGAGGGAATAACAGATAGATAGTGGGCATCGTTAGAGAAGAAAGTATGCTCGGTGATCAGAGGATGTTTGGCGGATGTGGTGTTGTATTCGGTGCTGGAAGAAAAAACCCCGAAGGGTCTTTGGTCAAAGTTGCACACCATGTACATGGGGAAGAATATGTGCAACAAGCTGATGCTGAAGAAGAGATTGTACAATCTTTGGATGCAGAAGGGATCTGATGTGATTGGCCACATTCAGAGGTTCGACCAGTTGTGCATGGAGTTGGTGAATATCGGGGTGAAGCTGGATGAGGAGGACAAGTCCCTGTTGCTTTTATGTTCGCTGCCCGGATCATATGATTCTTTGGTGACTACACTGCTCTACGGTAAGGAGACTCTGGAGTATAAGGACATGGTCTCGGTGCTGAGGTTGAATGAGCAGAGGAAAAAGTTGACCAGAGATCGGGCTCCCCAGGAGGGTTTGGTAGTAGGGGAGAGAATAGGTAGAGGCAGAGGTAGAAGCAAGTCCAGGGAGCGGTCCAAGTCCAGGAAGGGAAAGAGAGAGGTGAAATGCTTCAAGTGCAAAGAGTTCGGACACTTCAAGTGAGAATGTCCACTATGGAAGAGCAAGAAGGGAGAAAGAAGTGGCTCAGAATCAGTGAGTGCAGTTGCTGGGCAGCAGGTGGAGGATGATCTACATGTGGTATTAGATCATCACAGGCATTACATAGAGGAGTGGACACTAGACTCTGCATGCTCACATCACTACACACCACACAGGTCTTGGTTTGTGACATACACCAAGACAGATGAGGGATCAGTGACTCTAGGTGACAATCATCCTTGCAAGGTGGCTGGGATAGGGACAATCAGGGTGAGGATGTTTGATGGGACTGTGAGGACATTGACAAATGTAAAGCACATCCCGGAGCTGGAGAAGAATCTGGTGTCACTAGGCTACTTGGAGCGCAGTGGATACAGCTTCAGCAGTAGGGCTAGAAGCGGAGTACTGAACATCTCCAATGAAGCTATGGTGGTGATGAGAGGCAAGAGGTTGGACAATAACCTCTATCGCATGGAGGGATCTGTGGTGATCGAAGAGTCTGATGCAGCAGCTGCAGCACAGGACCAGCAGAGGGCTTACAGGATGTGGCACTACCGCCTAGGCCACATGGGTGACAGGGGGCTGAGGGAGTTGAGCAGGAGAGGACTCATCTCTGATTTGGTGGATGGTGCTACAGGAGAGATCTGTGAGCCTTGCCAGATGGGAAAGCAGAGAAGAGTTCAGTTCACCATCAGTACAGCCCGGAATGCAGCCCCTTTGGAGTTAGTACACATGGATGTGTGGGGACCAGCCCCAGTTTTAGCTAGGAATGGGGCCAGATACTTCATGACCCTGATTGATGATTTCTCAAGGAAGCTCTGGATTTACTTCATGAGAGAGAAGTCAGAGGTCTTCACCAAGTTCAAGATCTAGAGAGCTGAGGTGGAGAAAGAGCAGTGGAGGAGCGTGAAGTGTCTGAGGTCAGACAATGGTGGGGAGTACACCAGCAGAGAGTTCCAGGACTACTGTGAGGAGTGTGGGATCAGGAGACACTTCTTAGTTAGGGGGACTCCACAGCAGAATGGGATGGCCGAGAGGATGAACAGAATACTTTTGGAAAAGGCACGATGCATAAGGCTGTAGGCAGGGCTTCCATAAGAGTTTTGGGTTGACACAATAGACGCAGCGGGTTACTTGGTCAATCAGTCACCTCACACTAGGTTGGATGGCAGGCTTCTAGAGGAGGTGTGGTCTGGGAGGACAGTTGTGCTGGGCCATCTACAAATATTTGGGTGCATCATTAGTCAGGATGTGACTTTTGATGAGGAGTCAGTCCTATGGAGGCGAGCAGGCATGGAGGAGCAGCAGGAGCAGGAGGAGGTCCAGCAGGGCGCTGCTGGACAGCTTACCTCTTTTATTTTATCTCTTGCAGGTACTACTGGAGGATATGACATTCAGGTGGAGAACATACCTAAGGTGTCTCTACAGGTGGAGGGGACTCGGATGGATGATCGAGGTGGAGAGGTCCAGTAGGAGCGAGCTGGACCAAGGACTGATATCGATGTTGCCCTACACAAGCCCAAGAGGACCATCAGGCAACCGGACCGATATGGCTTTGAGGAGATGCTGTCATATGCCCTGGTAACAGTAAATGGAGACCCATATACATATCAGGAGGCTATTGAGAACCAGAACAGAGAGTGGTGGGTCCAGGCGATGTCTGAGGAGATGCAGTCTCTCCACCAGAACCAGACGTGGCGATTGGTGCAGTTGCCATAGGGGAAGAGGCCCATTGGCTGCAAATGGGTCTACAGTCGCAAGGATAGAGTGGAGCTGGTTGAGGCCTTGGGACACCAAGGTGGAGATTGTTATGATCCAGGTGGTGTGCCCAAGGCCTAGGGGACCAAGGCTAAGGCCAAGGTCCATCATTCATGAGGGCTTCATGGAGACTCTAGGGCTAGTTGGGCCCTAGGTTGAAAGGCTGTGGGCCTTTCGGGTTCTTGAGGTCTAGGTTATGTGGGCCTCAAGGGACCAACTCTTTATGGGCCAGGTCTGGGCCCAGGAGAGGTGAGATTAGGTCGAGTCATGGGTGTACATGGGCTTGGGTTAACCTAATCTCCCATAGAGTTGGTCAAGGGAGTTTTGGGTTTGGGTCACTTGACCCGGTGTTTATATATATATGTACTTGTATAGTTTTGATCAAGCCAAGAAAATAGACAACTCTTTCTCCCAAGTCTCTCTCTCTCTCTTCTCCCTCTCTCTCCAGCCATTCTCCATGCCCTAGGAGCAAGAAACCCTAGGGTTTCTTGCCGCCAGTCCATAAAAGGAAAGAAAAAGAAGGGAGGCGCTAGCCCCTTCCCCCTTGCAGCTGCCTACCAGATCTGCTCTCCCCCTCTTGCAGATGCCCAAACACCAGGTCCAGGACCTAAAATCTCTTGAGAAGAGGTTGGTATAAGTCCCTCTCAGATCTGGAGTTGATCTGAGGTCGTTTGAGGCACGGGTGAGATCTCCATCAACAGATCTACAAAAAGGCTGCAGCAGGACAGATCTGCGAGGTCTGTCTCCATCTATCTTCTTCCCTATCTAGAATACCCTGATTCAAGATCTACAAATTGGAGGACCTCGGTTCAGGTCTTATCTGGTTGGGTACCAAATCTTATATTTTTTAGAGATGGTTTCAAAGGTGTTCTTCATCTGGAACGAAAGGCTGACGAAGAAGATAACAACTAGGCTGATTTCGTCAAGGGCCTTGGATCGTGTCCAGAAGTCTCCAGATCTATTCGTTGCTGGTTCTGCTGCACCAAAAGTCCGTGGGAGGAGTCGGGATCATGCTCCAACACCTCCATGAAGCCCTTATGAATGATGGACCTTGGCCTTAGCCTTGGTCCCCTGGGCCTTGGGCACACCACCTGGATTACAACATGGTGCGGTCTCACCGACTGGCTCACCACCTCACCTAACAGTTATTAGTAATGGGTCAACTGATGAGTGGACAACTCTTGTCCAATGATTCTCTAATCATGGTGCACCCAAAACTTGATCTCTAATTCATGAAGCTCACCGTACCCAGAATATTGCTCCAATCCTTAGTTAAGTCAGACCCACCATTTGCATGAATTAGATTCCTGATTGGATCCCTCATCGTATCTGAAATATTGAGCACAACCCATCCTCTAATTTGTAGCATCCAATGCCTAATGGACATGGTTGCATCTTTTCGGTGCAACTGAGCCACCATAACCAACCGAGAACAATCAACCCCGGAAAGGGCCCGCACATCCACAATGGTGGAAGACCTTAGACTTAATATTTTCTTAAGGAGATTTGATTTAGGTCTCATTAAACTTGACTTGACATAGTCATAACAATTATGACTAACCTAGTGACATGGGCTAGCTCGAATTGTTAGCCACCTCAAATCAGAACTGGGTCGACACATATGGCCAGGTAAGTGAGACTGGTGGGAGGGATATGCCATTAACTTGACAAGAATGCATTCGAGTCGAGTTGCTCTCAATTAAAAATTAGTCGGTCGCATCTACCCAACTTACCTTAGACACCAAATTATCGAACCAGAACTAATTGGGTTAGCCTACAATCCAGGCTCTAACCACTGAGCCAAATTAGGTCTTAACTTGATCGAGTCACATATGAATGTGATTCAACCTTGACCTAGACTTAATCCTATTAGGCTGGTCAATTATTAGCTTTCATGATCCCACCTAACCAACTTTTGATTCGGTTTGATCAACCGCTAGACCTAATTGAGCTACCCAAGCCTGAATCCAATTTTATGAAAATGACTTAGATCTGAA
This sequence comes from Elaeis guineensis, assembly GCF_000442705.2. Lineage (NCBI taxonomy): Eukaryota > Viridiplantae > Streptophyta > Magnoliopsida > Arecales > Arecaceae > Elaeis > Elaeis guineensis. The sequence continues at coordinate 55,431,981 of NC_026002.2, read as the reverse complement.
ATTCTCAATTTTAGACCTAACTTAATTTCATAAGCTTAATTCATTAATTAAGTCTTGAGTTCATAAACAAAATATGTAAATAAATCCTAGGGTTTTAGGATCTAAAATTTTGCAGAAAAGTAAATTTTGATTTCTGATTAAGGATGAAGGCGCAGCACCTTTACACGCCATGAGAACACCCCGTTGAATGGAAGGAGAGGGTCTCAAACCCTACTTTGTTCTTATGATCGGACGGCTATGAGGAACACCTTAATCAGAAATATTAATTTAACTACAAAACTAGTTAGATCTAAGTTACATATCACATATATAATTTCAGATCTAACTTATATATGCTTTGCATACATCTCATGTATTAAAATCTGATCTAATTAGCATACTTTCAGATCTGATACATCACATATAATATCTAAAAAATATGATTTAAATTGAACTATTCAATATAAAATATATTCTAGATAGTTACTAGAACAATTCTATAACTAGTCTAGGCATGCAACAGATCAATCTTATGAATTAATTAAATTTTTATTTTTTATTTTTTGATCTGAATATAATATTTATAATATCAAAAAATTAGAGAATAAATTAGATCTAATTTATATTTTAATCACATTAAAATATAAAACTATAAGACTATTCATAGATTAAACTACTCCTAGTCTAGTCATGCATCTTATATATGTTAGATCTACTTAGATTTAATTTTATTTTTTTTTTTTAATTTTAGATCCTATCACATCTGATGTGACATCTAAAATTTATTAATATCAAATAAATAAAAATAAAAATTAGATCTAAATTAGATCTGAAATAGAGCCATCAATCTGGCTCTGATATCAATTGAAGGAAAAATTAATTTTTTTCTTATAGGATCTTCTAGATCTAATGAGATCTGGGGCAGAATATTACAAAAAAAAAATATCTTATGATTATTTCAAATCTAAGATCTATTAGATTTAATTTCTATTATCTAATATTAAATCTAAAATTAAATCTAAAATTAAATCTAAAATCATAAGGAATAGAGAAATACCTCTAGGGTAATTAGATTACCCTGTAGATGATCGCAGCAATGCCCAAGGTTCTAAAATAGCCACACAGTCACCTAGCCTCTACCAGTATCCACTCGAGTAGGATCTGGATCATCTTCTCCTTGCAAATCTTTACTCCAAAAATCAGATCTGGATCTGATCTGAAAGTTCTTCAAAAGAGCTTCTGAAACTGGAGCAGCAGTTTTTCGACAGATTGTTGCAGCCTCATGATCAAGGAGCCATCACGCCTTGGACAAGCACCAGATAGATGCCCAACCTCTTGGACATGAAGAGGGGAGGGAGAGGAGCAGAGGAGGTATGGAGAAGTGGAGAGAATTTAGACTTTTGCTGGTTATTGAGCAGAGCACCTAAACCCTAGGCGCAGACAAGGTTTAAATAGACCCTACTGCGCCATGCAGTGCCACATCATTCGACCAATCAAAAAATTTCAATTAATTTTGAAAAAATTTTGATTGGTGGAGTGATATCATCTGATCATATCAGATAAAAATTCCCTCAATCCCTCCTACTGTTGGTGCCAATACTGGATAAATACAGTGAGATTGGCGCCCAACAGTTTGAGTCGATCAAGGGATCAGAGTCCTCATCTCATGGGACTCTATCCTTATCCACTTGGGGTGCATGCCCAATCTAAATATGGCACCCACTTTGAGGCCTAATTTAGCAGGTAGACATTCCACAAAAAAATTTCCAATGACCTCTTGCCAAGTGGCCTTCAGTCCAAGGTCCATGGGTCAACGTTTGACCAATGTCCTAAAATTAAAATGGCGGGTGACAGGAATTAGCAGGTATTATCTTAAATTCATCTCATGAATTAAGATAAGTCTTTTCTGAGTTAGACTGGCTCCAATCAGATTGAGAGAAACCTTCTTAAGATTCTCTGGATGAGTCAAATCATATTTGGCTCAATCGAGATAGAAAAGATTACACGAGGAGAAAGTTAGGCTCAATCGTGTGCTAGCACGATTTTCTTGAACCTAATTGGATCTAATCTAAATCAATCGAACTGGACTAGCTCAATTGATGATATCCAGATCCTAACTCTTGTTTGTGTGATCCAATTAGGTTTATTTTTGTATGGTAATGAGATATGTCGTGATCTCATCATCGACATCATCGAAACTCCTTTCGATAGACCAAAACTCTTCTAATTCAGGCAATTAGAATGTTTGATCATCAAGATCATTCTAATTGCTTTCAAAATCTATCAGTGATACCTAGTAGTATATGGTGGCAACCCATCAGAAATGAAGATGAACCTCTCGGTGTAGCTACCTGTGTGATTGAGTTCTTCTATCATGAGTCTTGATTGAATTAGGGTTAAGGTGAACTCATCAAACCCAACATTAGTCATATGAATCAATTAATCGATCTGAGTCTGATGTGAAACTCCAATGAATTTTTTTTTTTCATTATTTCACTCTGCCATGGGCTTAAGGACTTAATCTTTCGATCATCATAGGACTACTCTTCTTATCTACCGAGATTGATAGATCCAATCTTAGTGCAATCTGGTTCCTACAATGAATATGATACAGCCAACGTACACCTCAGGATTTTGAATGGCTAGAAGATTGAGTTATGGTGTAGTTAAACTATAACACACTCAAGGTGAACTATCGATGTACCTCAGGTCAAAGAACTAGATACACAGCTGCAGCATCGAGCTAGTCATTGATAAGAAGGTAGACTTCCTTATGACTGCTCGAGGTGGTCACGCTCAATACTCTCGTTCTCAACGAATACCTGTACTTTCACTTCGGTGTCTCCACACTGTAGACTCAAGACATATCTATCCTAAGGAAGTGATCATACACCAACCTTTCAGATCGATCACCATCCTCGTGATGATCCTATGGTCAGAAGCTGTTTATGAGTTAGTTATGTAAATTCATGTCTTAAATTTTTCAACTCTTGAAAATATGAATTAACATTTCTACTAACTCAAAGAATGTATCATAGATATAATGTACACAATGTGATAGTAGAATAATCTTTTTATTTATTTATAGTCAAAATTATGAATTTGCCCTTACATTTGTACAGAAATGTGTCAGCCAATCTGGCATCTGGGGCACACATCTAACAATTGCATCCTCGATCTGATCAAAGTATCCTTAGAAATTTTTTGATTTATTTTTCTACTTTATATCTGAATTATTTGAACCTTTCAAAAATTTCAGATTTGTATCTCATATATAAAGTAGCGACAACTCCTTGGTTAGCACATCACATGGGCTACACACATCAAATGTGTATAAGCATAAGTATCTTAGTGGTCTTTTTTCTCTTGTTCCATAAGAGTAGCTTGATAATATTTTCTCAAAGAGATAATACACAAACTAGATATGACTTAATAGTCAATGAGCCCAAAGGCCTATAATTCTATAGTTTGTTAATCATTTCGTCTCTAATATAACTTAGCCGTAAGGGTCCACATATACTTTAAATTTTATCTCAATTTTAGATCTCTCAGATTCAATGGCATTCACTATTTGCTCAATTAAATTCACATATGCTTCACTATGCAAATGATAGAGACCATCTCTAAGAACTAAATCCAAATGATGATTGTAAAGGATAGATACCCATGGCCACTGCAGCAATTGTTGCCCTATAACCAATTTAAGAGTCACTTCCTCAGCCCTCCACCTTCCCATCGACTCTATACTAGAGTCTATAGCTCAACTGGAAGAAAAGAAAATCATAAGGATAGCATTGAGCAATCCTAACATGCCTACTCTAGGCATGTCTTTGTTTCTTCAGGCTTTTCAGGTATTTTTCTCTAAACTCTTTCAAGGTTTCTTCGTTATCAATACTTTGACCAATTCAGATAAAGTGCCATGATAGTCTTTTATATGATAGTTTACCATAAACTATGCATATAAACTAATCAGGGATCGCAGGATCAAATCTATAAGCAATTCCTTATGCATGATCATGTCGAGCCTTTCAAGCTCTTTAATTTTCTTGATCATTACCAAATAGCGATCATAGACTGACTGCCCATCAATATACACTATGTGACTCTGATCACCTCACAACACTTGTAGATGAATCAACGTGTCGTTGGCAGTGAACATATACTCATGCATAGCACCTATCTTTAATGTCATTGTTCATCCACTCATCAAATATAGCTCGTTGACTATGGGTTGAACGGATTGTTAATATCAGAATAATCTGCTATAGAATATAACTTAATTTTCTAAAATTAAGAATAATTCTTAAGTTTGTGAGCCAGTCTATGTAATCAATTTCAATTAATCAATTAATATCTAAAATTCAAGCTACAGGGTTAGAAGCTGACACAATAAACAGTAGAGAGCAAAGATTCTAATTGAATATTTATACTTATTTTTATAATTTGTTTAAAGATTTTTAGATGTAAAAAGGAGACTCCCACTATTTTATCAGATCTCCCACATTTTATAGGTAGAGAAACGAAAATCCTGATGTGATAATTGGATTTCTAGTGAGTGCTACGGTCCCATCAATGCCGTGCACCTCATCTAACAATTATTGGTAACATAAATGAACATCGATATATGGACAACTCTTTATCCAGATACTTCTCTAAGCATGTTGCAGCCATTTGGTCTCTAAGTCATATGGACTCACCTAACAGTTATTGCCTGTATTTCTTAGTTAAGCCAGACCCACCGTTCACAAGCAAGTGCAAATCCATCATTGGGTCCCTCACCTAACAGTTATTGGACCCAACCCCATCTTTACTTGTAGCAACTCTTTGCTAATAGGATGGTTGTAAATTTTCAATGCAACTGAACCACTGTGACCAGTCGAGAACAATCAATACTGGTAGCATGCTTGCACATCTACAATGAAGGAAGACCTTGGACTTAATATTTTATGAAGAGATTTGAGTTTAGATCTCAACTAATCAGTCATCACATGATTAATATAATTAGCATGGGTTAAATCAAACCACCAAGCAACCATATTTGAGACTCAATCTTTTAAATTGATCAGGTAAGTGGAGATTGGTGGGGGTCCCCCCGTTGCTTTTCTTAAACACTAATAAATTGATTAGGTAAGCGAATGAAACTAATTAAATAATCATCTTTCAATTACTTGTCTTAGACACCAACTGGATAATTGATCTGAATAGATCAGCTTAAGTGAATTAGACTCGAGCCACAGAGCCAAATTAGGTCCTTAGGTTAATCGATTCTACATATGGGTATTAATCGATTTGATCAATAATAATTATATGATGTTTGGCTCTATTGATCTCACTCTAATCAATACTTGACTCGATTTGATTAGCTATTAAATCGATCTAGACCCAACATGATCAAATCAGAAACTCTTTAATGTAATCAGATTATAGGACCTAGTGAACAGATCTGTTATATTATTCTTGATGTCAACTCACTCCGCAATCATATCACGTCTTTCAATAATTTTTTGAACGAGGTGGAACCATCTTAGGATGTGCTTAGATTTATGATGAGACCTTAGTTTTTTGCTTGAGCAACTGCCCCAGTATTATCACAATAAAAGGGCACTGGTTGTTCAATCCCCAAAACCATACCCAACTCTGTGATGAATTTTTTCATCCAGATGGTCTCTTTAGCAACCTCACTTGCAGCATTATACTCTGCCTCAGTGATCGAGTTAACAATCATTTGTTGTTTAAAATTTTTTTAACTTACTGCACCACTATACAAAGTGAACACATATCCAGATATAGATTTACTATTATCTGGATCAAATTAAAAACTAGAATCGGTATAACCTTTCAGTTATAAATCAGATCCATCATATATCAGAAAGATATCTCTAGTCCTTCTCAAGTACTTGAGTATATTTTTCACAGCTTTCTAATGATCCTCCTTGAGATCAGCCTAAAATCTGCTTACAATGCCCAAAGCATAAGCCACATCAGGCCTGGTACATAACATAGCATACATTATCGATCCTACAGTCGAAGCATAAGGAATAGTACTCATTCTATTTTTCTCTTCAGGTATTTTAGGAGACATCTTCTTAGAGAGTTGTATGCCATGACCTACGGGCAAGTAACCTTTTTTACTTCCCTCCATGTTGAACCTCTTCAACACTAGATCAATGTACCTAGACTGGGATAAGTCAAGCATCCTTTTTGATCTATCTCTATAGATCTTTATACCAAGTATATAGGATGCCTCACCCAATTCTTTCATAAAAAATTTTTGTGATAACCAATTCTTGATCGATTGCAACATTGGGACATCATTCTCAATGAGCAGTATGTCATCCATATACAAGATCAAGAAGATAATAGCACTCCCACTATTCTTCTTGTACACGCAAGGTTCATCCATATTTTTGATGAAGCTAAATAATTTGACTGTTTCATCAAAATGGATGTTCCAGCTCCTCGATGCTTGCTTTAATCCATAAATAGATTTATTCATCTTGCATACCTGATTTGTACTCCCATTTGAGACAAATCTCTTTAACTGAGTCATATAGACTTCTTCCTTAAGATTTTCATTAAGGCAGTCTTGACGTCCATCTGCTAGATCTCATAGTCATGGTATATTGCTATAGCAAGCATTATCTGAAAAGGTTTGAGCATGGCTACTGGCAAAAAGGTTTCTTCATAATCAACACCTTATTTTTACTTGAAATCTTTTGCCACAAGCCTGGTCTTATAGGTCTCTACTGGGCCATCTGTTCCAATCTTTTTTTTGAAGACTCATTTGTAGCCTATTGGGGTCACACCCTCAGATGCATCTATCAAAGTCCATACTTGGTTGACATACATAGAGTCCATTTCGGATTTCATGATATTGAGCCACTTGTCAGAGTCACTACTCATGACAACTTTCGAATAGGTCGTGGGATCATCATTCTCAATGATATGGTTTGTATTGTCATTCTCAATGACAAACCCATACCTGAATGGTATATTATGAACTCTACTCAATCTTCAAAAAGAGGTGTGTGTAGTGGTTGTGCCTTAACAATGGACATATCTGGTTGCGAACCATTTGGTGAGTCCTAGATAGATTGTAGGTTTTAAACTTCTTCAAGTTCAACAGACCTCCCACTGTCTCTTTCTTGGACAAACTCTTTCTCCAAGAAAATGGTATGCCTACTAACAAATACCTTTTATTGAGTAGGATTATAAAAGTAGTATCCTATACTCTCCTTGGGATAATCTACAAACCTGCATCTTTCTGATCCAGCATCCAGCTTATGTCCATTAATACTTTTCACATAAGCTGGGCAACCCCAAATCTTAAGATACTTAAGATTGGATCTTTTTCTTTTCTATATTTCATATGGAGTGTAAGAAACAGATTTCAAAGGCACTTTATTTAAGATATACATTGCAGCCTCGAGGGCATATCTCCAAAAAGATATCGAAAGATCTGTGAAATACATCATGGATCGTACCATATCTAATAAGGTGCGATTCTTTCTATCTATAATTTTATTTAATTATGGAGTACAAGAAGGTGTCCATTGAGAGAGTATTATATTTTATTTCAAATAATTAAGAAACTCACTGGATAAGTATTCTCCTCCTCGATTCGATCGAAGAGTTTTAATACTTTTACTAGTTTGCTTTTTGATCATTCTTTGATACTCTTTAAATTTATTAAAAGCTTTGAATTTATATTTCATCAAATACACATACCCAAACCTAGACCTATCATCAGTAAATGCGATGAAGTAAGAGTATCCACCTCTGGCTTGAGTCGACATCGAACCACATACATCAGTATGTACATGGTCCAAAATGTCACTTGCCCTTTCTCCATGTCCAATAAATGGAGTCTTGGTCATTTTTTCTATGAGGCAAGATTCACAAGTTTCATATGATTTATAATCATAAGAATCAAAGAAATTATCTTTGAATAACTTGTTAATCCTTGACTCATTTACATGGCCAAGTCAGTAGTGCCAGAGGTATGTGACATTCACATCCTCTCTCTTTCTTTTCTTCATATTATCAACATGAAACACATTATCATTAAGTGAAAGAAATAAAAGATCATTATTAATAAAGGCACTTCCATAATATTCATTAGAAAATTAAATAGAACAACCATTGTTCTTTACATTAATTTTAAAATCTTGTTCCAATAATAATAGTACAGAAATAATATTTTTAATAATATTAGGAATGTAATAATAGATCTTTAGCTCTAAAACCTTGCCTGGAGGCAACTTTAAAACCCTGGTTCCAATGGCTTCGATCTGAATGGACTCTCCACTAGTGCCGAACAGCTCGAAGTCATCTTTATTCAGATTCCTTACTTTCTATAGACCCTACAATGATTTGCAAAGATGTGAACCACAGGTGGTATCCAATATCCAAGAATCTGAAAATGAAGTACTTAATGATAAATTAGTTTGTATTATATACAAACCTTTAGAAACATTTATCAATTTCACGGTTGCAAGATACTCCTTGCAATTCCTCTTCCAGTGGCCCTCTTTGTCACATTGATAGCAAGTACTTTTAGTGGAGACCTTCTTCACCTTCTTCTTAGAGATGCCAGCCTTAGGATTCATCTTTTTCTTAGAACCCTTCTTTGCCTTCTTCTTACTGATCTCATCAACATGAAGGACTTGAGCCTTTTCACCCTTGAAATGACTCTCTACTATTTTTAGCATGTTCAACAGTTCTGACAGGCTGATGTTCAGTTTGTTCATATGATAATTAATAACAAACTGTGAAAAAGAGTCAGAGAGAGACTACAAGATCAAATTCTGGCTCAGTTCACCATCCAAGGCAAAACTTAGCTGTCCTAGATGAGTGATCAAATCAATCATCTTTAGGACATGCATTTGCATGGAGGTGCCTTCAGTCATGCGGGCATGAAACAACTGCTTTGATATCTCATATTGAGCAGTTTGACTTTGTTCCTTGTATAACTCCTTAAGATTAAGGAGAATAGAGAGAACATCCATGTCCTCATATTGCCTCTGAAGCTCATTGCTCATAGAAGCAAGCATGATGCATTTGACAGTCATACTGTCATCTTTCCATATCTTATATGTGGTTCTTTTCTCCTTGGAAGCATCTTACCCAAGAGAAACTAGAGCAGGTGTATCCATAATGTAGGAGACTTTCTCCTAAGTGAGAATAATTCTTAAGTTTCTTAATCAGTCGACATAGTTAGGTCCAATCAACTTATTTGCATCTAGGATACTTCTAAGTAAAAGTGAGGATACATGTGTATCTACATACTCTATCGATCACTAAGATCTTAACATACTCTATCGATCAAGTTTAAAGGAAAACCCTTGTAATGTCTACATCACTTAATCAATCGAAGTTCGAAATTCAACAAGATCAAATTGGCCAGGTAAGTAGGTGGGAGGCTCTCCATAGCTTTTCTAGACACCAACAGAGTTGGCCAGGCCAGCATACAGATCTAATTATAAAACCATCATTTACACTTTCTTCAATACTAATTGATCTTAAGAATTTGATTTTTGATTAAAAAGTGAATCCTGACATTACGACTTAATATAATTAAATGAGGGACTTTAAACTGATCTTGGCACATCCTAACAATAAGCACATAAAATATACACTATAAATTATGCTAATTTACATGCTTCAACTATTCATAATAGCAATCACATTATCATGCCAAAAATCATATAAGGGTGCATTCAAAATCATAACATATGACTAACAAATACAAATAATATAACAAACCCTAATCTAATTAGGCATGCATAATACCCTTATTTTCTATACATTGATTTAAGCATCAAGATACCATGATAATAAAAATTTCAAATTATCATAATCATAAATTCATAATTTAATAATTAAAATTTAGAATCATGGTTTACTAAAAGTCAAAAATAATTTTTGACTTTAAAGAATTGATGCTAAAAATAATGCAACATTTTGGCAGCATATGAACAAGAACGATTCTATGCTACCAAATTATACTTGTTTGATCGAATCAGACAAGGGTGGCTCTAATACCACTATTGAGTTTCGATCATATAGTAAAAAATAATTTTTAAAATTTTAAAATTATACAAATTAGTAGCTTTGTCAAATAAAACTATCGAGCCAGAATCCAAACTCTAGAATCACCTTGCCAATTTCGATCAAAGCAAAAACAAGCATGAATAGGGATAGAATTTTATACTTTCACCAAAATAAAAAAGTGGTAAGTTGGTGTTCTCCATAAGACCCTAAGGTAGAATTCCTCCAATAGTGATCCACATGGAAGATGGCCAAGATTCTTCCCAACTGGTGTGCTGCCATAGCCTTATCTTCTCAAGAACACTGCCAGCTTCGAACTTATATCACGATCATCCCATAGCCCAGTTGCTTTTGATCTTACTACCAAAATGACACCAAGATAATATTCTTCAGATGTCATACAATCTAAAATATTATTTTTATCTTCAACATATAAAAAAAATCAAATCTTAGGGCACTCAAGCAATACTTGCTGAAAATCTCACCACCGTTGTTGCAACTTTTGCCACTCAAAATTCTCTCTTTTTTTTTTCAAAATTTTTTCAATTTTTTTTTTATATTTACCATATCCCTTCTCTCTAATGTTACTAAAAAATTACAGCAAAAATCTATGTGGGACATCCCTTATAAATAGAGGACCAGGGGATGTCTCGTAGGATGAAGGGGCACCAACCTTTGGTGCTCCAAATTATCATGCACCAAATAAATTCACTGAGTAAATTTTTGATAATATGATTACTTGAAGTAGAAGGAATTTAAGTCTTCTATGGGCCATAAAAAATTTAATAAATTTTGACAACAAAACATAGGATTTCTGATTAGGAATTTAAGGCAACGCGTGTTAGTTAAGAGCCTTCTTTAAGAAGGACTCTTAACTTCACATGCCAAAATAAAGGGGGGCGGCATTTATTTTTATATGTGGGCTCTGATGGACATAGAGGAGTCTTTCTCCACTTGAAATTGGTCTAAGTTAGATAAGGATCTAATTTAAATTGACCCAATCCCATTAGGTCAAAGCCAACTGGTCTAGGTTAGCTCAAACAATTTGATGTAAACTAATTTGGGAACTTGGGTTAATACAATGTTCTAGCATATCAAATTAACACATAGAATTTATATTAAACTCTAATTAGATTATACCAAGGCTAAATTTCAAAGTGTGTAATCCATTGGGTTTCAAATCTAACCAGCAGTGAATCCAGACTTTCGATGTAATCCTAATTCGATGAGATTAGGTCACCCGAAGAGTCCTAATCAACTTGGAATCTTCCAAATTGATTTCAGAATCAAATTATTTTAATTTTGATGAGCCCATAAGTAAAGATTGACATCTAGCAATGTGTCATGACTATCCAAAAGATTTAAAATTTTGATAAAAAATTACTACAATTTTCTTCAATGGCAAGTTTTTTATGTAATTTAATCTTTCAGTCAAACAACATCCTAGATAAGCTGTGGATATAAAAATATATCAAATCCAATTACTTATTATTATGTATCTTGATCAGAAGGTGATAATTTAATGGATGATACATTAGAAACTCTTTTCTAATTATCATCCTATTTTGATCAAAGACTTTCGAATCAACGACCTATGAGATCACATAGGATGTTCGCTCTCCTTATTAGGAGTGACTGATCTCTTATTGATCACTCACAATCTCCATACACTCTTCACCATATCTAGAACATCCCACACAAGGATCAGAGAGCCAAGTTAGGTAGTGAACCAAAACATGGATCCAAGTACACAAGGTACCATGGTGACTTTAGATCTAAAGATCACATACACAACTCTCACTAGAGAATTATTAGTTGACATATAAATAAGACTCCATCTGATATTCTCTCATAGATCAATTCAGTGAACTCATTCTCTAATGAGCATCTATATTCTTGTCTTAGAGTTTCCACACAAGTGGTTGCGAGATCAACCACCCTCATTTCTGAGCATACATAAGACATGCCAGTCTTACCGGTATCATTGATCTCTAGCTCAATGTACCAATGACTAAGAATATTTTAGGTTAGGACTATCAAAAAATTTGATCTCACTGGCGTGATCTCATCGTGACCCTAAAACCATTATCCAGACCTATGGGGTTCATTATAATCTTAAAATAAATAAGATATAGCATATAATGAATCAAAAATATCTTATTTTATTAATAATAAATGTTAATTATATGAGCTTGGAAGATAAATTATAATAAACATCCTATCGCATTCCATATGCGATTGACTTGTAAGGCATTATTCTTTTAGGACTCTAGTTTGAGTGCTCATATATGTACTTCAATACAGGGTCTAATAGAAAGTAGGAGGTTGAGAAAAAGTGACATGATCCTTCAGGTCGGCAATGAAGTAAAAGTTACTACAGAAGCTATTGATACTTATCCTCTTCGATTACCATCAAATTTTAGATTAGATTTAAAAGACTATTATTTTATTCTTGTAGCTAGTTAGAATTTGATTTCTATCTCTATGCTAACACAAGATGGTTTTGAATTTAATTTCAATAAAAAAATTTATTTTATTTATTTATGAAATAAATTGATCACATGTGATCTTTTAATTGATAATCTATATCACTTGCATGTTGATGTAAATATGAATTTGAATAAGCAAATAGTGAGTGCTATAGGTCAAAAAAGATTCAAAGATAAAATTAACCAGAAGTACTTATGACATCATAGACTCGATCATATTGGAGAGGACAGGATAAACAAATTAAAAAAGAATGGGATCCTTGGCTCTCTTCATCCAGAGCCATATCCAACTTGTGAATCTTATCTTCGAAAAAAAATGGCCAAGTTATCCTTTATAGGATATGGAGAAAGGACCACTGAGTTACTTATCCTGGTACACATCGATATGTGTGGGCCATTTGATGTGCAGGTTAGGGGTGGTTACAACTACTTCATTATCTTTACTGATGATCTGTCTAGGTATGAATACGTGTATCTGATGAAACACAAATCTGAAGTCTTTAAAAAATTCAAAAAATTCATAAATAAAGTAGAAAAATAAACCGACAAACCTATTAAGATTCTTCAATCTGATCGAAGAGGTAAATACCTTACTCAAAAATTTTTGAGATATCTTAAGGACAATGGCATAGTCTCTTAATAGACTCCTCTCAAAACACCTCAGCTTAATGGGGTATCCGAAAGGAGGAATAGGACCCTATTAGATATGGTCAGATCTATGATGAGCTTCACTGATTTATCCTTACACCTTTGGGGACATACCTTATTAACTGTAATTTAACTATTGAATAAGGTTCCATCAAAATTCTGAAGGAACCAGATCTAAGGTTTAAGGGTAAGATCTTGAAATTTTTTCAAGATCAGGTAGCAGAAGACTAAAATAAATTAAAATTTATCTTATAAAATCAAAAAATCTCTAGATCTAAGATCTTATTACATGATTATTATATAATATTAAATCAAAAATTAAAATATAAAGAGCAAGAACTACATGTTGATCATATCAACATGTTTCTATACTACATCTAATGTATGTAAAATATAATAGATCAGATCTATTACCTTGTAAGTTAGACATTCTAACTTCACTGATCCAGATTTGAGGATAATGTTGCAAGCCACACACACGTCCGGCCTCTAGGAGTCATCCACACGAGCCCATGAATCATGATCAGAAGTCTGATCCAGGAAATTAGCACAGTATGCTAGTACTATGCTGATCCTTTTTCGATGATCAATCAGATGCCTCCTTCTTCTTGATTTAGACTCTTCTAAATATGAAAAGTAGGAGAAGGAGTTTTAGATGTGAGACACTCTCAGAAAACTCACAGATGGAGGAAGGAAAGAGGTGAACTCAGCAACCTTAGAAGAAGAACCTCTTCTTCTTCTTTTTGCTCTCACCTAGACACTTAGTTTTGTATCCATTATATCTCCACATCCCAACACCTTTTCTCTCTAATTTATACATGCCCCAAAGGTCTCTTAATGCTCTATAATTTATAAAAATTTTAATAGAAAATTCATCTTAAATAAAGAGATATGAAGAATCGTTGTCTAGGTCTAATACCTAGTCAAGAAAAATCCAAACAGGGCAAGACAAGGGGTGCCCAACTCTTGGGTGCCCCCTCCTTCTTTTTCTGGCATGGACCATCAAAAAATAGTTCACAATATGTGCCATAAAATTCATAAAAATCTTAAAAAAAATTTGGGTAAAATTAGTGCCATAAGGAAAGAGTTTTGGTTTCCTAAAATTCTATCTCATAGTATTTGAAATCCAAACTAATTCTTACTTTGACTTGGTCCACAACCACATTCCATGTAAGAGAGAAAGAGTGAAAAGCTTTGGGCATGCGTGAAGGCCTAGGAGAGAAGATTTTGTCACACAAAATAAGAGAGAGTGGGCATGGGGGGCTAAGGTGGCGCAAGATGGAATCCTAGTCTTACTAGGATTCAATCTATGACTTGTTCAAATTTGGTTTCTCAAACCAAAATCAAATCAATCTAATTGAAATAGGTCTTAATCCAATTAAGAATCTAATTTAATTAGATTAAATTTGATTTAAATTTGATTTAATTTTCTAATCGAATTAAAAATTAGGTTGATCCAAGTCCTAATTAAACTAGGACTAGTTTTTTCGTGCACTTGGCTTATCCAATAAACCAATTGGACTTAATCCAATCAATCCTAAACCAAATCTAATTAAGTCATACTCAATTAGACTTAATCTCAGTCCATTTGCTTAATCAAATTAAGTCAATTAGCAATTGAATTGCTAATCGATCCTCCTGCAACACTTGCACTAGGTTAAATGTCAATCGTATTGATCGTTTAACTCTTGAATGATTCTTAATCGTTGATCAACCATCCGATTGGATCATGAACTCTAATGTGTGTTACCTCATAGGTTCGAATCTAAGTCAGTAGTATAGAAATAAATTTTTATACCAATCGAAGTGACCATCTAGCAATTATACCCGATGGTTTGATAGGTCGAATGTGTAGAATAACATCCTTAGAACCCATGCAGATATAGTTTTCATATAATTCATCCCCTTCATCAAAATGCTCATAGGACATCTCAAAGTTCAACTGTCAACTCTGATCAGGTTGTCTACATTATATTTTAAAATATCAAATACATCTAATGGATTATCCTGGCCAAGGTTTCGCTAAATTGAAATACAGCGACTCATTCTTCTCCAACTCTTGGAGTGGTCAATCCCATCTTGATCACACTCCGACTTTGTAAGTATTTGACTATGCCCAGAAGCTTTCTGTCACTGAATTAGAAATTCAGTTAGTCCAGTACCAAAGCACAGTGAGTTGCTTGCAAGTCATTGAGGCGATCTCAGGTCTAAGGGACACTTATACCTATATCCCATCAGAGACATTCTCGATAGCAGAATACTCTGGAGTTGGTCACGTTCAATGATGATGTACCCTTACATCTCACTTGTATGTCATACCAATGTCTCCACACTCTTTGGTTAAGAGGACAACCAACCCATATGGCCTACAGTGACCTATGCTCGATAGAAGTTGTCGTCCTTATTTACAGCCCATCATTTGATCATGAATAGTTTTAAGGACTAATCGATAAATCCTCCCTTTATCGAACCTAAATAGTCCTAAGGACTTCATCACAACAACGGAGTTCATTAGAAGATGAAAACTTGTGATGAAAATTTTAAAAATATATTTTATTTATTAACAAATCAATTACAATACAAGGTTGCTCAACCGTCAACAGGTTGACGATTGACTTTTGGGACATATTTTTCAACAACTCCCACTTGTCCTAAAGCCACTCGGCATAATATCTAATATCCATCTTCAACTTGTGATTGTCGAACTCCTTTCTCGTCAGGACTTTAGTGAAGGGATCAGCCAGGTTCTCCTTTCTATCGATCTTCTGAAGGTCGATGTCACCTCGATCCACGATCTCCCGGACCAGGTGGAAGTGATGCAAAATATACTTCATCCGCTGGTGTGCTTTGGGTTCCTTCACCTGAGTAATGGCACCAGTGCTGTCGCAGTAGAGCAGGACCAGATCATCGACAGAGGGTGCTACTCCAAGCTCGGTGATGAATTTTCTCAGCCACACAGCTTCCTTCATAGCATCCGATGCTGCGATGTACTCTACCTCACAAATAGAATCTGCCACAGTATGCTGCTTGGAACTCTTCCAGCAGATGGCTCCATCATTCAGAGTACAGATATAATTCGATATGCTTCTACTGTTATCATGATCAGATTGAAAGCTAGAGTCTGTGAATCCCACAAGTTTTAGATCTGACTCGTCATAAACCAACCATTGGTCCTTAGTATTTCTCAAATACTTAAGGATGGCTTTAACCACTTTTCAGTGGTTTTCTTCAGAATCAGATTGGTATCTACTCACTACTCCTAGTGAGGATGCCACATCTGACCTTGTACATATCATGGCGTACATGATAGATCCTACGACCAAAGCATATGGGACTCTACTCATACGCTCTCTCTCTTTAGGAGTTGTCGGACAATCCTTCTTAAAGAAAGAAATTCCATGGTCTATCGGTAGATAGCCCTTCTTGAAATTTTCCATACTGAACCTCTTCAACACAGTATCTATGTACGTGGACTGAGATAATCCAAGCATTCTTTTAGATCTATCCCTATAGATCTTTATCCCTAGGATGTAGGATACTTCACCCAAGTCCTTCATGGAGAACTACGATGACAACCAAACTTTTATTCCCTATAGTGCGGGGATGTCATTTTCGATTAAGAGAATATCATCCACGTACAAGACAAGGAATACCATAACTGGATCATTTGTCTATTTATAGATGCAGGGCTCTTCTCCATTCGTAACGAAGCCATACATTTTGATCACCTTATCAAAATGCATATTCCAACTCCGAGAAGCTTGCTTCAATCTATAAATGGATCTCTGAAGGTTGCACACCTTGGACTCATCTGTGGATGTAAACCCCTCAGGTTGTATCATATACACCTCTTCGGTCAGCTCTCCATTCAGGAAGGCTGTCTTTACATCCATCTGTCAGATCTCATAATCTAGATGGACAACTATTGCAAGCATTATCCGAATGGATTTGAGCATTGCCACAGCAGAGAACATCTCGTTATAGTCAATACCATAAAGTTGACGATATCCCTTGGCAACCAGACAGGCTTTACAGGTCTTCACCTTTTTATCTGCACCCCTCTTCCTTTTAAAGACCCATTTACATCAATGGGTTTAACCCCTTCAGGTGGGTCAACCAATGTCCATACATCGTTGACCTTCATGGACTCTATTTTGGATTTCATGGCTTCAAGTCATTTTTCAAAATTAGGTCTTTGCATTGCATCCATATAGGTGATCAAATCCTCAATGTTCTCATCGAGTTCGATAGGATCACCATCCTGGATCAAGAAATCATAGTATCTATCTGACTGACGTGGTACTCTACCGGATCATCTTAATGGTGCAGATACATTGGGCTCCGGATCTAATCTAATCAAATCCGACTCAGGTTTGGCTATTGGTGTCGGTCCTTCTACCTGTTGAACTTCATCAAGTTCAATCTTAGAGGCAACGGTTCCTTCACCAAGGAACTTCTTTTCTAAAAAGGTTGCCTTAAGACTGACGAACACCTTTTGTTCATCAACATGGTAGAAAAAATATCTTTTGATCTCTTTGGGGTACCCTATGAATGTGCATTTGTCAGACCTAGATCCAAGTTTATCTGTAACTAACCGTTTGACATAGGTCGGGCACCCCCAGACCCTAAGGTGTAAAAGTGCTGGCTTACGTCCTGTCCATATCTCATATGGAGTCTTAATTACAGACTTATTTGGAACCCTATTTAATAGATAACAGATCGATTCGAGTGCATATCCCCAGAAGGATATCGGCAAGCTGGCAAAACCCATCATGGATCGGATCATGTCTAACAGAGTCCGATTTCTCCTTTCAAACACACCATTATGCTGTGGTGTTTTTAGAGGAGTCCATTGGAAGAGAATCCTATTCTCTCTTAGATATGTGAGAAACTCATCAGAAAGATATTTTCCTCCTCGATCAGACCGAAGAGTTTTAATACTCTTCCTAGTTTATTTTTCTACTTCACTTCAGAATCATTTGAACATTTCAAATGAATCCAACTTATGTTTCATCAGATGGACATATCCATATTTGGATAGATCATCCATGAAAGTGATGAAGTAGAAATATCCACCTCTAACACTTGTGCTCATGGGCCTGCATACATCAGTATGTACTAGGCCCAAGAGCTTAGTATCTCTCTCACCTTTTTCAGTAAAAGGTGACTTGATCATTTTACCAAGAAGATAGGACTCACAGATTGGAAGTGATTCACAATCACTAACTTCGAGGATTCTCTCTTGAGTCAACCTGTTTATCTTGTTCTTATTTATATGACCTAGCCTACAGTGCCATAAGTAGATATCTAATATACTATTTAATCTAAAGTGCTTGTTTGCAAAATAAACTACGTTAACAGGTTGTGATAACATATACACACCATTGTTCAAATGTCTACAAAAAATAATAACACCATTCACAATGATATTATAAACTTATTTCTTTATTGAAATTTCGTAATCATTTTTGGCCAGAAGGCCTACAGAAATAATATTTAAAAAGAAACTAGGACAGAAATGACAATCATTAAGAACAACGGTATATGACTTAAATACAAATTTCAAGATTTCTAATGCTAGAACTGGAACTGATCTTCCATCTCCAATGTTCAGAAACCTCTCATCTTGCTCGAATCTCCTACTGACCTGTAACCCCTGCAATGAATTACAAATATGGTAAGGGCTACCGGTATCCAATACCCAGTCAGTTATATCATAAATAGAGAAATTACAAGGAGTTATCATATAAATATCTTGCCCAGCAATAGCTTGCTTCTTGCTCTGCCTGTTCGAATCCAGGGAGGCAATGTACTGAAGACAGTTCCTCTTCCAGTACCTCCACTTCTTGCAAAAGAAGCATTCAGCTTGACTCTTATCAGGCTTGATCTTTCTAGTCTGGCCCTGCACTAATGTCCCAGCCTGAACTTGTACCTTCTTCACTTTCTTCTTCTTATTCTTCTTCCCTTTCTCAAAGGGTCGAGAACCAGAAAATGAACCTCCCACTAAGTTCACCGACTCCTTGTGGAGTTGGAGATCCTTCTCAAAGTTCTGAAGTAACCCTAGTAACCCATGGTAGTTTACTTCAGGCTTTGTCATTCTATAATGAGTGAGGAATGGAAGATAAGACTTGGGCAGCGAGTTCAGTATTGCATCTTTCCCAAGCTGCTCATGCAAGAAAAAGTCGAGCTGGCTCAAATGCTCCATCATCTCGATCATGTACAATACATGATCAGTGACAGAGGCACCATCCTGCATTTTGGCGTTGAAGATGGCACAACTAGTCTTGTGCCTCTCCACATCATCAAGTGTGCTAAAACCATCCTCCAACACTTGAAGTATGTCCTTTGGCTGAGCCATCTCAAATCTGTGATTGAACTCATTGCTCATGGCAGCCAGCATGATGCAGCGTACCGTGGTCCGATCACTGAGCCACTTCTGGTAAGTGTCTCTGACTGTTCCACGTGCATTGACAGCTGGCTCCTCAGGTGCAGGATCCATTATCACATATATGATCCGTTCATGCTCCAGGACTATCTTCAACTTTCGATACCAGCTATCGAAGTTGGGTCCCACCAAATTTTTATTGTCCAACAATGATCAGAGCGATAGGAAAGTGGCTATATCTGCACAAAGAAAAACCATAACCTAATTAGTAATTGATTCATTAAACCTAAAGATTTAGACTTTAATCAAAAGATTTCTCTCACCATTTTATTCGAATTGATAGCCTCTACCTCTTATTCGAGGAATTACCCTAATTCCTTAGTGGGTACTAGAATCCACTTAGACTGAACACAAGCACAACTTTGGTTGGCCAACCCATGTATATTTAAGGGTAGTTCATAATCAATTGTTTCTTTAAATAATTTTTAGTAATTTTAATTTTGCCCCAGTCCCTAATCAGTAGGCTTTGGCCTCCACTGAAAAAGTCTGGTTAGGTCCAACCATTAACATGACCATACTTGGCCCATTTAGCCAGTGAATTATTATGCCCAACTTTGGTTGGCTAACCTAACAACCATTTAAAAAGATGCAGTCAAGAAATTATATTATGAATGACAATTCCATCAGCTGATAAGCACCAGGCCTTTGGGCCTCCAATGATTATCCAACTGATGGATCCATTATCATCCACTTAATGGGAGGCTATGATCTAGTTATCACCATAACTATTTTATTTTAAGGACCTAATAGTTTTAAAAAATTTAATTAATTTAAAGGAGGAGGTCAGATGAACCAGCTTATCATGATCCTCCCACTGGCTTCACCAAGTCATCTTAAGGGAGACCATTAAAAGGGCTGGTCTAGGAGCACCTAAATCAGTCACACTGATTTACCTAGCTGACATGGGTCAGCTTGAATAGTCAAGTGATTTGATCAAAATATAATTTCACCAAGAGGCCAGGTAAGTTCTATCAGTGGGAGGGTCTACCAAAGCTTACCTTAGATACTATCAGAAATGGCCAGATAAGTGGGCTGTCAATTAAAAACCACCAGTCTGGTTTACCTTAGACACCAACTAGTTTAATTAGTTTCGATTAGATTAACCTAACAGTTCGTGCTAGACCACTTAGCCAAGAATCAAGTCCATTTGGTTCTCGTTAAAGACATGGACTTGACTAACTACAACTATTGTAATTGATCTAGAGAATTCTTGACCTAATCTAAGACAACAATTGATTAGATTTAGTCAATTCTTTAATTAAGTCCATCTTTAATCTAACCTTAGGTCTAACCTAATTAATGGACTTAATTCTCACTAACCTATTAACCCAATGTGTTATGGTTTGTGTCTTAGGTTCTTCAATTCACAATCCTAGAATCTAATCAAACAACTTAATTCTCAATTAAGTTTTGGGCTGTGGGTTGGGGTTCAGCTTTTTAAAAATAATTTTGATATTTATAAAATATTTTTACAACATGGTTCTTACCAACCAAGTTGCATGTTTGATTCATAATCAAAATGCAAGTGAAATAAGCATGAAACTACTTTAGATCTAATCTAAACAGGTTCATGTAATTGAAACAATTTCAACTTTAAACTGCACAAATTTTCCAAACAAATATATGATGGTTCTTTGTACGAAAATTATTAACAAAAAGATTTTATTTTAGATTTAAATATCTTTTAAATCTAATAAAATATAAATTTAATCTAGATCATATCTAATAAATTTATGATTAAAGATAGATCTATACGAACTAGGACAACCTTTGCACTGTAAGGGGTAAACCTTACAGCAGGACAACCTACAGTTTGTGATTGATCTAAAAATTTTAATTTCAGATTTAACAATCAGATTATAAATTAGATCTAATCTAAGAAATAATCTAAGTATGTATAAATAATCATGTAATAAACAACCAAGGCTCTGATACCAATTGAAGGAACTGTTGGGAAAATTCAGTGCAGGGATAAAATGATAATTTTAAAACTTTTTTAAAATTACTATTTTATAGTAGAAATTATTAATTAATCTAATTAATTAATAAGAATTTATCCTACACTGGGATCTAAATATGACATATATATAGCATGCATGCATTTAAATTTGAAATTCGAATTTGAACAGTAAACACTTTACTGTAATGTATTCAGAACACAATACCTTTGTGTGGGTAGTAGATCACCGTAATCTGATCACCATCAAAAGAATCTGATCATCATGATATAGCCACATAGTGTGTCTGACCTCTGTGGATCATCCACATGAAGCTCTCGGTCTGATCAACTCCTCACGAGTGCTAGCTCGTTGTAGAGCCCTTTCGATGACCGATGCTGATCAAACTCCTTCGATCGATGTCTGTCGATTCCTTAAATGGTCCAGATCATCAGCAGACATGCTTGAGAGGATGTTGAAGATCTTTCTAAAATTTGGTGGGCTCACGATACTCGTAACTCACCTTCTCACTTCTCGAACTTCAGGCAGAAACCCTGAAGAACTCACTGAAACCCTGTGCATATTTTTTCTTTCTTTTCTTTCTTTTTCTCTCGAAAAGATATAGACCGTCACCTTGTACACAAGGAATCCTCATGCCCAGATTTTCTCTTCAAAATTTTTCTTTCACACGCCCCACTCTTCTCCTCCTTTTAAAACAACATCAAACATCTTATCCACGTGAGAAGATAAAAATGAGTAATTGCACATTTGAATTCAAATCAAATTTTGAATTCAAATGGAAACCAATTTATCCCTATCCACTAAGGGTGTGAGAAGAGGAGGGTGTAACTTAATTTGTGCGTGAGTGATTTCATGAGAAATATTTTCTCGTGTAATAAATGGGGTGCTAAAAGAGGATAAGGTCAAGGCGCTAAGATTGGTTGCTCATTCAAATTCAAACTTTGTTTTTGAATTTGAATGGCCAACCAATCATCCTTATCCACTTATTTGATGCATTAAAGTAGGGCATGAGGAGGGCTTTGCATGAGAAAAAATTCATGAGAACTTCCTTCTCGTGAATTCAAATGGACGCAGTGGAAGTGAGGTGGCGCAGGGAGAATGGGTCAAGGTGGTTTCATTATTTAAACCAACCTAATTGAACCAAATAAGTTAGGCCCAATTAGACTAATTTAAACCTAACTTAATTAGGCTTAATTAAGCTCAATAAAATTCTAATCAAATCAGGAATTGATTAAGTCCAACCCCTGATCAAATCAGGGACCAAACCATCTTGACGATTAGGTCAACTCTTAACCTAATCGGGTCAAACCCAACTGAATCCAATTCAATTGGACTTGATCCAAAAATAATTACTCAATCAAATTGAGTTAATTAGTGATCAAATCACTAATTAAACCTCTCATAAATATTGAGTCCAAATTTGATGGGTAATCGGACATCAGAATTCATCGATATGTAACCCTGATCGAAGAGTCCCAAACCAGTGGGACTCTTGACCCCGGTACCCAAAATGTGTGGGACTCATGATCAGAGAATCTTGATTCTCGATCACAGAGTCTCAGACACATAGGACTCATAGTCCACGAGCATTAGGACTCTTCATCAGCCATCAGATCAGATAGGAACCTATAATGTGTGTGACCCCGCAGGTTCGAACCTAAGCCGGTAGCATAGGAATCAATTCCTATACTAATCGAAGTGACCATCTAGCAATGGTACCCGATGATCGGATAGATCGAATAGTCATAATCGCAACACTCAGAACCTACGTGAATATGGTTATTGTATAATTCATCCTTTTGACCTCTGTGTTTAGGACGACTCAGGGTTAAACTATCAACCTTGATTAGATCATCCCAATCGTGCTCAACTGAAACAGTCCTGTGACTCCTCACAAAGACTACCCTGGCTAAGGTTTTGCTAAATTGAAACACGACCGTACACAGCTCCTAAACTGGAGTGGTCAATCCTATCTTGACACACGCATCGACAAGTCAAGTACTTGACTACACCCAGCAGCATTCCATCACTGAATTAGAAATTCAGGTAGTCCAGTGCCTAAGTGCAGTGAGTTGCTTGCAAGTCACCATGGCGGTCTCAGATCAGAGGGATATTTATACCCATATTCTATCGGAGCAAATTTTGACAGCAGAAATAGCTCCAGAGTCGATCACGTTCAGTGCAGATGTACCCTTACATCTCACCTGTATGCCATACCAGTGTCTCCATACTCATTGGTTAAGAGGACAACCAACCTATATGGCACACAATGATCTATGCTTGATAAATGTTGTCGTCTTTGGTAACAACGTATCATTTGATCGTGAACAGATTTAAGGACTAAACGATAAATCCTCCTTTGTCGAGTCTAAATAGTCCTAAGAACTTCACCACAACATAGAAGTTCATTAGAAGATGAATATTTTGTGATGAAAAATATCAAAATAATTTTTATTAATTCATAATTCATGTACATATACAAAAATGAGCACAACCATCAGCAGACTGATGATTGACTTTGGGACACTATTCCCAACAATCTCCCACTTGGCCTAAAGCCAATCAGTGCAGTATCTAATACCCATCTTCGACTTGTAGTCATTAAACTCCTTAACCGCAATGGCTTTAGTGAATGGGTCGGCCAGGTTCTCCTTTCCGTCGATCTTCTGAAGGTCGACGTCACCTCGATCCATAATTTTTCAGATGAGATGGTAGCGGCGCAGAATATGCTTCGTCCCTGGTGTGCCTTGGGTTCCCTCGCCTGAGCAATGGCTCCAGAACTGTCACAGAAGAGCAAAACTGGACCAATAAGGAAGGGTGCTACTCCGATCTCGGTGATGAATTTCTTCAGCCACACCGCTTCTTTGGCAGCATCTGATGCAGCAACATACTCCGCCTCGCAAACTAAATAAGCCACTTTGTGTTGCTTGGAACTCTTCCAGAAGATAGCCCCACCATTAAGGATAAAAATAAATCCCGACACACTTTTGCTGTCATTGTGATCAGACTGAAAACTAGAGTCTGTAAACCCTATAGTCTCAAGTCTGATTCACCATAAACAAGCCACTGGTCCTTAGTATTTCTTAAATACTTCAGGATGGTTTTAACAACCTTCCAGTGATTCTCCCCTGGATCAGATTGGTATCTACTCACTACCCCTAGTGAGTATGCCATATCTGGTCGTATACATGTCATGGCGTACATGATAGATCTCACTACCGAAGCATATGAAATCCTACCCATACGCTCTTTCTCTTGAGGTGTTGTCGGACAATCCCTCTTTGAGAGAGAAATTCCATGTTCTATCGGTAGATAGCCTTTCTTGGAATTCTCCATGCTGAACCTCTTCAGCATAGTATCTATGTACGTAGACTGGGATAAATCAAGTAACCTTTTAGATCTATCTCTATAGATCCTTATCCCTAGGATGTAGGAAGCTTCTCCCAGATCCTTCATGGAGAACTGTGACGACAGCCAAATCTTTATTCCCTGTAATGTAGGGATATCATTCCCCATTAAGAGAATGTCATCCACATACAATACAAGAAATACTACTACTGGACCATTAGCCCACTTATAAATGCAGGACTCTTCTCCATTCTTAACGAAGCCATACGTCTTGATCATCCTATCAAAACATATATTCCAACTCCGGAATGCCTGCTTAAGACCATAAATGGACCTCTGTAGTCTACACACCATAGACTCATCTGTGGATGTGAATCCTTCAGGTTGTATCATATACACCTCTTCGTTCAGCTCTCCATTTAGGAAAGCTGTCTTCACATCCATCTGTCAGATTTCATAGTCCAGATGGGCAGCTATTGCAAGCATAATCCTAATGGATTTGAGCATTGCCACAAGAGAAAATGTCTCGTCATAGTCTATACCATAACATTGACGATATCCCTTGGCAACCAGACGGGCTTTATAGGTTTCTACCTTTCCGTCTGCGCCCCTCTTCCTCTTGAAGACCCACTTACACCCTATTGGTTTTACTCCTTCGGATGGGTCAACCAATGTCCACACATCGTTGACCTTCATGGACTTCATTTCAGATTTCATGGCCTCTAACCATTTCTCAGAGTCGGGTCTCTGCATTACATCCATATAGGTAATCGGATCCTCATCATTTTCATCAAGTTCGATAGGATCGTCGTCCCGGACCAAAAAATCATAGTATCTATCTGATTGACGTGGTACTTTACCAGATCGCCTTAAGGGTGCTTGAACAATGGGCTCCAGATCTGATCTAATAAAATTCGGTTCAGGTTCAGCAACTTGCGTCGGATTTTTCACCTGTCGAATTTCATCAAATTCGACCTTAGAGGCAACAGTCCTTTCACCAAGGAACTCTCTTTCCAAAAAGATTGCCTTAAGACTGACAAACATCTTTTGCTCATCAGCCAGGTAGAAATAATACCCTTTGGTCTCTTTTGGGTATCCTATAAAATTACACTTGTCAGACCTAGGTCCAAGCTTGTCCATAATTAAACGTTTAACATAAGACGGACACCCCCAAACCCTAAGGTGCGAGAGTACTGGCTTACGTCCTATCCATATCTCATATGGCATTTTGGTTACAGACTTACTCAGAACCCTATTTAGAAGGTAACAAGCCGATTCAAGTGCATATCCCCAAAGGGAGATCGACAGACCAGCAAACCCCATCATGGATCGAACCATGTCCAACAAGGTCCGATTCCTCCTTTTAGACACACCATTATGCTGTGGTGTTCCAGGAGAAGTCCATTGAGAGAGAATCCCATTCTCTCCAAGATATGTCAGAAACTCATTGGAAAGGTATTCACCTGCTCGATCAGATCGAAGAGTTTTAATACACTTTCCAGTTTGTTTTTCTATCTCATTTCAAAATAGTTTGAACATTTCAAATGACTCCGACTTATACTTCATTAAATAGACATACCCATACCTCGATAGGTCGTCTGTGAAGGTTATGAAGTAGAAATATCCATCTCCTGCACTTGTGCTCATGGGTCGACATACATCAGAATGTGCCAGACCCAAGAGTTCACTGGCTCACTCACCTTTTTCAGTAAAAGGTGACTTGGTCATTTTACCAAGAAGACAGGACTCACAGGTTGGAAGTAATTCACAATCACCTACTTCAAGAATTTCTTCTTGAGCTAACTTGTTTATCCTGTTCTTATTGATATGACCTAGCCAACAGTGTCAAAGGTAGACTTCTGACATATTATCTATTCTAGGGTATTTACCGGAGGTTTGAACCATATTAACAGGTTGTGATAGAAAGTAAATTCTATTATTAAGTTGTCCAACAAACATTGTAACATCATTCAAAATGATATTGCAAATATTTTCTTTTATTAAAAATTGATAACCGTACATAGCCAAAAGGCCTACAGAAATAATATTTAATAAAAAGCTTGGACAATAGTGACATTCACTCAGAATTATATTTCGAGAATTGATTACAAGGTTCATGATTCCTAATGCTAGAACTGGAACTTTGCTTCCATCTCCAACGTTCAGGAACCTCTCGCCTTCATCAAATCTTCTACTAACCTGCAGACCCTGCATTGAATTGCAAATATGATAAGGGCTTCCGGTATCCAATACCCAGGTAGTAGTATCACAAATGGAAAAGTTGTAAGGTGTTATCATATAAGTACCTTGCTTCTTCTTTGGCCTGTTCAGGTCCAGTGAGGCAATGTATAGAGGACAGTTCCTCTTCCAGTGCCTCTGCTTCTTGCAAAAGAAGCACTCTGGCTGGCTCTAGTCGGGCTTGCGCTTCTTGGTCTGACCCTATGCAGACGTCCCAGCGTGCAGCTGCACCTTTTTATTCTTCTTCTTTTTGTTCTTCTTCCCTTTCTTAAAGGGTCGACGACCAGAAGAAAACCCTCCCACAACATTCACCGACTCCTTATGGAGCTGGTGATCCTTCTCAAAGTTCTGCAGCAACCCCAACAAGCCGTGGTAGTTCACTGCAGGCTTTGTCATTTGAAAATGAGTAAGAAAGGGAAGGAAGGACTTGGGCAGAGAATTAAGGATCGCATCCTAACTGAGCTGCTCGTGCAGAGGAAAACCCAGTTTACTTAGGTGCTCAATCATTTCGATCATGTACAGTACATGATCAGTGACTGAGGCTCCATCCCTCATCCGAGTATTAAAAATGGCACAACTAGTTTTGTGCCTTTCAACATCGTCAGGCGTGCCAAAAGAGTCATTCAATATTTGAAGCATCTCCTGTGGCTGGGCATTCTCGAACCTGCGACTGAACTCATCATTCATTGCTACCAGCATTATGCATCGGACGTTGGTGCGGTCGTTGAGCCACTTCTGGTAAGTGTCTCGGACCATCCCTCTAGCATTCAGGGCTAGCTCCTCAGGTGTCGGATCCATTACTACATAAAGGATCCGCTTATGCTCAAGGATGATTTTTAATTTTCGATACCAGCTATCGAAATTAGATCCCATGAGCTTGTCATTATCTAATAATGACCGAAACGACAGGGTAGTGGCCATAGCTTCATAAAAGAAAACCAGACCAATATTAGTACATAAATTATTAATACTAAAGACTTGAACTTTAGTCTAAAGTTTCTCTCAATATTTTTACGAATTGATAGCCTCAACCTTCAATTCGAGGAATTACTTTAATTCCTTAGTGGGTACTAGAATCCACACAGACTACACACGAGCCCAACTTTGGTTGGTCAACCCATGTGCATCTATGGATAGGTTCATAACCAGTTATTTCTCTAAACAACTTCTAATATTTGATTTTGCCCCTGAACCTAATCAGTAGGCTTTGGCCTCCACTGAAAAGATCTGGTTAGGTCCAACCATTAACATGATTTGATTTGGTGAATCAAACCAATAAATGATCAGGCTTGACTTTGACCGGCCAACCTGACCACCATCAGAAAGACTCAAACCAAATTATCATATTATGAATGATAATTCCATTAGTCAATAAGCACCAGGCCTTTGGGCCTAAAATGATTATTAAACTAATGGACTCATTATCACTCACTTAATGAGAGGCTATGATTTAGTTATCAATATAACTTAATCATTTTTAGGACCTAATAATTTTTAAAAATTTTATTAAAGAATCTAAGAGAAGAAAATATCCAGCCAATTTCAATCCTCCCACTGACTTCATCAAGTCAGATTAAAAAGGATTTACTTAAAGCTGGCATTAGGAGCACCTAAATCAGTCAAACTGATTTACCTAATGACATAGGTGAGCCCTAATCACCAAGTGATCTAATCAAAACCTAATTCACCAGATTGGCCAGGTAAGTGAGATCAGTGGTGGGGATAAGCCATTAACTCATCAGAGATCGAATCATTGCGAGTAGCTCCCACTTAAAAACCACTGATCAAACTGCCAAACTTACCTTAGACACCAACCGATTCATTAGTTTTAATTTGATCAACTTAGTAAATAGGGTTCCACTACCTAGCCATGAATTAAGTCCATCTTGGTCTAGTTAAAGACATGGACCCATTCAACTACAACTATTGGAGTTGAGTTTAGAGTAACCTTGACCTAATCTAATTCAACTTTTGATTAAATTTAATCAATTACTCTAATTTAGTCCATTTCTTTAAACTAACCTTAGGTCTAACCCAATTATGGACCTAATCCATCTAACCAATTGACCCACAAGTTTATGTAATTGTCTTAGGTCTTAATTCATAATTCTAGACCTACTAGACAACACTTAATTCTTTTAATTAAGTATTTGGGCTGATGGGTTAGGGTTTGGTATTTTGAAAATAATTTTCAAATTTGG
Organism: Elaeis guineensis; assembly: GCF_000442705.2. Classification (NCBI taxonomy): domain Eukaryota; kingdom Viridiplantae; phylum Streptophyta; class Magnoliopsida; order Arecales; family Arecaceae; genus Elaeis; species Elaeis guineensis. The sequence continues at coordinate 55,402,625 of NC_026002.2, read as the reverse complement.
AAGGTTTTATTTTTTGTTCACCAAATGTGTTAACTTATTACACAAATATATCAGCACATTTCATAAATAGCAATCCTATTGCTAATTACATAACAGAAAATAACTCAATCAAAATAAATCATGAATATTCTTTTCGTTGCTTCATCTGCATGGGATATAATCGCATCGGCACCCCTACCGCCATAGGAGACCCCATCGAATAGGAAGAGAAGGCCTTTAAACCCTACTTTTCTCCTATGACCGGACGGCCATGGCAACCAACCCAATTCGATTACTTGCTACTTGGATCAAGTATATCTAAATATACCAATTTCAAAATTTAAATTTCAAATTTCAAATTTTAAATTTTGAATTTCAAATTTCAAACAAATTTCAAATTTTAAATTTTTGAATTTCAAATTTTGAATTTCAAATTTGAAATTTCAACCAAATTTCAAATTTTAAATTTTAAAATTTGAATTTCAAATTTTTGAATTTTGAATTTTGAATTTCAAATTTCAAAATTCAAATTTCAAATTTTGAATTTTAAATTTCAAATTTCAAAATTTAAATTTTAAATTTCAAATTTAAACTTTTTGATTACAACTTAATCTACATATGCAAATATATATATCATATCTAAGAACCCGCTCTGATACCATTTGTTGGGAAAATTCAGTGTAGGGGTAAAATGATAATTTTAAAACTTTTTCAAAATTATTATTTTACAGTAGAAATTATTAATTAATCTAATTAATTAATAAAAATTTATCCAATACTAGGATCTAAATATGATATATATAGCATGCATGCATTTAAATTTGAAATTCAAATTTGAACAGTAAACACTTTACTGTAATGTGTTCAGAACACAATACCTTTGTGCGGATAGTAGATTACTACAATCTGATCACCGTCGAAAGAGTTTGATCATCGCGATGTAGCCACATAGCATGTCTGGCCTCTGTGGATCATCCACATGAAGCTGCCGGTCTGATCGACTCTTCATGAGTGCTAGCTCGTTGTAGAGTCCTTTCGACGGTCGATGCTGATCGAACTCCTTCGATCGATGTCTGTCGATTCTTTAGATACTTCAGATTATCAGCAGACATGCTTGAGAGGATGTTGAAGATTTTTCTAAAATTTGGTGGGTTCACGACACTCGTAGCACACCTTCTCACTTCTCGAACTTCAAAAGGCTGAAACCCTGAAGAACTCACTGAAACCTTGCGCATATTTTTTCTTTCTTTTCTTTCTTTTTCTCTCGAAAGGATATAGACCTTCACCTTGCACACAAAGATTCCTCACACCTAGATCTTCTCTCCAAAATTTTTCTTGCACACACCCCACTCTTCTCCTCCTTTTAAAACAACATCAAACGTCTTATCCACGTGAGAGGATAAAGATGAGTAATTGCACATTTGAATTCAAATCAAATTTTAAATTCAAATAGAAACCAATTTATCCCTATCCACTAAGGGTGTGAGAAGAGGAGGGTGTGGCTTAATTTGTGCATCAGTAATTTCATGAGACATATTTTTTCATGTAATAAATGGGGCGCTAAAAGAGGATAAGGTCAAGGTGCTAAGATTGGTTGCTCATTCAAATTCAAACGTTGTTTTTGAATTTGAATGGCCAACCAATCATCCATATCCACTCATTTGGTGCATTAAAGTAGGGCGTGAGGAGGGCTTTGCGTGAGGAAAAATTCATGAGAACTTCCTTCTCATGAATTCAAATGGGCACAGTGGAAGTGAGGTGGCGCAGGGAGAATGGGTCAAGGTGGTTTCATTATTTAAACCAACCTAATTGAACCAAATAAGTTAGGCCCAATTAGACTAATTTAAATCCAACTTAATTAGACTTAATTAGGCTTAATAAAATCTTAATCAAATCAATAATTGATTAAGCCCAACCCCTGATCAAATCAGAGACCAAACCATCTCGACGATTAGGTCAACTCTTAACCTAATCGGGTCAAAGCCAACTGAATCCAATTCAATTGGACTTGATCCAAAAATAATTACTCAATCAAATTGAGTTAATTAGTGATCAAATTATTAATTAAATCTCTCATAAATATTGAGTCCAAATCTGATGGATAATCGGGCATCAGAATTCATCGATATGTAACCCTGATCGAAGAGTCCCAAACTAGTGGGACTCTTGACCCCGGTACCCAAAATGTGTGGGACTCATGATCAGAGAATCCTGATTCTCGATCACAGAGTCTCAGACACATAGGACTCATAGTCCACGAGCATTAAGACTCTTCATCAGCCATCAGATTAGATAGGAACCTCTAATGTGTGTGACCCCACAGGTTCGAACCTAAGCTGGTAGCACAAGAACCAATTCCTGTACTAATCGAAGTGACCATCTACCAATGGTATCCGATGATCAGATAGGTCGAATAGTCACAATCACAACACTCAGAACCTACATGAATATGGTTACTATATAATTTATCCTTTTGACCTCTGTGTTTAGGATGACTCAGGGTTAAACTGTCAACCCTGATTAGATCATCCGAATCGTGCTCAACTCAAACAGTCCTATGACTTCTCACAAAGACTACCCTAGCTAAGATTTTGCTAAATTGAAATACGACTGTACATAGCTCCTAAACTGGAGTGGTCAATCCCATCTTGACACATGCACCGACAAGTCAAGTACTTGACTACACCCAGCAGCCTTCCGTCACTGAATTAGAAATTCAGGTAGTCCAGTGCCTAAGTGCAGTGAGTTGCTTGCAAGTCACCGTGGTGATCTCAGGTCGGAGGGACATTTATACCCATATTCCATCGGAGCAAATCTTGACAGTAGAAATAGCTCCAGAGTTGGTCACATTCAGTGTAGATGTACCCTTACATCTCACCTGTATGCCATACCAGTGTCTCCACACTCATTGGTTATGAGGACAACTAACCTATATGGCACACAACGACCTATGCTTGATAAACGTTGTCATCCTTGGTAACAACGTATCATTTGGTTGAAAACAGATTTAAGGACTAAACGACAAATCCTCCTTTGTCGAGTCTAAATAGTCCTAAGGACTTTACCATAACATAGGAGTTCATTAGAAGATGAAATATTTTGTGATGAAAAATATTAAAATAATTTTTATTAATTCATAATTCATGTACATATACAAAAATGAGCATAACCGTCAATAGGCTGACGATTGGCTTTGGGACACTATTCCCAACATGAATCAGATCTAGGGTTTCAGGGTTAGATCTTGAAACTTTTTCAAGATCAGACAGCGGAAAAATAAAATAAATCAAAATTTATCTTATAAAATTAAAAAATTTTTAATCTAAGATCCTATTACATGATTATTATATGGTAGTAAATCAAAAATTAAAATATAAAGAGCAAGAACTACATGTTGATCATATCAACATGTTTCTATACTACATCTAATGTATGTAAAATATAATAGATTAGATCTATTACCTTGCAAGTTAGACATTCTAATTTTGCTGATCCGGGCTTGAGGATGATGTTGTGAGCCGCACATGCATCCGGCCTCTAGGAGTCATCTACACGAGCCCACGAATCACGATCAGAAGTCCTGGTACAGAAAATCAGCACAGTGTGCTAGTACTGTGCTGATCCTTCTTCAATGGTCGATCAGATGCCTTCTTCTTCTTGATTTGGACTCTTTTAAATATGAGAAATAGGAGAAGGAGTTTTAGATGTGAGACACTCTTAGAAAACTCACAGATAGAGGAAGAGAAGAGGTGAACTCAGTAATCCTAGAAGAAGACCCTCTTCTTCTTCTCTTTGCTCTCACCTAGACATTTAGTTTTATGTCTATTATATCTCCACACCCCAACTCTCTTTCTCAATGATTTTCATATGCCCAAAAGGTCTCTCAATGCTCTATAACCCAAAAAAATTTTAAGAAGAAATTCATCTTAAATAAAGAGATATGAAGAATCCTTATGTAGGTCAAATACCTGGTCAAAAAAAATCCAAACAGGGCAAGACAAGGGGTGCCCAACTCTTGGGTGCCCCCTCCTTTTTCTGCTATGGACCTCCAAAAAATGGCACATAATATATGCCATAAAAGCCATGAAAATCTCAAAAAAAAATTGAATAAAATCAGTACCATAAGGAAAGAGTTTTGGTTTCCTAAAATTCTATCTCATAGAATTTGAAATCTAAATTAATTCCTACTTTGACTTGGTCCACAACCACATTCCATGTAAGAGAGAAAGAGTGAAAAGCTTTGGGTGTGCATGAAGGCCTAGTAGAGAAGGTTTTGTTGCATAAAATAAGAGAGAGTGGGCGTGGGGGGATAAGGTGGTGCAAGGTGGAATCCTAGTCTTACTAGGATTCAATCTATGACTTGTTCAAATTTGGTTTCTCAAACCAAATCAAACCAAAACCAAATTAATGTAATTAAAATAAATCTTAACTTAATTAAAAACTTAATTTAATTATATTAAATTATATTTAAATTTGTTTTAATTTTCTAATCAAATTAGAAATTAGGTTGACCCAAGTCTTAATTGAACTAGGACTAGTTTTTTCTTGCACTTGGCTTATCCAATAAATCAATTGGACTTGATTCAATCAAATTTAAACTAAATTTAATTAAATTATATTCAATTAGATTTAATCTCAGCTCATTTGCTTAATCAAATTAAGCCAATTAGCAATCGAATTGCTAATCGATCCTCTTGCAACACTTGCACTAGGTTAAATGTCAATCATATTGATCATTTAACCCTAGATCGATTCGTAATCGTTGATCAACCATCCGATCGGATTGTGAACTCTAATTTGTGTGACCTCATAGGTCTAAACCTATGTCGGTAGCATAGAAATAAATTTTTATATCAATCGAAGTGACCATCTAGCAATAGTACCCGACGATCGGATAGGTCAAATATGTAGAACAACATCCTTAGAACTCATGAGGATATAGTTTTCATATAATTCATCTCTTTGACCAAAATGCTCATAGGACACCTCAGAGTTCAACTATCAACTCAGATCAGGTTGTCCACATTGTATTTCAAAATATCAAATTCATCTGATGGATTATCCTGGCCAAGATTTTGCTAAATTAAAATACAGCGCCACATTCTTCTCCAACTCTTAGAGTGGTCAATCCCATCTTGATCATACTTTGACTTCGCAAGTACTTGACTGTGCCCAGAAGCCTTCCATCACTGAATTAAAAATTTAGTTAGTCCAGTACTAAAGCACAATGAGTTGCTTGTAAGTCACTGAGGCAATCTCAGGTCTAAGGGATACTTATACCTATATCCCATCAAAGATATTCTCGACAGTAGAATGCTCTAGAGTTGGTCACATTCAATGATGATGTACCCTTATACCTCATCTGTATGTCATATCAGTATCTCCACACTCCTTGGTTAAGAGGACAACCAACCCATATAGCCTACAGTGACCTATGCTCGATAGAAGCTGTCGTCCTTATTAATAGCCCATCATTTGGTCGTAAACAATTTTAAGGACTAATCGATAAATTCTCTCTTTATTGAACCTAAATAGTCCTAAAGACTTCATCACAACAATGAAGTTCACTAGAAAATAAAAATTTATGATGAAAATATCAAAAATATATTTTATTTATTAACAAATCAATTACAATATAAGGTTGCTCAACCGTCAACAGGTTGACGATTGGCTTTTGGGATATATTTTTCAACAAATCTGTTCCTACCATGTCGTATGAGATATGGTACAATAAGAAGCCAAGTCTAAATTATCTTAAGACTTAGGGATATTCAGCCTATGTCAAGAGATAGATGACTGATAAATTAGAGGATAGATCTGTCATAGCTCATTTTATAGGGTATCCAAAAAAATCAATGGGGTACTACTTCTACTTTTCACAAGATCACAATGTGATTGTGAGTCAAACACCATATTATTAGAAAAATAGTTTATCCAGAATAGTGGCAGTGGGAGGTTAGTTGAGCTCGAAGAGAAGGTCTTTGAAGAGAAAAGAGCTATAGATCCTCAAGAACCCATTATTCATAAGCCAGTAGTTGATGTTTCTCTACCACCTCGTGGATCTATCAGGATCTTTTGACCTCCTAAAAGGTACATAGATATGCTTACAGAGGAAGTAAAGGAAATGTTCCTTATGGGAGATAAAGGTCATAGTGATGATCCTAATATTTTTGATGAGGTGATGTCTTACATCGATTTTGAGAAATGATTAGATACAATGAAGTCAAAAATTGACTCAATGCATTCGAACCAAGTATAGACCTTAGTAGATCCACCCGAAGGTATAGTATCCATTGGATGTAAATAGATCTACAAAAGAAAAATAAGTGCCGATAGTAAGGTAGAGATCTATAAAGCTAGGCTTGTGACAAAAGATTATAGCTAGCGTGAGGGTATTGACTATTAAAAAATCTTTTTGTCTGTAGCCATACTGAAATCTATCCGCACTCTACTTGTTATTGTAGCTTATTATAATTATAAAATCTGACAGATGGATGTGAAAACTATTTTCTTGAATGGATATCTTGAGGAAGATATCTATATGGAGCAGCCTTTGGGTTTTACATCTGGTGATGGTGATCACAAAGTTTGCAAGCTACAAAGGTCTATATATGAATTAAAGCAAGCTTCTCAGAGTTGGAATCATTATTTTGATAATGAGATCAAATCATTTGATTTCATCAAGAATGAAGAGAAACCTTGTGTATACAAAAAGGTCAGTGGGAGCATAATAATATTTCTCATATTATATGTAGATGATATTCTCTTCATTGGGAATGATATTCTCATGTTGATCATGGTCAGAAGATGGTTATCCAAGGAATTCTCCATGAAAGATCTGGAGAAAGCATCCTATAGTCTTGGAATAAAGGTATATAGGGATAAATCTAAAAGGATGCTAGGTCTGTCACAAAAGATGTACATAGAGAAAATGCTGAAGAGGTTCAGCATAAAAAATTCTAAAAGAGAATTTTTATCTCTTAGGCATAGTATTCATCTTTCTAAGATAATGTGTCCGATTATGTCTGAGGAAGTTCAGTGCATGAGTAAGATTTTTTATGCATCAGCCATAAGGAACCTCATGTATGTCATGCTGTGTACTCGACCAGATATTGTTCTTGTTGTGAGTGTCATGAGTAGGTATCAATCGAATCAATACAAGGAGCATTGGATAGCTGTGAAGAACACTTTAAGTACTTGAGAAGAACTAAAGATTTATTTTTGATCTTTGAAGGAGGCTCTGAGTTGTGAGTCGAGGGGTATACTGATTTAGACTTCATGGCTGATCCTGATGATAGAAAGTCCACATCAGGATATGTATTCGTATGTAATGGTAGCGCAGTCAGCTGGAAGAGTTCGAAGCAACCCTTCATAGCAGATTCGACTACAGAGGCTGAATATGTCGCTACTTCAGATACTGCAAAGGAAGACTTTTGGTTCAAAAAATTTATCACAAAACTTGAGGTTATGACATTTAGATGCCATACCAATTTACTGCAACAATAATGGAGCCATAGCACTTACTAAGGAGTCGAGGTCTTATCAAAAATCGAAGCACATCAAACGGTGGTATCATATTATATGCGACTACTTTGAAAAAAAATATGTCGAGGTATGAAGAGTAGACTCTGTGGACAACGTGACAGATTCACTGACAAAGCAATTAAGCCAGCCAAAAATGAAAGTCCACCTTGAGAAGATGGGACATAGATTAGTGACCAATTGACTTTAGTCCAAGTGAAAGATTGTTAGATGTATGTCCTAGAAATCAATATGACTGACACATTATGATATAGCTAAACATAATTTTGTACTTAATATATTGATCTGATTAATAAAAAGATAAATTTATTTTTTATTCAAGTGTGATATATCCTTGAATTGTCCATGAAATTAATATTTTGATACATATTCTCAAAGTATTGAAAATTAGAGACATATATTTAATTTCTAAATGCTACCGATCATAGTAACATCATGAGGATGATGATCGATCCAGATAGATTGATGCACAGATCGCTTCCTTCAGGATAGATGAGTCTCTAGTCTACAGTGTAGAGACACTGAGCGACGAGTGTGGATAGTTGTTAGAGAACAACTAGTACTGAACCTGACCATATGAGAAATCACTTGGATTTCTACTCGATCGTCAGTGATTGTCTCGATACTGTAGTTATGTGAATAGTTCTTTAACCTACGATGGTATGACTGTTCACAGTGAGGCTGCTGGAGTTTGACTGACACATAAACATGATCTCAATAAGGCCTTATAGTGGATGTTGGTGACAGTTAGCCCACTATAGGAGTAAGGTGCGTATCAAAATTGAATCTATTGATCTTGATAGAAAAGTGTAGTCCTATGAGATTTGAGAGGTTAAGTCCAAGAGTCTGTGGCTATAGTAGTGTGATTGATGGAAAAGAGCTTTCATAAGGATCATAATTAGACTTGAGCTAATCAAATCTATTATATGACTGATGATGAGGTTTGACGATTTATCCATAATCTGTCATCTAGTCGGGACTAACAATAGAGGGACTAAATCATACGTGAACTATATCTTGAGGTTCTTTTTTGATTCTACTAGGTTGCCATTGTTAGATGTATGTCCTAGAAGCCAATATGACTGACACATTGTAATTAATCTAGGACATAATTTTATACTTAATATATTGATATGATCAATAAAAGGATAAATTCTTTTTCATTCAAGTGTAATATGTCCTTGAATCATTCATAGAATTAGTTTTGATACATACTCTCAAGGTGTTGAGAATTAGAGACATGTAGTTAATTCCTAAAGGCTTCCGATCATAGGATCATCATGAGGACAGTGACAGATCCGGATAAACTGATGTACAAATCACTTTTCTTGAGATAGATGGATCTCTAATCTACTGTGTAGAGATACAGGACAATGAATGTAGGTGTTTGTTAGAGAACAACTAGTACTGAGCGTGACCATACGAGAGATCACTTGGATTTCTATTCAATTGTTAGTGATTGTCTCGATGCTATAGTTGTGTGATTGATCTTTTGACTTGAGATGGTACTACTATTCATAGTGAGACTACTGAAGTTTGATTGACAGATAAATATGGATCTCAATGAGCCCTTGTAGTGAATATTACCGATAGTTGGTCCACTGTAGGAGTAGGGTGTGCATCAAGATAGGATCTATCAACCTTGATAAAGAGGAGTAGTCCTATGGGATTTGAGAAGCTAAGTACATGAATCTGTGGCCACAATAGAGTAATTGATGGAAAAGAGTTTCCATGGACATCACATCTGGACTTGAGCTAATCGAATCTATTATATGACTGATGTTGAGGTTTAACGATTTATCCTTGACCTGCCATCTGGTCAGAACTCATGATAGAGAGACTGAATCATACGTTAACTACACCTAGAGGTTTAATTCAGTTCTATTGGGTTATCACTATATACTGCTAGGTGTCATTGGTGGATTGTGAGAGCTCACTAGGATTGTTTTGGATCGATAATCTTTGCTGAGCTAGAGTGGAATTATTCTGACCTATTGAAAAGAGTTTTAATGATATAATGATAAAGATTATTGTATATCTTACTATCAGATAGAATTGAACCTATGGAGTCACACAATAAAAAGATTAAGTCTAGAATAAGAAATTAAGCTTATGAAGTGTCAATTGGGTTTAGAGAAATCTATTGGGTTCATGGTAACCTTGCTAGCACATGGTTGGACCCAATTTCTCTTTCTGTTGGGATTACTTATTTGATAAGTTAATTTTAACTTAATTATCTGCTAATTACCTACATGAATAAGATTTATAAGATTTTAATGGTTGGGTGTCTAAGGTTATGGATCATATAAATTAAGGGTGCAAGTTTCTTATGAATCTCTTTGATAGTTATTATAGGGTGCCACTTTGAATTGTTCAATTTGGGTGTGTTCATTGATTAGAGGGCCTTTAGTTCTCATATAGGGTGTCTCTTGGGTGCAAAATAGAGTATCTAATTATGGGTGCAAGGGCTCCAATAGTTGGCACCTAATAGACTTCCTAATATAAGTTGGATAACTTAAGTTAATAGAAATCCTAATGCAAGTAGGACTTGTGTTATATGATTGAATAAGATTCAATCTTTGTGCCTATAAAAGGGAACATCCCCAAAGGTCCCAAAATGATCAAAGCCAGCCCCTCTCCACACCCAAAGGAGCTCCCACGCCCTCTCTTCCTCCCTCTTTCTCTTCTTCTTAGGCGTCCCCATGCCATACAACTTGGGACGCGCGTCCCAAGTTGTCTCACACCCAAGGTGTTGGCGTCCCACCTTTTGACTAGTTGCTGATATTTTGTATCAGCAAAGAGCAAGGAGAAAGAGCCTAGAGAAGAGGAGAAGAAGAAGATCAAGAAGAAAGATCAAACGTTGATCGTGATCCGGGCTTCATTCAGATTCAGTAGGCTGAATTATGGAGAATCAAAATTCAGATCTTAGATGGCTGTTCCAGGCTGATTCTGAGTGGATACTCATAGAGATCAGATACTTGTATGGCTAACAGAGAGCTTCATTTCTTTCAGATCCCGATTTGAAGAAAGAGATTGTGAAAAAGGTATGTGATTTGATCACAATTTAAATTTCAGCATATATCAATTTCAGCATATGAAATAGTTCATGTGGTTTTATATTTTTATACATGTAAAATTTAGATTAAAATTATTTTAATCTTATTCTCTACTGTGGTATTTAAAAAATTAAAATTTTGAAATATATATGTATGCTTCAAACTCCAAATTTCTACAGTGGTATCAGAGCCACGAGTTTTCATATGTTGAATTTTGATATACATATTTTTTGAAAAAAATTTAAAATTAATTTTTTTTCTTAATACATAAGATGTATGGATGGATCTTCAAATCTAAAATCTAATTTTGGATTTAGTTTTAGAACATATAGTTGATATGTTGATGCATGCATAGATCTAAAAATTGATTTAGAAAGAGTTCTAGTTAATGTTCATGTGAAATATAGATGCATGCATGAAATCTGAAATTTTTTATGATCTAAATTTTAATTCATATATATGATATATGATAGCATATTTAGATCATAAATTTATTTTTAATCTTATTCATGACTAGTATATGAGATATATGATATCATGCTTAGATCTAAAATTTTGTTTAGATTTAATTATACATGCATATATATGATATATTTTTGTATGTTAAAATTTAAAAATTATTTTTATATTTTAAAACTTACACTAATACAAAAAAATTTAGATCTGAAATATGATTTTAAAATTTGAAATTTGTGTTTGTGCATGAGAGTTTTGGTCATAAAAAAAATCAAAAATTAGGTCATGTAATAGGATTATATCTAAGATTTTTGATTTGAGTCATATGAGTCTAATTCGATTAAGTAATTAATCAAATTAAGTCAAGTGTTGAATTGAGTTAGATCAATTAAGTTAATAATCATACAATTGTTGTTGATCAAATCGATTAAGTCCCATATATAGAATCGATTAACCTAAGGATCTAATTTGGCTCATTGGTTTGAGCCTGATTCGCTTGAGTTAATCAATTTTGATCAATCGACCTATTGGTGTCTAAGGCAAGTTAATGAGACATGGTTATTTAATTAGTTTCATTGGCTGACCTGACTAATTCATTAGTGTCTAAGGAAGGCAATGGGAGGACCCCCACCGTTCTCCACTTATCTAGCTAATTTGGAAGATTAGATTTTGAATTAGGTTGCTTAGTAATCTGGTTTAGCCCATACCAATTAGATCAGTCACATGATGACTGATTAGATGAAACCTAAATCAAATCTCCTCATAAATATTAAGTCCATAGATCTTCTACCATTGTAGATATGCGGGCGTGCTACCGATATTGATTATTCTCGACTGGTCACAGTGGTTCAGTTGCATCAAGAACACGCAACCACTCTATTAGCAAAGAGTTACTCCAGGATAAGGATGGGGTTGGACCCAATAACTATTAGGTGAGGGACCCAATGACGGTCTTGCACCTGCTTGTGAACGGTGGGTCAGGTTTAACTAAGAAGTGTGGGCAATAATTGTTAGGTGAGCCCACATGACTTAAAGACTAAGTTGCTGCAATATGCCTAGTGAAGCATCTGGGCAAGAAGTTGTCTACGCATCGATGTACATATTACCAATAACTATTAGGTGAGGTGCATGTCATCGGTGGGATCGCAGCATCTGCTAGGAATCTTTTATCGTGTTAGGATTTTTGTTTCCTTCCTAAGGAGTGGAGGGATCCAAAAAATTAGTGGGAGTCATTATTTGCATCTTAAAGTCTCTAAAAGCAAATAAAAAAAATTAAGTACAAAAGTCTAACTTGAATCTCTACTCTTGTAGTTAAAAAATTATGTCAGCCTCAAATCCTTTAGCTTGCATCTTTGAAACCAATCATTTGACTAGCAATAATTTTAAAGACTGACTCAGAAACCTGAAAATTATCCTGACTTCAGAAAAGTTAAGCCATGTTCTCGATCAGGATCCCGTTGTGTTGCCAAATCATCCTACTACTGAGCAGAGAGCTGCTTTTGAGAAGTGGACAGATAAAGATAGTCAGGTTAAGTACTATGTACTGGCATCTATATCAAATGAGTTGTGAAGCTAGCATGAGCATATGCCCACTGTCCAGGTCATGATTACTCACCTACAAGAGTTGTATGGTGAGCAGAGCCATACTGCATGCTTTGAAGTATCCAAGAGACTCTTCAACTTGAAGATGCGTGAAGGACAGTCTGTCCATGAGCACTGTATGATAGTGATCAAGGATATTGAGGAGCTTAGGAAGCTCGGACTAGATATGCAAAAGGAATTACAGATGGATCTGATCCTTCAATCTCTTACCAGTTTATATAGTCAATTCATCATGAATTTTTATATAAACAAACTTGACTACATTATTCTCAAACTTATCAACATGTTGGTCATAACGGAGCATACCTTGAAGAGTTTAAGGGGCTCTGTTCTTGCTATGGAGCAGACTTTTTCTTTCAAGAGAAAGTCTATTGGAAGGAAGAAGGCTAAATCCGCAAAGAAGCAGAAGAAAGAGAGTAAGCTGAAAAAGGATAGTCCAAAGGTGGCTGAGGCAAAGGGAAAGTATTTTCACTATCATGCTGAAAGTCACTGGAGAAGGAACTGTCCAAAATACCTAAAGAGCCTAAAGACCAAAAAATATGATAAATCTTCTGAAGGTATGCTCGTAATTGAATCTAACCTTACGGTTTCTTCTACTTCTAGTTGGATATTGGACTCTAGCTCGAGTGCTTATATATGTACCTCAATGCAGAGTCTGATAGAAAGTAAGAGATTGAGGGAAGGTGACATGATCCTTCGGATTAGCAATGGAGCAAAGATTGCTGCAGAGGTCGTTGGCACTTACCCTCTTCGATTACTGTCTGGCGTTAGATTAGATTTGAAAGACTGTTATTATGTTCCTATAGCTAGTCGAAATTTAATTTTCGTGTCTGTGCTAGCATAGAAAGATTTTGAAATTAGTTTCAATAAAGATTTTTATTCTATTTATTTATGAAATAAATTGGTTGCATGAGGTCTTTTAATTGATAGTCTTTATCACTTGCATGTTGATGTGAATGTGAACCTAAACAAGTAAATAGTGAGTGCCATAGGTCAAAAGAGATCCAAAGATAAAATTAACCAGAAGTACTTGTGGTATCGTAGACTAGGCCATATTGGAGAGGATAGGATAAACAAATTGAAAAAGAATGGGATCCTTGTCTCTCTTTGCCCAGAGTCATATCCAGCTTGTGAATCTTGCCTTCAAAGAAAGATGGCCAAGTTACCCCTTGTAGGATATGGAGAAAGGGCCACAGAGCTACTTGTCTTGGTACACATCGATGTGTGTGGGCTATTTGATGTACAGGTTAGGGGTGGTTACACCTACTTCATTACCTTTACCGATGATTTGTCTAGGTATGGGTATGTGTATCTAATGAAACACAAGTCTGAAGCCTTTGAAAAGTTCAAAAAATTCAGGCATGAAGTAGAAAAATAGACAGGCAAGCCCATTAAGGTTCTTCGATCTGATCGAAGAAGAGAATACCTTAGTCAAAAATTTTTGAGATATCTTAAGGACAACAACATGGTCTCCCAGTGGATCCCTCTTGGAACACCTCAGCTCAATGGGTAATTCGAAAGAAAGAATAGGACTAGGACTCTATTGGATATGGTCAGATCTATGATAAGCTTCACTGATCTATCCTTATTTCTTTCGGGACATACCTTGTTAACTGTCATTCACTTGTTGAATAGGGTTCCTTCAAAGTCCGTTCCTACCACACCGTATGAGATATGGTTCGGTAAGAAGCCGAGTCTAGGTTATCTTAAGACTTAGGGATATCTAGCTTATGTTAAGAAATAAATGGCGGAAAAGTTGGAGGATAGATCTTTTATAACTCATTTTATAAGGTATCCAATAGAATCTATAGGATGCTACTTTTACTTTTCACAAGATCATAATATGATTGTGAGTCAAAATATCGTATTCCTAAAAAAATAGTTTATCCAGGATGGTGGCAGTGGGAGGTTAGTAGAGCTCGAAGAGAAGGTCTCTGAAGAGCCCAGAGCTGTAGATCCTCAGGAATCTGTAATTTATGAGCCAGTAGTTGATGTTCCTCTACCACCTCATAGATCTCGTAGGGTCTCCCCACTTCTCGAAAGGTACATGAGTAAGCTTATGAAGAAAGTGAAGGAAATATTCCTTATGAGAGATAGGGGTCATACTGATGACCCTAATACCTTTGACGAGGTGATATCTGACATCGATTTTGAGAAGTGGTTAGATGCAATGAAGTTAGAAATTGACTCAATGCACTCAACAAAGTCTGAATTTTAGTGGATCTACCTGAGGGCATTGTACCTATTGGGTGTAAATAGATCTACAAAAAGAAAATAGGTGCCGATGGTAAGGTAGAGACCTATAAAGCTAGACTTGTGGCTAAAGGTTATAGTCAGCGTGAAGGCATTGACTATCAGAAAATCATCTCACCCATAGCTATGCTGAAATCCATCTATACTCTACTTGCTGTTGTAGCTTATTACGATTATAAAATCTAGCAGATGGATGTGAAAACTATCTTCTTGAATGGATATCTTGAAGAAGATATTTATATGGAGCAGCCTATGGGTTTCATGTCTGGTGATAGTGATTACAGAGTCTGCAAGCTACAAACATCTATATACGGATTAAAGTAGGCTTCTCAGAGTTGGAACCATCATTTTGATGAGGCAATCAAATCATTTGATTTTATAAAAAATGAAGAAGAACTTTGTGTATACAAGAAGGTCAGTGGGAGCGCGATCACCTTCCTCATGTTATACGTGGATGATATTGTCTTCATTTGGAACGACATTTCCATACTGACCAAGGTCAAAAGATGGTTGTCCAAAGAATTCTCCATGAAAAATCTATGGGAAGCATCATATATTGTCAGAATAAAGGTCTACAGGGATAGACCTAAACGGATGCTTGACCTGTCACAAAAGCTATACATAGAGAAGGTGCTGAAGAGGTTCAGCATAAAAAACTCTAAGAGAGATCTTTTACCTTTAGGTATGGTATTTATCTCTCCAAGATGATATGTCCGACCACATCTGAGGAGATTCAGTGCATGAGTAGGATTTCTTATGCTTCGGCAATAGGAAGCCTCATGAAAGCCATGCTATTTACTCGACCAGATATTGCCCTTGCTATGAGTGTCACAAGTAGGTATCAGTCGAATCCAGATGAGGAGCACTGGATAGCTATGAAAAATAGTCTTAAATACTTAAAAAAGACTAAGGATCTGTTCTTGATCTTTGGAGGTGATTCTGAGTTGCAATTCGAGGGTGTATTCTTGTTCGATTTATAAGAAGGGCTCTATGTAATCGATCAATGGAGGCTGAGTGTGCTATAGATTGTAGGATGAATTTTGATTTTAATATTAGTTATAGAACTGAATGTCATGCCATGACACAGTGCTGCAAAGACAATGGCACCATAGCCTTTGCTAAGGAGCCAAGGTCTCACTAGAAGTCTAAACACATAGAGCATCGATATACATGACTACTCTTGGAAAATATATCCCAAAAGCCAATCGTCAACCTGTTGACAGTTGAGCAATCTTGTATTGTTATTGATTTGTTAATAAATAAAATATATTTTTGACATTCTCATCATAAGTTTTCATCTTCTAATAAACTCCATTGTTGTGATAAAGTTCTTAGGACTATTTAGGTTCGATAAAGAGAGAATTTATCGATTAGTCCTTAAAACTGTTCACGACCAAATGATAGGCTATTAATGAGGACGACAGCTTCTATCGAGCATAGGTCGCTGTAAGCCATATGGATTGATTGTCCTTTTAATCAAGAAGTGTGGAGATACTGGTATGGCATACAGGTGAGATGTAAGGATACATCATCATTGAATGTAACCAACTCCAGAGCATTCTACTATCGAGAATGTCTCTGATGGGATATATGTATAAGTATCCCTTAGACCTAAGATCGCCTCAGTGACTTGCAAGTAACTCACTGTGCTTTGGTACTGGACTAATTAAATTTTTAATTCAATGATGGAAGGCTTCTAGGCACAATCAAGTACTTGTGAAGTCAGAGTATGATCAAGATGGGATTGATCACTCCAAGAGTTGGAGAAGAATGAGTCGCTATATTTTAATTTAGCAAAACCTTGGCCATGGTAATCCATCAGATAGATTTGATATTTTAAAATATAATATGGACAACCTGATCAGAGTTGACAGTTGAACTCTGAGATGTCGTATGAGCATTTTGGTCAAGGGGATGAATTATATAGAAACTATATCTGCATGGGTTCTAAGGATGTTGTTCTACACATTCGACCTATCCGACCATCGGGTACCATTGCTAGATGGTCACTTCGATTAATATAAAAATTTATTTTTATGCTATCGACTTAGGTTCAAATCTATGAGGTCACACACATTAGAGTTCATGATCCGATCGGATGGTTGATCAACGATTGAGAATCATTCTAGGGTTAAACGATCAATACGATTGACATTTAACTTAGTGCAAGTGTTGCAGGAGGATCAATTAGCAATTTGATTGCCAATTGACTTAATTTGATTAAGTCAATAAATTGAGATTAAATCTAATTAAATATGATTTAATTAGATTTAGTTTGGACTTGATTGGATCAAGTCCAATTGGCTTATTGGATAAGCCAAGTGCAATGAAAAACTAGTCCTAGTTCAATTAGGACTTGGATCAACCTAATTTTTAATTTGATTAAAAAATTTAATTTAATTTAAATTTAATTTAATCTGATTAAATTAGATTCTTAATAGAGTTAAGGCCTATTTTAATTAGATTGATTTGGTTTTGGTTTGATTTGGTTTGAGAAACCAAATCTGAACAAGTCATAGATTGAATCCTAGTAAGACTAGGATTCCACCTTGCGCCACCTTAGCCCCCCACACCCACTCTCTCTTATTTTGTGCAACAAAATCTTCTTTCCCAGACCTTCACACATGTCCAAAGCTTTTCACTCTTTCTCTCTTACATGGAATGTGGTTGTGGACCAAGTCAAAGTAGAAATTAGTTTGGATTTCAAATTCTATGAGATAGAATTTTAGGAAACCAAAATTGTTTCCTTATGGTACTGATTTTATGTAGTTTTTTTTTGAAATTTTTATAAATTTTATGGCACATATTATGTGCCCTTTTCTGGTAGTCCATGGTAGAAAAAGAAAGAGGAGGCGCCCAAGAGTTGGGCACCACTTGTCTTGCCCTGTTTGAATTTTTCTTGACTAGGTATTTGACCTAGACAAGGATTCTTCATATCTCTTTATTTAAGATGAATTTATTCTTAAAATTTTTGTGAATTATAGAGCATTAAGAGACCTTTGGGGTGTATGAAAATTAAGAAAAAATAATATTGGAGCATGGAGATATAATAGACACAAAACTAGGTGTCTAGGTGAGAGCAAAGAGAAGAAGAAGAGGGTCTTCTTCTAAGGTTGTTGTGTTCTCCTCTTCCCTTCCTCCATCTGTGAGTTTTCTAAGAGTGTCTCATATTTAAAACTCCTCCTACTTTTCATCTTTGGAAGAGTCAAAATCAAGAAGAAGGAGACATATGATCAACTATCGAAGAAGTATCAGCACAGTACTAGCATACTGTGCTGATTTCCTAGGCCAGAACTTCTGATCATGATTCGTGAGCTCGTGTGGATGACTCCTAGAGATCGGATGCATGTACGGCTCGCAACATTATCCTCAAATCTGAATCAGTAAAGTTAGAACATCTAACTTACAAGATAATAGATCTGATCTATTATATTTTACATACATTAGATGTAGTATAGAAACATGTTGATATGATCAACACGTAGTTCTTGCTCTTTATATTTTAATTTTTGATTTAATATTATATAATAATCATATAATAGGATCTTAAATCTAAGAATTTTTTAATTTTATAAGATAAATTATGATTTATTTTAGTCTTCCACTGCCTAATCTTGAAAAAGTTTCAAGATCTGACCCTAAAACCCTAGATCTGGTTCTTTCAATTGGTATCAGAGCTTAAGTTATTTATTACATGTTATTTATACATGCTTAGATTATTTATTAGATTAAATCTAATTTATAATCTGATTGTTAAATCTAAAATTAAAATTTTTAGATCAATCACGAACTGTAGGTTGTCCTGCTGTAAGGTTTATCCCTTACAGTGTAAAGGTTATCCTAGTTCATGTAGATTTATCTTTAATCATAAATTTATTAGATGTGTTCTAGATTAAATTTATGATTTATTAGATTTAAAAAATATTTAAATCTAAAATAAAATTTTTTTGTTAATAATTTCCGTGCAAAGAACCATCATATATTTGTTTGAAAAATTTGTGCAGTTTAAAGTTGAAATTGTTTCAATTACATAAATCTGTTTAGATTAGATCTAAAGTAGCTTCATACTTATTTTACTTGTATTTTGATTATGAATCAAATATGCAACTTGATTGGTAGAACCATGTTGTAAAAATATTTTACAAATATAAAAATTATTTTCAAAAAGTTGAACCCCAACCCTCAGCCCAAAACTTAATTGAGAATTAAGAAGTTGTTTGATTAAGTTCTAGGATTGTGAATTGAAGAACCTAAGACACAAACCATAACACATTGGATTAATGGGTTAGTGAGAATTAAGTCCATTAATTGGGTTAGACCTAAGATTAGATTAAAGATGGACTTAATTAGAGAATTGACTAAATCTAATCAATTGTTGTCTTAGATTAGGTCAAAGATTCTCTAGATCAATTATAATAGTTGTAGTTGGTCAAGTCCATGTCTTTAACGAGAACCAAATGGACTTGATTCTTGGCTAGGTGGTCTAGCACGAACTGTTAGGTTGATCTAATCAAAACTAATTAAACTAGTTGGTATCTAAAGTAAACCAGATCAATGGTTTTTAATTGGCAGCCCACTTATCTGGCCATTTCAGATGGTGTCTAAGGCAAGCTTTGGCAGACCCTCCCACCAATCGAACTTACCTGGCCTCTTGATGAAATTATGTTTTGATCGGATCACTTGACTATTCGAGCTGACCCATGTCAGCTAGGTAAATCAGTATGACTGATTTAGGTGCTCCTAAACCAGCCCTTTTAATGGTCTCCCTTAAGCTGACTTGGTGAAGCCAGTGGGATGATCATGATAAGCTGGTTCATCTGACCTCCTCCTGTAAATTAATTAAATCTTCTAAAATTATTAGATCCTTAAAATGAAATAGTTATGGTGATAACTAGATCATAGCCTCTCATTAAGTGGATGATAATGGATCCATCAGTTGGATAATCATTGGAGGCCCAAAGGTCTGGTCCTTATCGACTGATGGAATTGTCATTCATAATATGATTTCTTAACTACATCTTTCTAAATGGTGGTTAGGTTAGCCAACAAAAGTTGGGTCTAATCATTCATTGGCTAGATGGGCCAAGTATTGTCATGTTAATGGTTGGACCTAACCAAACCTTTTCTGTGGAGGCCAAAGCCTACTGATTAGGGACTAGGGCAAAATTAAAATTACTAAAAATTATTTAGAGAAATAAATGGTTATGAATCTATCCTTAGATATATATGGGTTGGCCAACCAAAGTTGGGCTTGTGTGCAGTCTAAGTGGATTTTAGTACCCACTAAGGAATTAAGGTAATTCCTTGAATTGGAGGTAGAGGCAACCAATTCGAATAAAATAGTAGAAGAAACCTTTTGATTAAAGTTCAAATCTTTAGGTTTAATGAATCAATTACTAATTAGGTTATGGTTTTTCTTTGTGCAGATATGGCCACTTCTCTATCGCTCCGATCATTGTTGGACAATGAAAATTTGGTGGGACCCAACTTCGATAGCTGGTATCGAAAGTTGAAGATAGTCCTGGAGCATGAACAGATCCTATATGTGATAATAGATCCTACACCTGAGGAGCCAGCTGCTAATGCACGTGGAACAATCAGAGATACTTACCAAAAGTGGCTCAATAATCAGACCACGGTGCACTGCATCATACTGGCTGCCATGAGCAATGAGTTCAGTCGCAGTTTGAGACGGCTCAGCCAAAAGACATGCTTCAAGTGTTGGAAGATATCTTTGGCACACCCGATGATGCAGAGAGGCACAAGACTAGTTGTGCCATCTTCAATGCCAAAATGTGAGATGGTGCCTCTGTCACTGATCATGTATTATACATGATTGAGCTGATGGAGTATTTAAGCAAGCTCGGCTTTTCCTTGCATGAGCAGCTTGAGAAAGATGCAATACTGAACTCGCTGCCCAAATCTTATCTCCCATTCTTTACTCATTATAGAATGACAAAGCTTGAAGTAAACTACCACAGGTTACTGGGGTTGCTTCAGAACTTTGAGAAGGATCACCAACTCAACAAGGAGTCGGTGAGCTTAGTGGGAGGTTCATTTTCTAATTCTTGACCCTTTAAGAAAGGAAAGAAGAACAAGAAGAAGAAAGTGAAGAAGGTGCAAGTTCAGATCAGGACATCAGTGCAGGGCCAGACCAGAAAGATCAAGCCTAATAAGAGTCAAGCTGAATGCTTCTTTTGCAAGAAGAAGGGCACTGGAAGAGTCCTCAGTACATTACCTCCATGGACTCGAACAGACAGAGAAAGAAGCAAGCTGTTGCTGGACAAGGTATTTATATGATAACTCCTTGCAATTTCTCTATTTGTGATATAACTAACTGGGTATTGGATACCGGTAGCCTTTACCATATTTGCAATTCGTTGCAAGAGTTGCAGGTCAGTATAAGATTCGAGCAAGACGAGAGGTTCCTGAACGTTGGAGATGAAAGACCAGTTCTAGTATTAGGAATCTTGAAACTTGTATTTGAGTCCCATACCATTGTTCTTAATGATTGTCATTTCTATCTAATTTTTTTTTTAAATATTATTTATGTAGGCCTTCTGACCAAAAATGATTATGAAATTTCAATAAAGAAATAAGTTTGTAATATCATTATGAATGGTGTTACTATTTTTTGTGGATATTTGAACAATAATGTGTATATGTTATCACAACATGTTAATGTAGTCTATTCTACTGGCAAGCACCCTAGATTAGATAGTGTATCAGATATCTACTTATGGCACTGTAGGCTAGGTCATATAAACAAGAACAAGATAAACAGGTTGACTCAAGAGGAAATCCTCAAAGTCAGTGATTGTGAATCACTTCCAAGTTGTGAGTCCTGTCTTCTTGGTAAAATGACCAAGTCATCTTTTACTGAAAAAGGTGAGAGCTATTGAGCTCTTAGGCCTAGTACATACTAATGTATGCGGGCCCATGAGCACAAGTGCTAGAGGTGGATATTTCTACTTCATCACTTTCACGGATGATCTATCTAGATATGCATATGTCTATCTGATGAAACATAAGTCGGATTCATTTGAAATGTTCAAACGATTCCGAAGTAAAGTAAAAAAATAAACTGGGAAGAGTATTAAAACTCTTCGATCTGACTGAGGAGAAAAATACTTTTCTGGTGAGTTTCTCACATATCTAGGAGAGAATAGGATTCTCTCCCAATGGACTCCTTTAGGAACACCATAGCATAATGGTGTGTCTGAAAGGAGAAATCAGACTCTGTTAGACATAGTCCGATCTATGATGGATTTTGTCAGCTTGCCGATATCCTTTTGGAGATATGCACTCGAATCAGTCTGTTATCTGTTAAATAGGGTTTCAAGTAAGTATGTAATTAAGACTCCATATGAGATATGAATAGGGCGTAAGCCAGCACCTTCACACCTTAGGGTCTGGGGGTGCCCGGTCTATGTCAAACGGTTAGTTACAGATAAACTTGGACCTAGGTCAGACAAATGCACATTCATAGGATACCCCAAAGAAACCAAAGGATATTTTTTCTACCATACTGATGAACAAAAGGTGTTCGTTAGCCTTAAGGCAACTTTTTTTGAAAAGAAGTTCCTTGATGAAGGAACCGTTGCCTCTAAGGTTGAACTTAATGAAGTTCAATAGGTAGAAGGACCAACACCAATAGCTGAACCTGACTCAGATTTGATTAAATCAAATCTAGAGCCTAATGTACCTGCACCATTAAGGCGATCTGATAGAGTACCGCATTAACCAGACAGATACTACGATTTTTTGGTCCAGAATGGTGATCCCATCGAACTTGATGAGAACGATGAGGATCCGATCACCTATATAGATCCAATGCAGAGATCTGATTTTGAAAAATAGCTTGAAGTCATAAAATTTGAAATGGAGTCCATGAAGGTCAACGATGTATGGACATTGGTTAACCCACCTAAAGGGGTTAAACCCATTGGGTGTAAATGGGTCTTCAAAAGGAAGAGGGGTGCAGATGGAAAGGTGAAGATCTATAAAGTCCGTTTGGTTGCCAAGGGATATCGTCAACATTATGGTATTGACTATAACGAGACATTCTCCCATGTGGCAATGCTCAAATCTATTCAGATAATGCTTGCAATAGCTGCCCATCTGAATTATGAGATCTGGCAGATGGATGTAAAGACAGCTTTCCTGAATGGAGAGCTGACCGAAGAGGTGTATACAATACAACCTGAAAGATTTACATCCACAGATGAGTCCAAGGTGTGCAAGCTTCAGAGATCCATTTATGGATTAAAGCAAGCTTCTCGGAGTTGGATCGTGCATTTTGATAAGGTGATCAAAACGTATAGCTTCGTTAAGAATGGAGAAGAGCCCTGCATCTATAAATGGGCAAATAGTCCAGTTATGGTATTCTTTGTCTTGTACGTAGATGACATTCTCTTAATCAGGAATGACATCTCTGCACTACAAGGAATAAAAGTTTGGTTGTCATCGCAGTTCTCCATGAAGGATTTGGGTGAAGCATCCTACATTTTAAGGATGAAAATCTATAGGGATAGATCTAAAAGTATGCTTGGGTTATCCCAGTCCACGTATATAGATACTATGCTGAAGAGGTTCAGTATGGAGAATTCCAAGAAGGGCTATCTACCGATAGGCCATGGAATTTTTCTCTCTAAGAAGGATTGTCTGATAACTCCTAAAGAGAGAGAGCGTATGAGTAGAGTCCCAAATGCTTCGATCGTGGGATCTATCGTGTATGCCATGACATGTACAAGATCAGATGTGGCATACTCACTAGGAGTAGTGAGTAGATACCAACCTGATCTTGGAGAAAACCATTAGAAAATGGTTAAAGCCATCCTTAAGTATTTGAGAAATACTAAGGACCAACGGTTGGTTTATGGTGAGTCAGATCTGAAACTTATGGAGTTCAAAGACTCCAGCTTTCAATCTGACCATGATGACAGTAGAAGTATGTCGGGTTATATCTTTACTCTGAATGGTGGAGTCATCTGCTGGAAGAGTTCCAAGCAGCATATTGTGGCAGATTTTGTTTGTGAGGTGGAGTATATCGCAGCATCGGATGCCATGAAGGAAGCTGTGTGGCTGAGAAAATTCATCATCGAGCTCGGAGTAGCACCCTCCGTCGATGGTCCGATCCTGCTTTACTGTGATAGCACTGGTGCCATTGCTCAGGCGAAAGACCCAAAGCACACCAGCAGACGAAGCACATTTTGCACCGCTTCCATCTGGTCCAGGAGATCGTGGATCGAGGTGACATCGACCTTCAGAAGATCAACGGAAAGGAGAACTTGGCCGACCCTTTCACTAAAGTCCTGACAATAATAAAGTTCGACAATCACAAGTCGAAGATGGGTATTAGATACTGTACCGAGTGGCTTTAGGATAAGTGAGAGTTGTTGAAAAATATGTCCCAAAAGTCAATCGTCAATCTGTTGACGGTTGAGCAACCTTGTATGGTAAATAATTTATTAATAAATAAAATATATTTTTGATATTTTCATCATAAGTTTTCATCTTCTAATGAACTCTGTTGTTGTGATGAGTCTTTAGGACTATTTAGGTTCGATAAAGAGAGGATTTATTGATTAGTCCTCAAAACTGCTCACGACCAAATGATAGGCTTTTAATGAGGACGATAGCTTCTATCGAGCATAGGTCGCTGTAGGCCATATGGATTGGTTGTCCTCTTAACCAAGGAGTGTGGAGACACTGGTATGGCATATAGGTGAGATATAAGGGTACATCATCATTGAACGTGACCAACTCCAGAGTATTTTACTGTCAAAAATATCTCTGATGGGATATAGGTGTAAGTATCCCTTAGATCTGAGATTGCCTCAGTGACTTGCAAGCAACTCACTGTGCTTTGGTACTGGACTAACTGAATTTTTAATTCAATGATGGAAGGCTTCTGGGCATAATCAAGTACTTGTGAAGTCAGAGTGTGATCAAGATGGGATTGACCACTCCAAGAGTTGGAGAAGAATGAGTCACTGTATTTTGATTTAGCAAAATCTTGACCAGGGTAATCCATCAGATGGATTTGATATTTTGAAATACAATGTAGACAACCTGATCAAAGTTGACAATTGAACTCTGAGGTGTCCTATGAGCATTTTGATCAAGGAGATAAATTATATGAAAACTATATCCACATGGGTTCTAAGAATGTTGTTCTACACATTCGACTTATCCGATCATCGGGTACTGTTGGTGCAAAAATCCGCTTGCACCGGAGAAGCTGGAGTCGAGGAAGTCGCGGTCGCCGTCAGGACCTGCAAAGGAAGTCTAAACCGGAGGTGGGGTTGCTCCGGCAAGACCCTCCAACGCTCAAGTCAGTTCTCTGCCTCAACAAGAATGGAGTGCCCGAACGAAGAATTTAGCAGAGTTTTTAGATGAAAGATGAGAGCTTATAGAATAATGTATCTGGAGCCCCCTTTTATAGGAGGAGGGGGCAGTAGCCTGATAGCGACATCTGTAACCGTCTGGCAGTGGGCTGCCCAGGGTCAGGCGGAGTTTGCTGCGAAGAGTAGTGGAGTGGACCCGTGGCTATCACCGGGGTGTGCCACATGGAGTCTGCCGCGGGGAGTGGAGCGGCGTCTGTTGTCGTGATTTGCCAGCGGATGGCAGAATCGCACGGTATCCATCGCAGGAAGTGGAGCAGGATCGTGACCATTATTGTGGCCTGCCAGGGAGTAGTGGAGCTGCGCGAGACCCGTCGTAGGGAGTGGAGTAGTGCTGTGATCGTTACTGTGGCCTGTCAGGGAGTGATGGAGCTGTGCGGAATCCGCCGCAGGAAGTGGAGCAGGATCGTGGCCGTTATTGTGGCCTTCCAGGGAGTGCAGATCCGCCGGCTGAAGTTTGGCAGCGGTCGGAGCTGATGACGGAGTCTGGCTCCCGTAGGAGTCCGGGCGGAGTCCTCGTTGCGGTTGGAGTCGTGGAGGGAGCCCGGCTCCCGTGGGAGTCTGGGCGGAGTCCTCTCAGAGTTGAAGTCGCGGGCGGAGCCCGGCTCCCGCGGGGGTCCGGGTGGAGTCTCCTGCAATCAAAATCAGGTGCGAAGTCCGGCTCCCGTAGGAGTCCGGATGAAGTCTGTCTGCAGTCGTTGGAGTCGAGGATGAAGCCCGGCTCCCGTAGGAGTTCGGGCGGAGTCTTCCTGCAATTAAAGTTAAAGGCGAAGTCCGGCTCCCGTAGGAGTCCGGACAAGGCTTACCGGCAGCTGATGTTGAGGACAGAGCCCGGCTCCTGTAGGAGTCCGTGCGGAGTCTACTTACGGTTGAGGTTGTTGGTGGAGTCTGGCTCCCGTAGGAGTTCGGGCGGAGTCTACTTGCGGTTGAAGTTGTCGGCGGAGTCCGGCTCCCGTAGGAGTCCGGACGAAGTCTGTCTGCAGCCGTTGGAGTCGAGGACGAAGCCCGGCTCCCGTAGGAGTCCGGGCGGAGTCTTCCTGCAATTAAAGTTAAAGGCGAAGTCTGGCTCCCGTAGGAGTCCGGACAAGGCTTACCGGCAGCTGATGTTGAGGACGGAGCCCGGCTCCTGTAGGAGTCCGGGCAGAGTCTACTTGCGGTTGAGTTTGTTTGCGGAGTCCGGCTCTCGTAGGAGTCCGGATGAACCTTACCGGCGGTTGACGTTGGCGACGAAGCCCGGCTCCCGTAGGAGTCCGGGCGGACCTCCTGGAGCTGATTCTGCTGAGGACTTCGGCTGTGGGTATTTTATACCCAACACCAGTCCCCCTACTTCCGAGTTTGAATTTCGAATGAAGAAAGACAGAGAGAGATGGGCACAGCCGAAACCGTCCCCTCGAATCCTGCGCACTGCCGCCCCCAGATATTTTGGCATTAAATGTGCGCGTGCTGGAGTCTTTTCGGATCGGGGCGATACGAAGCGACCCTTCGAAATTCTCGCCGGTACACTGGCCCAGGTACGGCGCCATAATGGCCCTGCTGATTCATCAGCCACTTTTAGCCGCCTGCCGAGGGGAGTGGGACACGTGCCGGGTGTGGATTGGCTTGGGGGGATTCATGATCATTATGACGTCGGATCCCAGGGTCTATTTAAATCCATCCTCCCACCTTTAGGTGCCCTATTCCATTCCAGAGTTTCTATCAGTGTCTGCCTTCTCTTCGAGAGCCCTATTTCAGTGGGCATCTTCTCGAGCCGTAGGTGTCTTCCAAATCATCTCTATCTTCGTCCCTCTGGTCCCTCAGAGCGATATAGGTTAGTTCCAGCACCTTCAACCTTCTTTCCACCGCCTAGGGACTTCTTCTGTCGTTATTTTTTGCATCCCTCCGATTTAGTTTCTTATGGCCTCTCATCCCCCATTCTGTCCGCCTTCTTAGGGACCTTTAGAGCCCTCCTTCAAAACTACTCAAAATATCGTCCGGCTCTTCCGCCCCCTGCAGTTCCGGGAGCTCTTCCGCCTCAAACCCCCAGGTCCCCTGCTCTGTAGACGAACCCGTGCCTGGGGCTGGGCTCCACCCAGTTTTTGCACCGGGTGCCATTCCATGTTCCCTGACCTCGGAGGAACTCCTTCTGATAAGGGTTCAGTATGGAGTTCCTCCGGAGTACGACCTGGAGCTGTCTGGCCCTTCTGACTGGGCCAGCACCCCCCCATCTGGTCATTTTTGTCTGTACCAGAAAGCATTCCGTGCCGGACTCCGGCTTCCGCTTCCTTCCTTTGTTGTTGCCCTCTTCCGCTTCTTAGACATCTCCTTGGCTTTCGTGGCCCCGAATTCTTTTAGGTTTTTGATAGGATTTCTCTCCCTTTGCCACATAGTCGAGGTCCAACCGTCCCTCTCTCTGTTTAGGCACTTCTATACTTTCAAGCGCCATCCTTCGGCGAAGGACTGGTGGTACTTCTCTCCCCAGTTCGGCAAGAAGGGGTTGCTGAAAGGCGCCCCTTCTTCAATCCATAATTGGAAGGAAAAATATCTCTTCGTTCACTGCCCGACCTTGAGACTGGGCCTGCCCCCCTTGGGGCTCTCTGAGGGATTCTGTCTGCCGGGCCCCCAGCCTGGGGGAGGATGACCTCCAGGCTGCCCGGAAGCTTCTAGCTTACTCCGCTCCTTCCCTTCCCAATCTTCTGAGGGAGCAATTTCTTTTCAACATCGGCCTGAGTCTCCAGGATCCAGCGAGTATTCATCTTTTACCTTATCTTCTCTTTTCACGCCTTTCTCCTTTCTCTTTTTACCTCTTCCTCCTCTGTTTCTTTCTTTCTTTCTTCCCCCTTTCTTCTCTCTTTTTTTTTTTTTTTTTTTGACTCTTGACTGATTGGCTTGCTTCTTTTTCTTCTTTCCTTTTCTCTCTCTCTTTTTCTCTATTCCTTCTCTTTTTTTTCTTCTTTTTTTTTTTTTTTTTTTTTTTTTTAGGAATGGATGCCGAAGCAGCGCGGATGCTAGCCAGGGGCCTTAGGGCCCACAAGAGAAAGGGCGCTGCGACCTTTGGATCGGCGAAGAGGGCCAGGGTGGAGGAGTCGAGCTTAGCTGCACCCGTCCAAGTGGCCCCGGCCATCGACATTCCCTCGGATGTCGAGCCAACGGCTCCCCGAGCCTCCTCGAGGAGTCCGCCGACTGGGGCCCCCATTTCGGGGGTCCGCTCTACGGAGGCACCCACCGTGGGGAAAAGAAGAAAATTGGTGGCCCGCAGGGCGAGTAGCCGCCAAACTGCTATGGACGAGTCCCTCTGCTCTGAAGAGGGGTCGGAGAATCCCTTCAACGATAGGGACTTGATCAGACGGCTGATCGACGGCTGCATTCTGCCTGACGTCGTTGAGAGGATCGACCGCGTCGATCCCGAGCAGCGGGCCTGAGACTCTTTGGGGTCCTTCCTTGAGGTAAGCGGATCTTCATTTACATGGCTATTCGGCCTTTGTTCTAATTCCCTAGCCGCCCTTGCAGATTGGGCACCAGCTCCTCACCTATATCGAGGCGGTGAGCCATGCGAGGAGGGACATCCTCCAGGTGGAGGAACACTGCCAGGCTGAGGTTGCTCGCCTCCAAGCAAAGACGGCCGAAGTAGCCGCCCTCCAGGAGGCCCTAGAAAGAGAGAAGCGAGCCCGGGAGGAGGAGAGGCAGACCTTGGAGGAATCGGCGAGAAGGGCGGAGGCCGAGGTCGCCAACTTGGTCAAGCAAACTCCGGTCCTGGTCTCGGAGGCCAGAGCCCTTGCGGTAGAGGAATTCAAGGCCTCCGCGGAGATGAGGGACCTGAAGGTCCAATTTGGCCAGGAAGCGTTCATAAAGGGGTTCGAGCTCTGCCAAGAGAAGGTGGCCAGAAAATTTTCAGAGCTTGACCTCAGCTTCCTAGGCGAGGAGTCTGAAGATGAGACCGGTCCCTCGCCAGCCACCACCGCCGTCACAGCCCCCTTGCCGGGGACGCCGAGTTCTCCAACCCCCGCCCCCGAGGTCTGAGACCTCCGATCTTGTACCTTTATTTTGTCGCAATTTTTCTTTTCTGTTTGTCTTCGAAAATCATCCAATCAATAAAGTTGAATTTCTTGTTGCGGACGGCTTCTCCTCCTCCTCCTCCTTCTCTCTGTTCTCCTTCCTGCAATGAGTCGTGCTTTGACGCTTTTGCCTTCCGATGGCAGTGTCCTGCAGAAGCACTCCCCCTGCCCCTGGGGGTCCCACTGAAATCGATGATCCAGCAGCTGAAGAAGGAAGTCCTTCACCTGACAAAGAAGTTAAAGAAGATGGAAGGCGAGCTCCGCCGATTGAGAGAAGGTCATTCTGAAGCCACCACTGAGGCCACCCACTTTTGGAATCTCCACGTGAAGGGGATCATGGAGTATAGCCGTAGGAAGGCGGACTTCGCGAAGGAACTCGAGGAATGCAAGAAGAGCGCCAGCGATCGAATTTGGGCCCAGGCCGCCAGGATCAGTGCCCTCAAGGTGGAACTATCAGCTGCGAAGGGGAAGATCGACCAGCTGGAGGGAAATTCATCCCGACTCTTGGCCCAGGTCGACGGTGACCAGAAGTGGTCGAAGAAGGTCTCCGACCTTCAGCAGCAGCTTCAAGATGCCGAGGTGAGCCACGACGTGCATCGGGCTAGCTGGCGCAGGCAGGTGGAAGAATATAAAGGGAGGTTCAGGGCGGCGGCCGATGAAGTCGTCCGTCTCCAGAGGCAGCTGGCTAGCAGGGCACAGCTTACTTCCACCCGAGATTCTGATGAGCTTCAAGCCCTAAGAGGCACCGTTGAGGGGATTTCTATCTCCCTCGGGGAAAAGACAGCTGAGCTGCAACAACTGAAGATCCAACTGGCATACGAGCAGCGGGCCGTCATGGACGCAGAGGCAGAATCCGAGGTCTTGAGGAAGAGGCGTCGAGAGGCAGAGGCCGAGAGCCAGCAACTTCATCGGGCGCTCCAGGACGCGTTGCAGAAAAGGGGAGAGCTAGAAGAAGAAATTGAGAATCTAAGGCAGTCCTGGTTAAGGGATGGAGTAGATAATTCTAGGTCGGAGGGAGCCGGGCCTCCTTAGAGCTCTTTTCGTCTTTCTGTCTTTTCATGTATTTACTTCCCTTTTTGTCGTTTTGCCTTTCATTCCTTGGCCTTTCGGGCTTTGTAGCGTGTATATCGAAAATAGAATGAAAAGGGCATTTTATGTTACCTCGTCCGTGCATTGCGCTAAATTGCCATTCGTCGAACTTTTCTTGTCATTGGACCTGTCTGATGTAGACGTCGTTGGGGGGGGGGTGCCCGGTCGTCGATGCGTTAGCTCGCCTTTCTCCTCATACATGGCCACAAGCCCGAGCTTGACCGTCCGGGCTCCGCACTACTTCGGGGATGTCGTTGTCTTCCTAAGCGATGTCGAAAGTCTTTTCAGAGGTCGGGGGTGTTCGGTAGGAACCCTCCGTTTCAGTTGGGACGAAGTCCTTTAGGTCTTTTGGTGCGGTTCCTCCTTCATCTGTTCCCGTCGTAGTTCGTCATCCTTCCTTTTTAATTTTCCTCCTCTTCTCAGAGTGAGGGCCCTCCCCCCACTTTTCGCGGGGTTGCATAGAAGCGAGGAGGTGCCGCTGAGGGACTTTTTCCTTTCATCCGATCTTGTTGGGCGGTCGGGTTTCACCACCATCAGTCCTTGCTGCAGAAGTCGTGGGTGGAGCCCGACTCCCGTAGGAGTCCGAGCGGGGTCTTCCTTGGCATCATGGACGGAGCCTGGCTCCCGTAGGAGTCCGGGTGGAGTCTTCCTTGGCATCGTGGACGGAGCTCGGCTCCCGTAGGAGTCTGGGTGGAGTCTTTCTTGGCATCGTGGATGGAGCCCGGCTCCCGTAGTAGTCCGGGTGGAGTCTTCCTTGGCGTCGTGGATGGAGCCCAGCTCCCGTAGGAGTCTGGGTGGAATCTTCCTTGGCATCGTGGACGGAGCCCGGCTCCCGTAGGAGTCCGGGTGGAGTCTTCCTTGGCATCGTGGGTGGAGCCCGGCTCCCATAGGAGTCCGGGTGGAGTCTTCCTTGGCATCGTGGATGGAGCCCGGCTCCCATAGGAGTCCGGGTGGAGTCTTCCTTGGCGTCGTGGATGGAGCCTGGCTCCCGTAGGAGTCCGGGCCTTCCACTTTGCTCGAGCCAGGGCGAGGTTCTCCTCCCATTCCCGGCTTGGCTGTGGGGGCACGTTAGGGCACTGTAAGGCCTCTCCCCCCATCCAGTCTAAAAGAACCGTGCCTTCGACTTTGCTCATGTCAGGACGAGGTTCTCCTCCTGTTCCTGACATGGCTGTGGGGACACATTAGGGCATTGTAAGGCCTCTCCCCCCATCCAGTCTAAAAGAACCGGGCCTTTGACTTTGCTCATGTCAGGATGAGGTTCTCCTCCTGTTTCTGACATGGCTGTGGGGGCACATTAGGGCGTTGTAAGGCCTCTCCCCCCATCCGATCTAAAAGAACCGGGCCCTTGACTTTGCTCATGTCAGGACGAGGTTCTCCTCCTATTCCTGACATGGCTATGGGGGCACATTAGGGCGTTGTAAGGCCTCTCCCCCCATCCGGTCTAAAAGAACCGGGCCTTTGACTTTGCTCATGTCAGGACGAGGTTCTCCTCCTGTTCCTGACATGGCTGTGGGGGCACATTAGGGCGTTGTAAGGCCTCTCCCCCATCCGATCTAAAAGAATCGGGTCTTTGACTTTGCTCATGTCAGAACGAGGTTCTCCTCCTATTCCTGACATGGCTGTGGGGGCACGTTAGGGCATTGTAAGGCCTCTCCCCCAATCCGATTTTGAGATAGTCGGACTTTCATTTTAGGTATGTTAGGACGGGGTTCTCCCCCGTTCCTAACATAACTTTGCTTCAAGCGTTTGGAGGGGTCATATCCAGTCGTAATAAACCCACGCCAGATGGGAAGAGTACGTCAAGTAAAAAGAAATTTAGATTCAAGGTGAAATCGTAAGTGATACATTTACAGATTTTCCGAGTTCCACGATCGTGGGTGGTCCGCTCCTCCTTGAGGCCCTCCGGTGATGGAGTCGATGGTCCCGATGGGAGGTCGATCCCCGGGTTGCTCCTCCCTTCTTGGCGGTTCAGGCTGCGGAAGGGCCCTTGGCCGATCTCCTCTATCCTCAGGCCTACGTCGGATGAACCTGTCGAGTCGACCTCGCCGAATGAGCTCCTCGATCTCATCCCGGAGCTGGATTCATTCCTCTGTGTCGTGGCCGTGGTCGCGGTGGTAGAGGCAGAACTTGTTGGGGTTGCACTTTTCGAGGTGTGTGCGCATCCTCTCCGGCCTAGGGAGCTGCTCCCTGACCTCCATCAATACCTGGGCCTTCGAAGCGTTGAGGGGGGCATAGTTGCAGAATCTCCCTGGTGGAGAACCCCGCCGAACCCCATGATTCAGGCTTCTCTGCCTGCACGCCCGGGGTGGAGTATGGGCGTGCTTATGCCCAGGAGGGGATCGAGAACGCAGTCGGGCTTCCTTTGGTCTTTTTTCAATTGCGGGCTTACTCGAGTCTCCCGCCTGCCGTTCCCTCGCTGTCTCTTCATCCTTCATTTTGAAGGCTTCTTCCGCTCGGGCGTATCCTTCGGCCCGAGCCAGCAAATCAGCAAAATCTCTGGGATACTTCTTCTCCAAGGAGAACAAAAGATCATTCTTCTGAAGGCCACCCTTCAGGGCGGCCATTGCGACTGATTGGTCCAAGTTCCGGACCTCCAGCGTCGCGATGTTGAAGCGGTTGATGTAGGCCCGAATGGACTCCCCTTCCCTCTGCTTGATGTTGATGAGGGACTCCGAACCCTTCCGGGGGTGCCGGCGTATGACAAAATGGGCCACAAATTGATGGCTCATTTGATCGAAGGAAAAGAGGGTACCCGGTTTCAAAGCCGAGTACCAGTTCCTTGCCGCTCCCTTCAAGGTGGACGGGAAGGCCCGGCATAGAATGGCATCAGGAGCACCGTGAAGCAGCATCATCATCCGGAAGGCCTCCAGATGATCAACCGGGTCTGAAGTCCCGTCGTAGCTTTCGAACTGGGGAAGCTTGAAGTTTGGCGGGATCGGTTCCTGCATGATCATTTGGGAGAAGAGAGGGTCAGTACAAATATCCTCACCATAAGCGGGGGGCGCATGGCGGAGTTCTTCGATCCGCCGGTTCATCTCCTGGAGCCTCCGGTCCAGGAAATCCTCTCGACTTCGAGTCTCGAGGTTCCTCTGGCAGAACGGGGGCAGGGATCTTCCCGGGATGGAGTCGTGGTCCGATTGAGGGCTCTCTACCATCGGGTTCATTTTTCTAGGAAGGATGGGGCGGCTGGCCCAAGTGGCCCGCCCTGCCGCCAGATTCTGGTGTTCCGGGGATGCCCTTTTCGGGCGTACCGATGCCTGCGGCTGCTGTTGCTGCATAGCTTGCACAGCCTCGGTGAGGCCTCTGACCTGCTGCGTCAGCAAGTCAAACTGCTCCGCGCCGACCACCGCCGTCGGAGGAGGGGGAGGAGGTTGAGAAACAGGAGGGGAGGCTGGAGCCTGGGATCTGGCCGCGGAGGCCGTGGACCGTCGCGTGGATGCCTTACGAGGAGGCATCAAGTATGGATCTCGTGGGGGAAACAAGGAGTGGGTGTCGGAGGAGATGATCGGAGGTGGATCCGTTGAGCGCTCCTTTAAGAATAAGGGTACTGCGAAGACACAGGGCCCCTTCCTCTAGCACCAATCCTGTTGGTGCAAAAATCCGCTTGCACCGGAGAAGCTGGAGTCGAGGAAGTCGCGATCACCGTCGGAACCTGCAAAGGAAGTCTAAATCGGAGGTGGGGTTGCTCCGGCAAGACCCTCCGACGCTCAAGTCAGTTCTCTGCCTCAACAAGAATGGAGTGCTCGAACGGAGAATTTAGCATAGTTTTTAGATGAAAGATGAGAGCTTATAGAATAACGTATCTGGAGCCCCCTTTTATAGGCGGAGGGGGCAGTAGCCTGATAGCGACATCTGTAACCGTCTGGCAGTGGGCTGCCCAGGGTCAGATGGAGTTTGCTGCGAAGAGTAGTGGAGTAGACCCGTGGCTATCACCGGGGTGTGCCACGTGGAGTCTGCCGCGGAGAGTGGAGCGGCGTCTGTTGTCGCGATTTGCCAGCGGATGGGAGAATCGTGCGGTATCCATCGTAAGAAGTGGAGCAGGATCGTGGCCGTTATTGTGGCCTGTCAGGGAGTAGTGGAGCTACACGAGACCCATCGTAGGGAGTGGAGTAGTGCTGTGACCGTTACTGTGGCCTGTCAGGGAGTGATGGAGCTGCGCAAAATCCGTCGCAGGAAGTGGAGCAGGATCGTGGCCGTTATTGTGGCCTTCTAGGGAGTGTAGATCCACCGGCTGAAGTTCGGCAGCGGTCGGAGCTGATGACGGAGTCTGGCTCCCGTAGGAGTCCGGGCAGAGTCCTCCTTACGGTTGGAGTCGTGGGGGGAGCCCGGCTCTCGTGGGAGTCCGGGCAGAGTCCTCTCAAAGTTGAAGTCGCGGGCGAAGCCCGGCTCCCGCAGGGGTCCGGGCGGAGTCTCCTGCAATCAAAATCAGGTGCGAAGTTCGACTCCCGTAGGAGTCCGGACGAAGTCTGTCTGCAGCCGTTGGAGTCGAGTATGAAGCCCGGCTCCCGTAGGAGTCCGGGCGGAGTCTTCCTGCAATTAAAGTTAAAGGCGAAGTCTGACTCCTGTAGGAGTCCGGACAAGGCTTACCGACAACTGATGTTGAGGATGGAGCCCGGCTCCTGTAGGAGTCCGAGCGGAGTCTACTTGTGGTTGAGGTTGTTGGCGGAGTTCGACTCCCGTAGGAGTTCGGGCGGAGTCTACTTGCGGTTGAAGTTGTCGGTGGAGTCCGGCTCCCGTAGGAGTCCGGACGAAGTCTGTCTGCAGTCGTTGGAGTCGAGGATGAAGCCCGACTCCCGTAGGAGTCCGGGCGGAGTCTTCCTGCAATTAAAGTTAAAGGCGAAGTCCGACTCCCATAGGAGTCCGGACAAGGCTTACCGGCAGCTGATGTTGAGGACGGAGCCCGGCTCCTGTAGGAGTCCGGGTGGAGTCTACTTGCGGTTGAGGTTGTTGGCGGAGTCCGGCTCCCGTAGGAGTCCGGACGAACCTTACCGGCGGTTGACGTTGGCGACGAAGTTCGGCTCCCGTGGGAGTTCGGGCGGAGTCTACTTGCGGTTGAGGTTGTTGGCGGAGTCTGGCTCCCGTAGGAGTTCGGGCGGAGTCTACTTGTGGTTGAAGTTGTCGGCGGAGTCTGGCTCCCATAGGAGTTCGGACGAAGTCTACTTGCGGTTGAAGTTGTCGGCGGAGTCCAGCTCCCGTAGGAGTACGGACGAAGTCTGTCTGCAGCCGTTGGAGTCGAGGATGAAGCCTGGCTCCCGTAGGAGTCTGGGCGGAGTCTTCCTGCAATTAAAGTTAAAGGCGAAGTCCGGCTCCCGTAGGAGTCCGAACAAGGCTTACTGGCAGCTGATGTTGAGGATGGAGCCCGGCTCCTATAGGAGTCCGGGCGGAGTCTACTTGCGGTTGAGGTTGTTGGCGGAGTCTGGCTCCCGTAGGAGTTCGGATGAACCTTACCGGTGGTTGACGTTGGCGACGAAGCCCGGCTCCCGTAGGAGTCCGGGCGGACTTCCTGGAGCTGATTCTGCTGAGGACTTCGGCTGTGGGTATTTTATACCCAACAGGTACCATTGCTAGATGGTCACTTCGATTGGTATAGAAATTTATTCCTATACTACCAACTTAGATTCGAACCTATGAAGTCACACACATTAGAGTTCATGATATGATCGGATGGTTGATCAATGATTAAGAATCATTTTAGGGTTAAATGATCTATATGATTGACATTTAACCTAGTATAAGTGTTGTAAGAGGATCGATTAGCAATTCTATTGCTAATTGACTTAATTTGATTAAGCCAATGGGCTGAGATTAAGTCTAATTGAATATGATTTAATTAGATTTAGTTTGGGCTTGATTGGATCAAGTCCAATTGATTTATTGGATAAGCCAAGTGCAAGGAAAAACTAGTCCTAGTTCAATTAAGACTTGGGTCAACCTAACTTCTAATTCGATTAAAAAATTAAATTATATTTAAATCTAATTTAATCTGATTAAATTAGATTCTTAATTGGGTTAAGATCTATTTTAATTAGGTTGATTTGGTTTTGGTTTGATTTGGTTTGAGAAACCAAATCTGAACAAGTCATAGATTGAATCCTAGTAAGACTAGGATTCCACCTTGCGCCACCTTAGCCCCCCACACCCACTCTCTCTTATTTTGTGTGACAAAACCTTCTCTCCCAGGCCTTCACGCACACCCAAAGCTTTTCACTCTTCCTCTCTTACATGGAATGTGGTTGTGGATCAAGTCAAAGTAGGAATTAGTTTGGATTTCAAATTCTATGAGATAAAATTTTAGGAAACCAAAACTCTTTCCTTGTGGCACTGATTTTATCCAAATTTTTTTTTGATATTTTTATGATTTTTATGGTATATATTGTGTGCCCTTTGCTAGTAGTCCATGGTAGAAAAAGGAGGGGGTGCCCAAGAGTTGGGCACCACTTATCTTGCCCTGCTTGGATTTTTCTTGACTAGGTATTTGACCTAGACAAAGATTCTTCATATCTCTTTATTTAAGATAAATTTTTTCTTGAAATTTTTGTGAATTATAGAGCATTGAGAGACCTTTGGGGTGTGAGAAAATTAGAGAGAAAGAGTGTTGGGATATAGATATATAATAGACACAAATCTAGGTGTCTAGGTGAGAGCAAAGAGAAGAAGAAGAAGAAGAGGGTCTTCTTCTAGGGTTGCTGTGTTCACCTCTTTCTTTCCTCCATCTGTGAGTTTTCTGAGAGTGTCTCATATCTAAAATTCCTTCTCCTACTTCTCATCTTTAGAAGAGTACAAATCAAGAAAAGGAGGTATCTGATTGACCATCGAAGAAGGATCAGCGCAGTACTAGCATATTGTGCTGATTTTCTGGACCAGGACTTCTGATCGTGATTCGTGGGCTCGTGTGGATGACTTCTAGAGGCCGGATGCATGTGCAGCTTGCAACATCATCCTCAAGCCTGAATCAGCAAAGTTAGAATGTCTAACTTTCAAGGTAATAAATCTGATCTATTATATTTTACATACATTAGATGTAGTATAGAAATATATTGATATGATCAACATGTAGTTCTTGCTCTTTATATTTTAATTCTGATTTAATGCTATGTAATAATCATGTAATAGGATCTAGATCTAGGGATTCTTTAATTTTATAAGATAAATTATGATTTATTTTAGTCTTCCACTTTTTGATCTTGAAAAAGTTTCAAGATCTAACCCTGAAATCCTGGATCTGGTTCCTTCAACTACCTCATATCGAGGTGTGAAGAGTAAACTTCATGGATAATATGGCAGACTCACTGACTAAGTAGCTGAGCCAACCAAAAATGAAAGTCTATCTTGAAAATATGAGACTTAGATTTATGGCAATTGGCTTTAGTCCAAGTGAGAGATTGTTTGATGTATGTCCTAGAAGTTAATATGGCTGACATATTGTAATTAATGTAGGTCATAATTTTATACTTAATATATTGATATGATCAATAAAAGAGCAAATTTTTTTTCATTCAAGTGTAATATATCCTTGAATCATCCATGAAATTAGTTTCGATACATACTCTCAAGGTATTGAGAATTAGAGACATATATTAAATTTCTAAAGGCTCTCGATCATAGAATCATCATGAGGATGGTGATAGATCCAGATAAACTGGTGCATAAATCACTTCTCTCAAGATAGATGGATCTCTAATCTATTGTGTAGAGACACAAAACGACGAGTGCGGATAGTTGTTAGAGAATAACTAGCACCAAGCATGACCATACGAGAGATCACTTAGATTTCTATTCAATCGTCAGTGATTGTCTCGATGCTATAGTTGTGTGACTAGTCTTTTAACTTGAGATGGTACTACTGCTCATAGTGAGACTGCTGAAGTTTAATTGACACATAAATATAGATATTAATGAGCCCTTATAGTGGATATTGGCGATAATTGATCCATTATAGGAGTAGGGTATGCATCAAGATAGGATCTATCAACCTTGATAGAGAGGAGTAGTCCTATGAGATTTGAGAAGCTAAGTCTATGAATTTGTTGCCACAATAGAGTAAATGATGGAAAAAAAAATTTATGGACATCACATTTGGACTTGAGCTAATCGAATCT
This sequence comes from Elaeis guineensis, assembly GCF_000442705.2. Taxonomy (NCBI): domain Eukaryota; kingdom Viridiplantae; phylum Streptophyta; class Magnoliopsida; order Arecales; family Arecaceae; genus Elaeis; species Elaeis guineensis. Next base: position 55,364,112 of record NC_026002.2, on the reverse strand, counting down.
ATCATATAACAGATGTTGAGGTTTGACGATTTATCTATGACCTGCTATCTAGTCGGAACTCACGATAGAGGAACTGAATCACACGTTAACTACACTTCGAGGTTTATTTTAGTTCCACTGGGTTGCCACTATATACTGCTAGGTGTCACTGGTGGATTGTGAGAGCTCACTAGGATTGTTCCGAATCGACAATTCTTGTTGAGTTAAAGTGAAATTGTTTCGACCCATTGAAAAGAGTTTCAGTGATATAATGATAGAGATCATTGTATATCTTACTACAAGATAGAATTGAACCTATGGGGTCACACAATAAAAGAATTAGATCTGAAATAAAAAATTGAGCTTTTGAAGTGTCAATTGGGTTTAGAAAAACCTATTGGGTTCATGAAAATCTTACTAGCACATGGTTGGACCCAATTTCTCTTTCCGTTGGGATTACTTATTTGATAAGTTAATTCTCACTTAATTCTCTACATGAATAAGATTTATGAGACTCCAATTGTTGGGTGTCTAAGGTTATGAATCACATAAAGTAAGGATGCAAGTCCCTTATGAATCTCCTTGATAGTTATTATGGGGCATCACTTTGAATTATTCAATTTGGGCATGTCCATTGATTAAAGGGCCTTTAATTCTCATATGAAGTGTCTCTTGGGTGCAAAATAGGGTGTCTAATTATGGGTGCAAGGGCTCCAATAGTTGGTGCCTAATGGGTTTTCTAATGTAAGTTGGATAACTTAAGTTAATAGGAATCCTAATGCAAGTAGGACTTGTATTATATGATTGAATATGATTCAATCTTTGTGCCTATAAAAAGGAACCTACCCTAAGGTCCCAAAATGATCAAAGCCAGCCCCTCTCCATGCCCAAAGGAGCTCTCACGCTCTCTCTTCCTCCCTCTTTCTCTTCTCCTTAGGCATCCCCACGCCATACAACTTGGGACGCGCGTCCCAAGTTGTTTCACGCCCAAGGTGTTGGCATCCCACCTTTTGGCTGGTTGCTGGTGTTTTGTAGTAGCAAGGAGCAAGGAGAAAGAGCCTAGAGTATAAGAGAAAAAGAAGATCAAGGAGAAAGATCAAACGTTGATCGCGATCCAAATTTCGTTCAGATTCAGCGGGCTGAATTTTGAAGAATCAAAATTCAGATCTTAGAGGGCTGTTCCAGACTGATCCTGAGTAGATACTCATAGAGGCTGAATACTTGTACAGCTAATAGAGAGCTTCGTTTCTTTTTTATCAAGATTTGAAGAAAGAGATTGCAAAAAAGGTATGTGATTTGACCATAATTTAAATTTCAGTATATATCAATTTCAGTATATGAAATAGATCCATATAATTTTATATTTTTATGCATACAAAATTCAGATTAAAATTATTTTAATCTTATTCTCTGCTATGATATTTAGAAAATTAAATTTTTGAAATACATATGATTGCTCATGATCGACAATCCTTGATGAGTTAAAGTAAAATTATTTTGACTCATTGAAAAAAGTTTCAATGATACTATGATAGAGATCATTATATATTTCACTACTAGATAAAATTAAATCTATGGGGTCACACAACAAAAGGATTAGATCTGAAATAAGCAATTGAAATTATGAAGTCTCAATTGGGTTTAAAAAAATTCTATTGGGTTCAGGATAACCTTGCTAGCACATGGTTGGATCCAATTTTTTTCTTTATATTTAAATTTTTTATTTGATAAGATTAATTTAACTTTAATTATCTATTAATAATCTAAGTAAATTAGATTCATTGGATCCCAATTGTTGGATGCCTAGGGTTTTGGATCAAATGAATTAAGGGTTCAAGCCCTTAATTAAGTTCTTTGATAGTTTTGATTAGGCGCCACTTGATTTGATCAAGTTGGGTGTGCCCACCCATTAGAGGGTATGTGGGACCAGCATGGGGTGTCCCATGGGTGCCATGTGGCATGTGTATTTATGGGTGAAAAGGCTCCAATAGGTGGCACCTAAAGGATCTCTTAAAGGGAGTCAAATAACTAAAGGAATAAGGATTCCTAATGCAAGAAGGAGTTGTATTAAGTGGTTGTTTGATTTTGAATAGGATTCAAACCTTATTCCTATTTAAAGAAGCCTCCCCTAAAGCCTCTAGACAATTGACCAGCAGCCCCATGACTCCCTTGAAGTGCCCACACCCCCTCTCTCTTCTTCCTTGAAGAGCCAATGCCCATGCTTGGGCATCCTCCATCTTCCACACCCAAAGGTGTTTGGGCATCCTCCTTTGCTTGTTGGTTTATAGTCTCTGATTGCTTTATAATCTAAGAAAGAAAAATAAAAGATGAAGAGAAGAAGAAGATCAAGGAAAGGATCAAAGAGTTGATCGTGATTCAGGCTTCGTTCAAATTTGTAGATTAATTTTTTTTCAAAAAGAAAAATCAATATCAAAGAGGAATGTTTCAGGCTGATCCTGAGTGGATATCCATAGAGGCTGGGTACTTATGCATCTAAAAGAGAATCTATTCTTTTCTAGATCCAGATTTGAAGAAAGGATTTTTGAAACAGGTATGTGATTCAATTATGTATTCAATTTCAGTATATATTCAATTTCAGTATATGAAGTAAATCATAGTGCTTTATATTTTATGCATGTATGATATAGATTAAAAGATATTTTAATCTTCTATTTCACTTCATTGTTTAAAAAAAAAATTTAAAACATATATGCATGCCCTGACATGAAATTCCAACATTACCTACCTGTGAATCTTGTTTGCTTGATAAGATGACTAAGTCACCTTTTAAGGAAAAAGATGAAAGAGACAACGATGTTCTAGGTCTAATACATACTGATGTATGCGAATCTATGAATATAGGTGCTAGAGAAGGATATTACTACTTCATTATATTTACAGATGACCTATCGAGGTATGAGTCTGTCTATTTTATGAAGCATAAATCAGAATCATTTGAAATATTCAAACAATTTCATACTGAAGTAGAGAAATAGATTGAAAAGAGTATTAAGATCCTTTGATCAGATCGAGGAGGTGAATACCTCATCAGTGACTTTCTGACATATCTAAAAAAGAATAAAATTCTCTCGCAGTGGATCCCTCCAGAAACACCATAACAAAATGGGGTGTCAGAAAAGAAAAATCAAACCTTATTAGACATGGTTTAATCCATGATGGGCTTTGCGAGTTTGCCAATCTTCTTTTGGAGGTATGCTCTAGGAACTGTCTGCTACATTCTGAATAAGGTGTCAAGCAAGACTATCGATAAAACTTCATATGAGATATGGATTGGACGTAAGCCGGTGCTCTCACACCTTAAGGTTTGGAGGTATCCAGCTTATATGAAGTATTTAAAGACAGATAAGCTTGGACCTAAGTCCAATAAATATTTGTTCGTAGAGTATCCAAAGGAAACTAAAGGATGTTACATCTACCTTGTTGCAGAGCAAAAGGTGTTTGTTAGTAGCAGGGCAGTCTTTTTAGAAAAGGAGTTCTTTAGAGAAGGAGCTAATACCTATAAAATTGAACTTGGTGAAGTTCAAGAGGTGAAAGAACCGACACACACAGAATTGGATTGATTGGAGAATCAAATTCGGAGCTAATAGAGACACCATTAAGGAGATCTGGTAGAGTATCACATCAGCTGGATAGATACTATGGTTTCCTGATCCAGGATGGTGACTCCATCGAACTTGATGAGAATGATGAAGATTCGATCACCTATATGGAAGCCATGTATAGGCCCAACTCCCAGAAATAGCTTGAGGTCATGAAGTCTGAGATGGAGTCTATGGAGATCAATGGTTTGTAGACACTAGTTGATCCATCTGAAGAGATAAAACCTATAGGGTGCAAGTAGATTTTTAAAAGAAAAAGAGGAGCGGATGGAAAGAAAGAGACCTATAAAGCCCATCTAGTTGCCAAGAGTTACCGTCAGCATTATGGTATTGACTATGACGAAACGTTCTCTCCTGTGGCAATGCTCAAGTCCATCCAGATTATGCTTGTTATAGCTGCACACTTAGATTATGAGATCTGATAAATGGATGTCAAAATCACTTTCCTTAATGAGGAGCTAGAAGAAGAGGTGTATATGATACAGTCTAAAGGATTCATATCCACAGATGAGTCAAAAGTATGCAAGCTAAATAGGTCTATTTATAGACTTAAGTAGGCATCTAAGAGTTGGAACATGCATTTTGATAAGGTGATCAAAAAATATAGCTTTATTAAGAATGGAGAAGAGCCTTCCATCTACAAATGGACTACCAATTCTGTAGTCATCTTCCTTATACTATATGTAGATAATATACTATTAATAAGAAATGACATCCCGATTTTGTAGAGTGTGAAACTATGGTTATCATCATAATTCTCTATGAAGGACTTGAGAAAAGCATCCTACATCTTAGAGATGAAGATCTATAGGGATAGATCTAAAAGGTTGCTTATATTGCCTTAATCCACATACATTGATACTATGTTGAAACGGTTCAACATAGAGAATTTCAAGAAAGACTATCTTTCGATAAGTCATGAAATTACTCTCTAAGAAAGATTTTCTGACAACTCTTGAGGAGAGAGAGTGTATGAATAGAATATCATATGCTTTGGTAATAGGATCTATCATGTACGTCATGACGTGTATGAGATCGGTTATGGCCTATTCATTAGGAGTAGTGAGTAGGTACCAATCTGATCTGGGTGAAAATCATTGGAAGGTTGTGAAGACAATACTTAAGTATTTGAAAAATACTAAAGACCAATAGCTTATCTATGGAGACACTGATCTGAAACTTATGGGATACACTGATTCCAATTCTCAGTCAAATGGCAATCATAGCAAAAGCATGTCAGACTACGTATTTACCTTGAATGGAAGAGCTGTTTGCTGGAAGAGTTTCAAGCAACATACTGTGGCCAATTCTGTATACAAAGCAAAATATATTACTGCATCGGATACTGCAAAGGAGACGGTGTGGTTGCGAAACTTCATCATCAAGCTGGAAGTTACACCTTCTATTGATGGCCCTATCCTGCGGTACTGTGACAGCTCTGATCGTCTCACTGAGGTGGGTGAAAGTTCCTCTGCAATTGGATGAGAGTATATATGAACGAGCTTGTAGCACTATAGCTCAGGTGAAAGAATCAAAGTCACACCGTGTACCAAGCATATTCTGTACTGCATCACTTGGTATGAGAGATCGTGGACCAAGGTGACGTCGAGCTTTAGAAGATCAATGGAAAGGAGAACCTAGCCGACCCCTTCACTAAAGCTCTTAAGATCAAAGAGTTCGATAATTTTAAATGAAAAATGGGTATAAAATACTGTCTCAATTGGCTTTAGTCTAAGTAGAAGTTGTTGAAAAATATGTTCTAAAATCAATCATATGATGATTGAGTTATTTTGTATATGAATTATTGATTAATAAATAAAAATTATTTTGACATTATTCATTATAAAGTTGCATCTTTCGTGTAGAACTCTTGTGTTGTGATGAAGTCCTTAGAACTATGCTAGTCATCGATAAAGAGAAGATTTATCGTATAGCTCTTAAAATATATTCATGATCAAATGATACATCATTGTTGCTCCATGAATTATTTTTGATGATTATAAAATGTTTGAGGGGGTTACTAATGATTTTGGTTTGAAAAAAGATTTATTGTATTTCAGAGATAAAATCATAATTTTATCAAGTTTTGATTCGAAAGCCTCAAGAGCAAGAACAGAAGATTTATGATGTATTGGAGGTAATTTCATATTTTTTGGATGTATATTTTGAGAGAAAATTAAATTTAAAGAAAAGGATCGATCCCTAATGTCGATCCCTGTCAAAAGGAGCTGAACGACATGCTATTTTTGGCTGGCACACTCAAAGGGGATGATCCTAGGGGTCGATCTCTATTATCTATGCAAACCAAAAATATAGAACAGTCACTTTCTATTCTATGCCACAGAGGTCGACCCTTAGGCTCGATCCCTATGCAGGGGATGACCCTATGAGTCGACCCCTGTGATGAAAAATCTCTGTAATGGTTAGTTTTTCAGCTCATTTTGGCTGTTGATACATAGTCGTTGATAGCACCAAAAATAACTCTACTCACTACGTAGGTAGGATGAGTCGAGATCGTATCCTCAAGGACCTTGGGCTAAGTTGAGATTGCAAGATAAAAGAAAGAAGTGTTGTTTTTGATTTAAAAAATAAATTATCTTAAAATTGAGGTAATTAGAAAATAAAGAGCTCGAGAGTTTTGAATTACTTTGCACTAGCAGAGTTGTATCTCTTTTTTTAATTAAATGGATGCGATTAATCTTAGAAAAAATACCTATCTTTCTTCGGCACGCTTCGTACCCATAGATCACAGTGCATCTCCAGAAAATACTAGGTAAACAACTCTTCTTTCCTCAGCACGCCCCGTACCCGTAGATCACGATGCATCTCTGGAAAGTAAAAGTTGTTCCTAATATTAATCTAATAGGAAAGCATAAATAAAGGCATATAAAGGAGAGCAAATAAAGAACTCATGACGATTTAAATAAAAAGCATAATCTTTATTGCGTATAAAGAAATACAAGAAAGTTTAGAATAATAAACCATCTCTGTGTCGTTATAAAATTTCTTCTCCACTCTCGAGACTGCTAGCCTAGCTGCTCATGAAGTAGTCCCTTTCTATTCCTCTATGCAAGGCTCTAGAAGAATTTCTGGGCTCTCCCCTTCAATGGGAGTACAAAAGTCTTTTTATAGGTGTTAGGAGGGAGGAGTTTTACATGATTTTCCGATGTGGAACTAAAAAAAATATAAATCTTTCCTTTCAAAATATTTCTAAATATTAATTTTTTTTCTTTAATAAGCATCTCTTTGACCGCCATCAAAAATTCCTTGTGAACCCGTCTGCCGTGCGCCCACACCCGCATGATGCTGCACCCATGCCCGCGCTCACGGCCACGCCACGTCCACGCCTCACGCGTTTCGCATCCTGCACTGCTACCGCAATCCGTGCTTGCCCGCGTCCGTCCCGCATCCGCGTCCGCCCCGCATCCACGTCCGTCCTACGTCCGCGTCCGTCCGCGTCTGTCCCGCGTCCGTCCCGCATCCAAAGCATTTTTTTTTGAATTCACGTGAAACATTCTTTGTATATTCCAAAAAGAAACTTTTGTTTCTTCACAATGACATCTATATCCTTTTGGATTCTTTGCATAGTATCTTCATTTTCTATAATACTATATGCATCCTTCTTTTATTTTAATTTTATTTTAAGTCCAAATTTCTTCAAACTTGAGTCTTTTTGATCTATGAATTGAACTCTTTGTATCGACGATCATCTTTCCTGTAAAACATAAAAAAAATATCAAATTTTTAATAAATAAAATAAATTAAATATAATTTTCTGCTTTAAATGACTTAAATTAAGTGTTTATCACACCCCCCAACTTGAATTTTGCTCGTCCTCGAGTAAAATAGATATATCAGCATTGTGTACCGACTCAGTCTTGAATCAAAAATTAGGTTAGGCATCCTAAAAGGTAGATGATACTTGGTCAGACCATTAAAGAGATATTTCTTTGGATTATCAATTTGACCCAATTAGTGGCTGTGTATTAACTAAAGAAATTTCAGAGCTTTTCTTTCACCAACTCCCCACTTTACTCTTTAAATCCTCTAACTTAATGGGAAAGAGGTTTATTATCTTCTTGCAATTTAGTCTCCTTAATATATATATATATATATATATATATATATATATATATATATATTTTTTTTTTTATAACATTGCCTACCTTTTTACGTGAACCACAATGCTTACTTAGGCGAAAGGGCCCGGTTACTCAGTAGGAAACCAATATTATTATTTTTTTCTTTCTTTTTATTTTTTTATTTTTTTTTAAGTAAATTTTAAGGAAAATTTTTTTGCATACCTCAATCTTTCCACCCAATTTCTCATGAAGTAGATTCTTTATTGAGATCAGTAAGAAGAGGGTTGTAGAATCACTCCTAAAATTTGGTCTAGTTTAAACCCTACCATTCATTGGGTTTTCTTAATAATTTATTCCTCAGTATCTCTAAAATTATCTTGACCATTAATCATTCATTTATTAGGATGCCTAATTGACTCTTAATCAAAATAAAATTTGAATACACAAAATTAATTATTTCTGACCATACTCGAGGATTTGATTAATTTCTTTCCGCCCCCAACTTAATCTACATTATCCTCAATGGAGTAGGAAAGCAAAGAAAATAAAAGGAGAGAGTGCATCTGGGATAATTTTGCTTCAGAAGTTGAAGATAGCTTCATTGATTAATAGGCTCTTGTTCTAAATTCCTGCAGCTGCGGTAAAGTAAAAAATATGAAATCGTTGAGTTGCCTCCTAACAAGCACTAAGTTTTACGTCTTCAGCCAGACTGAATTGAGTATTATGGCAGTTTTGGATCCACTAAATCAACAGATTCAATTAATTCTCCATCACTAGTTTCATCTATGTAAGGTTTCAATCACTAACCATTCACTTTAAAAGTGTTCTCCTGTTTAGGATTTTTGAGTTCTATAGCTCCATGAGGAAATACCTGAGTTACAATGAAAGGTCCGTCCCAACGTGAGCGAAATTTTCCAGAAAACAGACACAATCTAGAATTGAAGAGCCAAACTTTTTGATTGGGCTCGAACATTTTTCGTGCAATAAATTTATCATGGTATGCTTTAGTTCGCACCTTATAAATTTTGACACTCTCATACGCTTCATTGCGTAGCTCTTCAAGTTCATTTAATTGGAGTCTCCTATTGGAACCTACATTTTTCATATCAAAGTTAAATTGCCGTATGGCCCAAAATGCACGATGTTCCAATTCCACCGGCAAATGACAAACTTTTCCAAATACAAGTCGATAAGGAGACATTCCTATGGGTGTTTTAAAAGCAGTACGGTAAGCCCATAATGCATCGTCTAAGCGAAGAGACCAATCCTTTCTATCAGGCCTAACCATCTTTTCTAGGATATGTTTAATCTCCCTATTTGACACCTCTACCTGACCATTAGTTTGGGGGTGATATGGTGTGGCTACTTTGTGTGAAATATTATATTTTTTCATAAGTGCTTCAAAATGTTTATTCGTAAAATGAGTCCCCCCATCACTAATGATCACCCTTGGGATGCCAAATCGACTAATGATGTTTCGTTGGATAAAACTAATTACAATTTTATTATCATTAGTCCATGTAGCTATTGCCTCCACCCATTTTGATACGTAATCAACTGCCACCAGAATATATTCAAATCCAAATGAGGCTGGAAAAGGTCCCATGAAATCAATCCCCCAAACATCGAAGATTTCTACTACTAAAATGGGGGTCAGCGGCATCATATCCTTCTTGGATAAATTTCCTGTTTGCTGACATCGCAGACAACTTCGGCCAAATTCATGTGCATCCTTAAAAATTGTTGGCCAATAAAATCCACTCTGCAGTACTTTTGCTGCAGTTTTTCTTCCACTAAAATGTCCCCCACATGCCGAAGAATGGCAAAAAGTGAGAATGCTTTGGAATTCACTCTCGGGGACACAACGGTGACTAACTTGGTCAGGACAGTATTTGAATAGTTCAGGTTCTTCTCAGAAATAATGTTTAATTTGCGAGAAAAATCAATCCTTTTCTTATTTTGTCCAGTGAGAAGGTACTTGTCCTGTTGACAAGTAATTGACAATATGGGCAAACCATGGAGGATGGCTAGAGGAGATTGCAAAAAGTTGTTCGTCAAGAAATTTTTCTTTGACCTCATCTATGCCTATCGTGTGTTCAACTAAGATCCTGGAGATGTGATCAGCTACCACATTCTCAGAACCCTTCTTATCTCGGATTTTCAGATCAAATTCTTGTAAAAGAAGGATCCATCTAATCAAATGCAGTTTAGTATCTTTCTTTGAGAGGAGATGTTTCAGAGCCGCATGATCAGAGTAAACTAGAACCTTAGACCCTAACAGATATGAGCGAAATTTTTCAAGGGCGAACACTACTGCTAGTAGCTCTTTTTTTGTTGTGGTGTAGTTTAATTGGGCATCGAAAAGAGTCTTGCTAGCATAATAGATCACATGTGGCTCCTTATTGATTTTTTGGCCTAAGACGGCACCTATTGCAAAGTCAGAGGCATCACACATAATCTCAAATGGAATGGACCAGTCAGGGGGTTTTATTATGGGTGCTGTTGTCAGGGCTGTTCGTAATGTGTTGAACGCTTTCAAACAGTCTTCATCAAAGACAAATGGTGTATCCTTGGCCAACAGATTGCACAAGGGTCTTAAAATCTTGCTAAAGTCTTTGATGAAGCATCTATAAAATCCGGCATGACCTAAGAAAGATCGTATTTGTCGGATCGAAGTAGGGGGTGGTAGTTTTGAAATGACCTCAACTTTGGCTTTATCTACCTCGATCCCTTTTTCAGAAATAATATGTTCTAATACAATTCCTTTCCGCACCATGAAATTGCTCTTTTCCCAACTTAGGACAAGATTTGTCTCCATACACCGTTTAAGAACTTTGGAAAGATTATGGAGACAATCCTCAAAGGTGGTTCCAAACACAGAAAAATTATCCATAAAAACTTCAAGACATTTGTCCACCATATCCGAAAAAATGGCTAGTATGCACCGTTGAAATGTAGCGGGTGCATTGCAAAGCCCGAATGGCATACGCCGAAAAGCGAAGGTGCCATAGGGGCAGGTGAAGGTAGTCTTTTCTTGATCATCCAAAAATATAGGTACTTGATTGTACCCTGAATAACCATCAAGAAAATAGTAGAAACTTTGTCCTGCTAACCGTTCTAGGATTTGGTCGATGAAGGGCAATGAAAAATGATCCTTCTTAGTAACGGCATTCAATTTTCTATAATCTATGCATACTCGCCATCCAGATGATATGCGAGTTGGAAGTAGTTCACCTTCTTCGTTCTTCACTACAGTAATACCAGATTTCTTAGGTACTATTTGAGTGGGACTGACCCATTTACTATCGGATATGGGGTAGTTGATTCCAGCATCTAACCACTTTACCACCTCTTTCTTTACTACTTCACGCATGTTTGGGTTCAATCTCCTCTGCATATCTCGATGGGGTTTGGCATGTTCCTCAAAATGAATATGGTGCATGCAAATGGAGGGGTTAATTCCTTTTAAATCGGCAATGGACCAACCGATAGCCTCTTTGTGTTCCTTCAGAATACCAACCAATTGTGCTTCCTGATTAGGGGTCAAGTCTGATGCAATGATTGCCGGGAGGATGTCATTGAGTCCTAGAAATACATACTTGAGCATAGCAGGAAGAGGTTTCAATTCTAACGTAGGTGGTGATTCTAAAGATGGGACTATTGGTGTACTGGCTAATGTGGGCAATGGCTCATACTTGATTGTCCATGGAGGAGTGATTTTATCGTGTGGTGTATCTAACAAGATGTTAACTTCTTTCATATATTCCTCAAAGTCACACACTCCAAAGTGAGCCAAGCAAGTATCTAAGGGGTTTGGTGCTAGAATTATGGGTGTTGCATCTTCTATAATATCTTCTAGTGTATCTACTTCGAAGCAACTATCCATTGATGGTCCTTGAGAAGCACCAAACACATTCAGTCTTAGTTTCTTATTCCCAAACGATACGTCCATGACTCCTATCCTACAATTAATGCATGCATTTGTCATAGCTAGGAAGGGTCGTCCTAAGATAATGGAAATTTGTCTGGGGTTGCCACTTAATTCCATATCAAGAACCAGAAAATCAACTGAAAAGTAAAACTCATCTACCTTGATCAAGATATCCTCAAGTATTCCACGTGGTTTCTTAATTGATCTGTCGGCTAACTGTAGTGTGACTGATGTGGGTTTCAGTTCTCTGAATCCAAAAAGTTCATACACCGAACTAGGTAAAAGATTCACACTTGCCCCTAAATCTAGAAGAGCTTTTTCAATGTGATAATCTCCTATAACACAGGAAAGGATGGGGGCTCCTGGGTCCTTAAGCTTTGGAGGAGTGGCATGCTGGAAGACAAAACTAGCCTGTTCAGTGAGATGTACTTTTTTTGGGATTTGTGATCTAGATTTACATTTTTAGGTGCACAAATCCTTCAAAAATTTGGCATAAGCAGGGACCTGCTTGATTGCGTCTCAAAGGAGAAGATTAATTTGGACTTGCTTAAACAATTCCAACATCTCATCAAGTTTTCCTCCCTTCTTATCTGCAGGAATAGGGGCTTTTAGGGCATCCGAAAATGGGGCTTTAGGCAAGTAAAATGATTCCAGTGCAGTTGGTTCCTTTTCTATTTTCAGGTCCTCCTTGTTCTTGGGTGATTTGGATTCGGTTAGAGGTTTAGGGTCGGTCTCATTGGTTTTACTAGTGTGTTCAATGACCTTCTTACTTCTCAGAGTCATGATTGATTTGGCATGTTCAGAAAAAGCTTCTGGGGTATTAGAACTCTCAATCACAAATTGCCCTCTTGGGTTGCTCTTGGGTTGGCTAGATAATTTTCCTCCTTCCCTCCTACTGAATACAGTTGCTAGTTGACCTATTTGGGTCTCTAGCTTAGCAATGGATTGTGTGTGGGAGTTAAGGGTCTGAGTGTTGACTTCTAATCATTCTAGTGCTTTCAGGACTTTTTCCTCAAAAGCTGAGCTGTGACCAGTAGTAGACGGTTGAGGAACATTTTGAAATTGATGGTATGGTCCATGCCTATTGTTGGGTCTTGATATTGAGGTCGAGGTGTGGCAGGACCAACCACTGGTTGTGGTCTCCAGGAAAAATTTGGATGGTTTCTCCAGTCGGGGTTATAAGTGTTCGAATATGGATCATTTTCTGGTCTGCGAGCTTGTTGGACTTGAGCTTGCTGAACCTGCTCGTGCACAAACTCAGAAAATTAAGGTGCGGCTGGGCATTCACTAAAAAATAGTTCGGACTTGCACACAATGCACAAACTTCTTGGATTGGGTTAGGTGGAATCGGGGATTGTCCAGCATTTAGAAGACGATCTAATTTTTGGGACAGTTCATCTACCTTTTGATGGATATCTATGGCATTTCCTACTTCATATATTCCACCTCTTTTTGGGTTTAACATGGGTTTATCTCTAATAGAGGCAGACATATGATGTAATGAATTTTCACTTAAAATTTTAAACAGTTGCCATGCCTCATCCTCACTTTTCAGCATGAATGTCCCACCGCATGATGCATCGATCATTTGTCGATGTCTTTCAAAGAGCCCATCATAAAAATATTGGATTAACTGCCACTTGGGTACAGCATGGTGGGAATATTTTCTAATAAGGTCCTTTAATCTCTTCCATGTTTCATGAAATATTTCTCCATCTAATTGGAAAAAACTAGTTATGGCTTTCCTTATTTGATTAGTTTTTCCTATGGAAAAATATTTCTTGAGAAACTCTCCTTGCAACTGGTCCCAGGTTGATATAGTCATGGAATCCAAATTATGTAGCCAGTATTTGGCTTTGTCCTTAAGTGAGAAAGGGAATAATTTTAACCTAAGAGCATCATCGGAGAAGTTGTGAATTTTGACAGTTGAGCATATCTCAAGAAATTCTTCAAGATGTTTATAAGGGTCCTCATTACTAAGTGCATAAAATGAAGGTAACATTTGGATTATACTGAACTTAATTTCATATTGAGTGGCCTCCACAGGGGGTACTTGAATACAAGGAGAGTAGGTATATGTGGAAGGAGTAAAGTACTCCTTCAATTGTTTGGGTGGATCATTCTCCTGATTTCGGTCTATATTTTTATGTCTGTTGACTCTAAAGGTTCTTTCTATTTCTGGATCAAAAGGTTGGATTTCTGATCGTAACGATCTACGGCCAAGCATACACCTTACAATTATACTGTAGAGCAAACACAAAAAATTTTTCTTTTTATAATATATATTTTTATAATAAAGTGAGAAAAGAATGAAGAAAATCTAAAGAGAAGAACCTAAGAATCTTAAATCTATGAAAAGAAAGAAATTAGTTAATGTTTAGATGTTAATTGCAATCAACTTAAACAATCATAGACTCTCTATCCTAAGGTTAACTTAGATCTAGACAGCTCTTAACTTTCAAGACCGTCTTTGAGCACTCCAAGCTCAAGACTGACTAACTGACTCGGCCAGGTAAGCGTAAGATGTGGGAGGTTTCCTGCTCGTTGCTTTCCTTAGACACCAACTGAGTTGGCTAGGTCAGTCAACGGAACTAATTGAAAACCACTTTCTTTAACCACTTGCCTTAGACACCGAGCAATTAACCAATCCGCACTCGGTTCAACTCTAGAGCTTTCTTATCCTATTGAGCTCGAAATTCCTAGGGCTAACATCTAGTTGATTTTAGATTAAGGTCTAGGTTATGCAAATGCAAGGGGGTGATTTATGGGCCAAGGAAGGGTGATCAAATCCCCACCTTATCTGGTTAATGGGTTATTGCCCTTAAGATTAATTATGGAGATGCAATGCAAAGAAACAAGGTGTCCAATCAAGTTAGAAATTTTTATATTTGAGGTTACGCTATTTTAGTTAAGTGTTATGAAATATCAGTGGCTTCTTTTTTTTTTTTTTTTTTAAATTATAGTTTTATCTTTTTATATATTTTTTTATTTTTTTTATTTATTTTTTTTAGTTTTGTAAGAAAATAAATTTAAGTGATTAAGTCTAAAAAGCAATAAATCACTAGGCTATAAAAAGTAGCAAATTATTCTGAGCAGAAAAATTCCTAAGTAGTAAATTAGTTATGCAAGGTAATTATGTAATTATGCAAATAAGATTATCTAGCTAGAAAGCACTGAAAAAAAAATTAAAGCGAGAGATAAAAATTGAAAAGCATTTTTTTTAAAAAAAACAAATTTTTAATTTTTTTTTTTTAATTCAACCGTGCCAAGATCCCCGGCAACGGCGTCAAAATTTGATGCGTAGTCATTGATATCACCAAAAATAACTCTACTCACTACGTAGGTAGGATGAGTCGAGATCGTATCCTCAGGGATCTTGGGCTAAGTTGAGATTGCAAGATAAAAGAAAGAAGCATTGTTTTTTATTTAGAAAATAAATTATCTTAAAATTGAGATAATTAAAAAATAAATAGCTCGGGAGTTTTGAATTACTTTGCACTAGCAGAGCTGTATCTCTTTTTTTAATTAAATGGATGCGATTAATCTTAGAAAAAATATCTGTCTTTCCTCGGCACGCTCCGTACCCATAGATCACAATGCATCTCCGAAAAGTACTAGGTAAACAACTCTTCTTTCCTCAGCACGCTCCGTACCCGTAGATCACGACGCATCTCTGGAAAGTAAAAGTTGTTCCTAATATTAATCTAATAGAAAAGCATAAATAAAGGCATATAAAGGAGAGC
Source organism: Elaeis guineensis (assembly GCF_000442705.2). Classification (NCBI taxonomy): domain Eukaryota; kingdom Viridiplantae; phylum Streptophyta; class Magnoliopsida; order Arecales; family Arecaceae; genus Elaeis; species Elaeis guineensis. The sequence continues at coordinate 55,348,757 of NC_026002.2, read as the reverse complement.
AAATAAAGAACTCATGATGATTTAAATAAAAAGCATAATCTTTATTGCATATAAAGAAATACAGGAAAGTTTAGAATAATAAACCATCTCTGTGTTGTTACAAAATTTCTTCTCCACTCCCGAGACTTCTAGCCTAGCTGCTCATGAAGTAGTCCCTTTCTATTCCTCTATGCAAGGCTCTAGAAGAATTTCTGGGCTCTCCCCTCCAATGGGAGTACAAAAGTTTTTTTATAGGTGTTAGGAGGAAGGAGTTTTACATGATTTTTTGATGTGGAACTAAAGAAAATACAAATCTTTCCTTTCAAAATATTTTTAAATATTAATTTTTTTCCTTTAATAAGCATCTGTTTGACCGCCATCAAAAAATTCTTGTGAACCCGTCTGCCATGCGCCCACACCCGCACGATGCTGCACCCGTGCCCGCGCTCACGGCCACGCCACGTCCATGCCTCACGCATTCCGCGTCCTGCGCTGCTGCCATGATCCGTGCTTGCCCGCGTCCGTCCTGCGTCCGCCCCGCATCCGCGTCCATCCTGCGTCCGCATCCGTCCGCATCCGTCCCGCGTCCGTCCCGCGTCCGTCCCGCGTCCAGAGCATTTTTTTTTGAATTCACGTGAAACATTCTTTGTATATTCCAAAAAAAAATTTTTGTTTCTTCACAATGACATCTATATCCTTTTGGATTCCTTGCATAGTATCTTCATTTTCTATAATACCATATGCATCCTTCTTTTCTTTTAATTTTATTTTAAGTCTAAATTTCTTCAAACTTGAGTCTTTTTGATCTATGAATTGAACTCTTTGTATCGGCGATCATCTTTCCTATAAAACATAAAAAAAATATCAAATTTTTAATAAATAAAATAAATTAAATATAATTTTTTGCTTTAAATGACTTAAATTAAGTGTTTATCAGCTGTATTTAATGCTCATTTAAAACTCTCCAATGGCTCTAAACTTGTCCAGATATCTCTCCACATCTATTGAAGATATAAAGGCACTTAAAAGAGAAAAAAAGAGAAGAGATTCAAGTATTCATTTTAGCCCTAAGCAAAAAGCCCTCTTCAAGCAAAAAAGCTTTCATTTCAAGTTTACCAACCCCTCAAGAAATCATTCAAGTCTTCAACAATCTTGAAAAAAATTAGAAAAGCTTCTTCTTTATTGTGTAAAGTATACTTAAAATTTTATTTGCTCACTAAAGGAGCTAAACTTGTATTTCTTTGTCATTAACTCTTATACTCTATTTTTGTCTTGATCTTTAGTTTTGGAAGGGTTTCAAAACTTGAATAGCTTGATCTGAACCTTGAATCGAATTGTATTGGGTTGGTTTGTATCCGAAAAATAAGTGTTCTAGCTTGGGATAGCTAGAGTCAGAGGTACTGATGTTGTATTCTTGTTGAATATGTTTTAGTGGGTTTAAATTCTCAAGTAGGAGCTTGAGGAGTGGATGTAGGTACAAGGTTGGCACCGAACCACTATAAACCTTGATTGTTTGTGGTGTGCTTACTTGCTCTCTATCTAAATTTCTTTATTTTCTCGCATTCTTGCATCTCATTTCTACACTTTGCTTAAATCACTTACTATATATAACTTGCTAATTATTACTTAATCCTTATTATTCTAAATTTACTTTAAAATTTTAAAAAACCCAATTCACCCCTCCTCTTGGGTTGCATAGCTGGGCAACAAGTGGTATCAGAGCTCGGCACTCTAGCCCTACTTTGATTTAACCATCAAAGAGCCAAAGATCTATGGCAACTCAAGTTGGTGCTTCACTAGTCGAGGGGCAGTCCACAAACTGACCTCCACTTTTCAATAGGTCAAACTACATCTATTGAAAATCTTAGATAAAAAATTTTATCAAGTACTTAACTATGATATGTGGAGTATCATAGTTAATGGACCATACACACCCACTAAGATAATTGATAGTGTAGAATCAACCAAATTTGAAAGAGAATGGGATGAGGTTGACAAGAAAATGGCTCAACACAATGCTAAAGCCATGAATGTTTTATATTATGCTTTAGAAGCTAATGAATTTAATCACATTTCAATATGTATGTCGGCTAAGAAAATATGAGATAGTTTAGAAGTAACACATGAAGGCACTAATCAAGTTAAGGAATCAAAAATTAATATGCTTGTGCACAAATATAAACTCTTTAAAATAGAGTATGATGAATCAATAACTGAAATATTTACTCATTTTACAGATATTATTAATGATCTAAAAAATCTTGATAAGTCTTATTCTAACAGTGATCTTGTGAGAAAGATTCTTAGGTCTTTATTAAGAACTTAGGAGGCCAAAGTGACCGCAATCCAAGAAGTCAAAGATCTAAATATTTTATCCTTGGAGGAGCTTCTAGGATCGCTAATGACACACGAGCTAAGCATGAAACAATATCAAAAAGAAGATGTCAAGAAGAAGAGATCAATCACCCTCAAATCCACTACTCAACTTGATGAGAAATCTGATGAAACAAAAAATGAAGAGCAAGATGAGGAAATAGCTCTCATCACTAGAAAGTTTAAAAGATTTTTGAAGAAAAAAAAACAAGGGATGAGGAAGAGGCCACCTACAAAAGGGGAGCATAGCAAGGAGAAGGATAAGAAGCAGCCCCTTATTTATTATGAATGTAAGAAGCTGGGGTACTTTAGGTTCGAATGTCCACAACTTAAGAAGGGCCCTAAGAAGTACAAGAAAAAAGCTATGGTGGCTACATGGAGTGATAGTGATGAGTCAAGCTCCGAAGAAGAACATTCACATGAACAAGCCAACTTGTGTCTTATGGCATATGAAAATAAGATAAACATTGAAACTCCTAATGACTGTACTTTTGAAGAACTTCAAGAAGCATTTTATGATCTAGTTGATGATCTAAAGAAATTAGGAGTAAAGAACAAAGAATTAAAATCAACTAATCAATCTTTACTAAAAAAAATGAGATTATTTCAAATAAAAAATTAGTCTTGACATAAGAAAATTTGAACTTGAAAAATAAAATTGCTAAGTTAAAATCTATAGTAGAAAAGTTACTCTAAGTTCAAATAAACTTTAAATGATATTTGATAATCAAAAGACCTTTTATGATAAAGCCGGTCTTGGCTACAATCTTCTAAAGAAACAAAAATTTTTAAAAAATATTTTTTGTGAATTCTTCAAGCAACAAGTTTTCAAATATTACTTACTTTAAATATGGTAAAGTAGGACACAAATTCTATACATGTTTCTCTAACAAATCTAAAATTCTAATGTGAAGAAAATATAGATTCCAAAAGGAACCATTATGACTAACCAAAAAGGACCCAAGAAAACTTGGATACCTAAATTCAAAACTTGATTTTTATATGTAAGTGTGTCTTGCATCCCAAGGAACAAATCAAAAATAGTATCTTGATAGCGGATGCTCAAGACACATGATCGGTGATGAATCTCAATTCATCACACTTGATGCAAAAGATGGAGGGATGGTCACCTTTGGAGACAATAGCAAAGAAAAGATCATCGGTATAGGTAACATTGGTATCACTCCCTCCAAGTATATTAAAAATATTTTATTAGTAGATGGTTTGAAATATAATCTATTAAGCATTAGTCAATTTTGTGACAAAAGGTATAAAATTATTTTTGAATCTTCATTATGCATAGTAACTAGTCCCAATGATGAAAGCATTAAATTTGTTGGGCATAGACATGGTAATGTTTATATGGTAGATTTGAATGATCTTTTCAAAATAAATATGCAATGCTCAGTAGCATTGAATATTAAAATTAATGAGACTAGTTGGCTTTGACACCGTAGGATTGCACATATTAGTATGCATTCACTTTCAAAACTTATTAAAAAGAAATTGATTACCGATTTATCTAAATTGAATTTTGAAAAAGATAGAATTTGTGATGCATGCCAACTATGTAAATAAACAAAAGTCTCATTCAAATCTAAAAATATTATTTCAACTTCTAGACAATTAAAATTATTATATATAGATTTATTTGGACTCACTAGAACTACTAGTTTAGGTGAAAAATGATATGGCTTTGTAATTATTGATGATTTTTCTTGTTTTACATGAATTTTTTTTTTGGCACATAAGGATGAAACATTCTATGTGTTCTCAAAATTTTATCAAAAGATTACTAATAAAAAAATTTTCAATTCAAAATATTTGAAGTGATCATGGAATCGAATTTGAAAATTAAGATTTTAAAAAGTTTTATGATGAAAAAGGTATTGACCATAACTTTTTAGCACCTAGGACACTCCAACAAAATGGGATAGTAGAAAAAAAAATAGAACCCTTGAAGAAATGGCCCGTATCATGCTATGTGAAAGCAACCTCCCAAGATACTTTTGGGTAGAAGCAATTAACATGGCATGTTACATTTTAAACCATGCTTTAATTAAACCAATTCTAAAGAAAACATCCTATGAGCTTTGAAAAGGAAAAAAATCAAACATTATATTTTTTCATATTTTTGGAGGCCGATGTTTTATTTTAAACCATGGTAAAGAGAGATTAGAAAAATTTGATGCAAAATCTGATGAAGCTATTTTTCTTGGTTACTCCTCTTCTAGTAAAGCTTTTAGAGTTTTCAACAAAAGAACTTTAGTAGTAGAGGAGTCAATACATGTTATTTTTGATGAGACTAATGATCTTTCTTCAAGGAAGAGTGAAGGTATTGATGATGCAGATCTTTTTATAGAAGGGATGAAGGAGCTCACCCTAAAAGGCTCAACAATTCAAAATAAAGAAGAACATGAAATAAACAAGAGGGTGAAGGTGAAGAACAACAAGAACAACCTTAAGGTACAAATGATTTATCCAAAGAATAGAGGTATGATCACAATCACCCTAAAAAATTAATCATTAGTGATCCTACACATGGAGTAAAAACTCGTTCTTCACTTAGAGATGCATACAATCATTTTGTATTTGTTTCTCATTTTGAACTTAAAATCATAGATGAAGCTGAAAAAGATTATAATTGGATAAATACAATACAAGAAGAACTTAATCAATTCAAAAGAAATAATGTATGGACTTTAGTATCAAGACTTAAAAATTATCCAGTAATTGGTACAAAATGGGTATATAGGAATAAATTGGATGAACATAAAAATATAATTAGGAATAAAGTAAAATTTATTGCAAAGGATTATAATTAAGAAGAGAAAATTGATTTTGATGAGACCTTTGCACCTGTTGCTAGATTAGAAGCAATTAGGCTTTTACTTGCAAATGCATGCTTTATGAATTTTAAGTTATTCCAAATAGATGTCAAAAGTGCTTTTATAAATGGTTATATTGTTGAAAAAGTATATATAGAACAATCCTTGATTTTGAAAATTATGCTTTTCTTAATCATGTTTTCAAATTAAACAAAGCATTATATGGTTTAAAACAAGCACCTAGGGCTTGGTATGAAAGGTTAAGTAAATTCTTACTTAATAATAATTTTTTTAAAAAAATATAGATACAATCTTTTTTATTAAAAAAAATCATGATGATATCTTAGTTATACAGATATACATTGATGACATTATATTTGAGTCTACTAATGAAACTCTTTGTCAAGATTTTGCTAAGCTCATACAGGGAGAGTTCGAGATGAGCATGATGGGAGAACTTACATTCTTCCATGGACTCCAAATCAAATAAACAAAGAAAGAGATCTCCATCACCCAAAGCAAGTACACAAGAGAACTACTCAAAAGATTTGGAATGGAGGGCTCCAAAGTAATTGGTACCCCCATGAGCCCATCACGTAAGCTTGACAAGGATGAAGGAGGTAAAAATATAGACTCAAAACTTTATAGAGACATGATTTATTCTTTATTGTATTTAACTGCTAGTAAACCAGATATTATGTTTAGTATCTGTCTTTGTGCTCACTTTCAATCAAACCCAAAAGAATCACATTTAAATACAATTAAAAGAATTCTTAAATATTTAAAAGGTATACAAACTCTAAAATTATGATATTCTAAGAATTCATCAATTGACTTAATAGGATATTCAGAGGCTGATTTTATTGGATGTAGATTAGATAAAAAAAGTACTAGTGAAACTTATCAATTTTTTGGAGTTAACTTAATCTCTTGGTGTAGTAAGAAGTAAAATTTGGTAGCACTATCTATGGCCGAGGCCGAATACATTACAGCCGAAGGTTGCTATGCTCAAATCTTATGGATTAAGCAACAACTTGAGAACTTTGGCATCAAACTCAATAAACTCCCATAAGATGTGATAATACTAGTGCTATTAATCTAACTAAAAATTTAATTCAGCACTCTAGATCAAAGCATATTAAAAATAGACATCATTTCATAAGAGAACATATCCAAAATAATGATATAATTTTTGATTATGTATGTACTAAAAAATAAGACTGACATCTTTACCAAGGCCTTAAGTGAAGATAGATTTTGTAAAATTAGGAGAGAACTACGAATCCTTGATCCATTAGCTTGAGTATCTTTCTGATTCCAAGTTTTTTTTTTACAAAAATTTATTGAATCAATCTTTGAGCTCAATTTTCATCTCTTCCTTCTTAAAAGCTCAAAACTATCCTTTATATGATCAATCTCTTAAATAGACACCCTTTTCTCAAGTTTCAAATTTTTTCAAATTTTTTTCATTATTTTTTTAAATTTTTCTAGCCATGAGTCGATCCCTAGGGTCGACCCTAGGGTAAACTTATAATTTTCATTAAAACCCATCAAGCGCTCTATTTTATTAGAAAATCTCCATTTGTAAAGGAGCCGACCCTTTGCCTTTCATCTTTCTCATCCCACCGAACAAAAATCTCCTCCCTCTCCACTCTCTCAACCACAAAAATTCTCTTAAAATCTCTCTTCTCACTATGTTTCTCCCTTCAAATCGCCCTTTTAGGAACTAAATCCCATTTTTTTTTCTTCTTTGTTTGGGCAGATCAAGCTTACCCTAGCTTCAAACCCTCTTCTCTGAACTGACGGTCTATCTCTACAAAATCCTTATTTTTTCTCTAAAATCTTTTCCACTCTCCTCTCATTAGGTCTCCTAAGCTGTTTGCAAGTCTCTCTTGTCTGAAATGGCTCCCAAATTGAAGCTACCGCAGAGAAGAAAGTCTGTTTGTAGGTTAGAGGAGGAAGTGCGTAGAAAAAGGATGACAGTCGAGCCCTCTCCTACTCTAACCCCAGTTTCAGGTCCTGCTCCAGCTTCTTCACAGTCTCCACTTAGTCCAAGCAAGGTACCACTCTTCGATCGAAAAGTAGAATCCAGGAAAAACATAGATTTTAAGTTTTTTGAAAAAGAGGGGTTCTCAATTGGATCAAAAATTAAAAGTCAAGGATGGGAGTTTTACTGTCTATTGAAGGAAAATACTTATATTGATTTGGTCAGAGAGTTCTATTCAAATTTAAGTTACTACAATAGAATACTAAAGTCTTTTATGAAAGGTGTTAATATTGTTCTTGATCCATTGCATTTGGGATAAATCTTACACTTGCCTTGTGAAGGTTATACTCATATGGAGCTCCCAATCAAAGAAGAGGGACTAAGTGTTATTTTAAGGAGAGCATTTACTAAAAATTTAAATAAATTAGAAGCAAAGATTCTTTTAGTAGAGATGAGACTTTTGCATCACTTGGTGATCAAACTTTTTATCCCTTGGAGTGGCAGGCATGACCTCTTATCTGGTAGGGATATATGCATCATGTATCATGTGATCATCGAGACCCCATTGAACCTTCCTACTCTGATGTTTGAGGCCATGAGAGAGATCCTAAATAGGTCTAAGGCTCACCTGCCTTATGGTATAGCACTCACCCTAGTCTTTAGGAGGTTCAGAGTCTATTTTGAGGGTGAGGCAGTCACCAGATTATCACATTCTGACACCATCAACCGCCACACACTACATCGCATGGGTTTTTCAAAGACTGATGGCAGTCGGTCGAAGGGTGTTGAGGAGAGAGCAGAAGAGAGTGTAGATGAGGAGGAACCATCTTCACCTCTTCGTGATCACAGAGCATCTCCTGATATTCAGTTCGTGTCTGATCACGAGGCTGATCCCTCAGAGTCAGTGAGGAGGGATGCTTCTGTACTATAGTCAGGGAGCAAAGTAGATCCTTCAAAGATCAGACTTGCAGACGATCAGATTGAGTTGACTTCCCAATGTGTTGCTTCCATTTTATTCTAGCAGTTTGCCACCTCAGGTTTTACTCAGAGGTCGACATCTCAGTTTGTTTCAGATCAGACTATGATCCCTCATATCTCTACTGTCTTTCAGATGCTTACTGCTCAGTCCACACAACTTGAGTAGCTTGAGGGATATATTCTGAGATGATGGGCAAAGTTTTAGATTTGCAGAGGCAGGTATTAGCCTTATCCCATCTCCAACCGCAAGAGGACATCACGGAGGTCTCCAACCTGTCTGTAGAGGCGGCTAGGCTTCAAGGTGTTTTGGAGAGTGGCTTTGATTTTTTGAGGAGAGAGATCAGGGACTCCAGTGAGGCTGTCTCTACTCAGATTGGTATCCTGATGTAGTTCATATCGAGAGCTTTAGCACAATTGGACACCATTAGACTTGCTCTCCTAGCATAGCCCATATCTTCCAAGGCTCCAAGACCTTCTCATCCTTCTGCTCATGCCGGTACTTCTACTTATGGCCGAGGCAGATGTGGTTGAGGATGTGCCCATGGCTTTGATCCTGAGTCTCCTCATCATATCTCTGACTCTTCTAATTCTGAAGCCTCTAGCTATGATATTTATTAGATCTAGCATAGTTAGTCTTTTATGTCTAGGATCTAACTTATGGCCTTTATATTTGTTGGTTGATTGACTCATGGATAGTTATATTTTTTGTTACCCATGACTTTTGTATGGCCTATGTATTTCGACTTGACTCTTATATATTGTGATACTTATGTATCTGATAACTCTTCAGTCATATTTTGGATATATATATATATATGCTTTTAACTTCTATGAATGTCATTTGGATTAACTTTTATGAATGACATCAATTGAAATATCTTAATTATGTGATATGAAAAATACCTCATATCTGTGTCATGAAATATTATAAATAGCAATATCTTCTATATGAGCAAATTGAAATATCCTTTATGATTGCTATAGTGAGGGAGAGTCTTTCTTATTTTTTCTTTAAAAATTTTTTAAGATCTTAATTGATGTTGTCAAAAAAGAGAAATAGAGAAATAAAATTAGACAATAAAAAAATTTGTCAAAGAAAATAATCTTATAAGTAATTTTTAAACTAATCTTCAAACTACTCATGATGCATTTTATTCAAATAATTGGCTATAATATTTAAGTGATGCATCTTCATAAATTTGAAAATTTTTAATCAATGCTTTATATATGTTATATTTTACTTTTGCTCAAGTATTTTGTCATCATCAAAAAGGAGGAGATTGTTGCTCCATGAATTGATTTTGATGATTACAAAATATTTGAGGGGGTTACTAATGATTTTGATTTGGAAAAAAAATTATTGTATTTCAGGAGAAAAATCATAATTTTATCAAGTTCTGATTTGAAAGCCTCAAGAGCAAGAACATAAAATTTGTGATCTATTAGAGGTAATTTTATATTTTTTGAATATATATTTTGAGAGAAAATTAAGTTGAAAGAAAAGAATCGATCCCTAAGGTCAATCCCTATCAAAAAAGACTGAACGGCATGCTATTTTTTGCTGGCACACCCAAAGGAGATGACCCTAGGGGTCGACCTCTATTGTCTGTGTAAGCCAAAGATACAGAACAGTCACTTTCTGTTCTGCACCACAAAGGTCGACCCCTGGGGTCGACCCTTGTGCAGAGGACGACCCTATAAGTCGACCCCTGCGATGGAAAATCTTCGTAATGACTAGTTTTTCAACTCATTTTGACCATATTTAATGCTCATTTAAAGCTCTCCAATGGCTCTAAACTTGTCCAAATTTTTTTCCACCATCTATTGAAGATATAAAGGCACTTAAAGGAGAAAAAAAGAGAAGAGATTAAAGCATTCATTTCAGCCCTAAGCAAAAAGCCCTCTTTAAGCAAAAGAAGCTTTTATTTCAAGTTCACCAACCTCTCAATAGCTCATTCAAGTCTTCAACAACCTTGACAGAAATCAGAAAAGCTTCTTTATTGTTGTGTAAAGTGTACTTAAAGTTTTATTTGCTCAGTAAAGTAGCTAAATTTATATTTCTTTGTCATTAACTCTTATACTCTATTTTTGTCTTGATCTTTAGTTTTGAAAGGATTTCAAAACTTGGATAGGTTGATCCAAACCTTGAATCGGATTGTATTGGGTTGGTTTATATACATAAAATAAGTGTTCTAGATTGGGATAGTTAGAGTCAGAGGTACCGACGTTATATTCTTATTGAATACATTTTAGTGGATTTAAATTCTCAAGTAGGAGCTTGGAGAGTGGATGTAGGTGCAAGGTTGGTACTGAACCACTATAAATCTTGATTGTTTGTGGTGTGCTTACTTACTCTCTATCTAAATTTCTTTATTTTCTTGCATTCTTGCATCTCATTTCTACACTTTGCTTAAATCACTTACTACATATAACTTGCTTATTATTTATTCTAAATTAACTTTAAAATTTTAAAAATTCAATTCACCCTTCCCCCTCTTGGGTTGCATAGCTAGGAAACAATCATTACAGGATGATGATGTTTATCGAGTAGAGGTCGTTATGTGCCATATAGATTAGTTATCCTCTTAACCAAGGAGTATGGTGACACTGATATACAGGTGAGATGTAGGAGTATATCATCACTAAATAAGTGATTCACCTGTTGAACATTCTGCTGTTAAGAGCTGCTCGTGAAGCGTATGAGTATAGGTGTCCCTCAGAGCTGAGATCACCATAGTAACTTGAAAGCAACTCACTATACTTTGGTATCAGACTATCTGAATTTTTAATATAGTGATGGAAGGCTACTAGGTACAGTCAAGTACTCGTAAAGTTTGTGTGTGGATCAAGATGAGATTGACCCCTCTAGATTATAAGAGCTGATGTATCATTGTATTTTAATTTAATAAAATCTTGGTCAATATAATCCATGAGATAGATTTGAAAAGTTGAAATATAATGTGGATGAAATACTCAGAGTTGACAATTAACTCGAGATCATCCTAGAGTATTCAGGATCATAAGGATGAATTATGCATTAACCATATGCATAGGTTTTGAAAAATTTTTTTATGATTATTCAACCTATTAAGACATCAAAAATCATTGCTAGATGGTAGCTTCGATTAGTATAGAAAATGATTCCTATACTATCGACTTAGTGTTCGAACCTTTGAAGTCATGCACACAAGTCAGACGATGTAGGAAAGTATTGGCCTATGTTTGTATGTTTAATTTGGAAGTACTTAAATTGATTGAATGTATAAACTAACTTGCTTGAGAATTAAGTTATGGGTCAAATGAGATTGAAGAGTTCACTATGTCTAGCTAGCACTACACATGAGGTTCGGGTTCAATCCCGGAGATGAACAGTTTTTGATCTATGATCCAAGGAGCCTATGAGAGATTGGATTTAAGTATTAATTAATTTTAGATTAGATCTGATTAGACTTAATTGGGTTCAAAATTTTAAGTTAGACTGGATTCTAAAGTCTTAAATAGTTTAGGATTGACAGTCTTTCAAAATTATTTCGAATCAGCTTTGAATTGAATTCAAATTGAATCAATTTTAGATGAGATCCTTAGAGCCTATTTTCACTGAAACTTTCTCACCTTCATGGTCGACCAGTACTTGGTATGGTGCTGGTTGTGGGCTATCCCACATGGGTGTGGAAGTAGGTGCAAAGTAGGCACCATATAAGGTGCCAATCCTTGCTCATGTAGGAATCCTTCTTTAATAAGTTATGGACTGATTCAAACCTTATTTAAATTAGGTGTCATTTTTTATTGGATCATAAGAATTATCTATAAATAGAGAAGATCTCTACCTATGGATGTATAGCAATCAAATTGTGAGAAAGAGAGAGAGAGGCGTGAGAGCTTGTGGGCATCCCCCCTTTGTTATGTCCTCCTCCTTGCCATCCCTCCTCCTTTTGGCATGGGCCCTCCTTGGGTGTCCCCTTTGCTAGTGTGAAGCATCACACCAGTAGCTCTCTTTCCTTCCTTGGTGGCCTTACAAAGATGCTTCAATCTAAAGCTTTATTCTGCTTTCCTACGGTGCCTGGCGTGCGCGCGATGTAGAGGGCCTGCAGTTCCAGACCTATGCGAAGGTTGAATCTAGATTTCAAGGATTTCACCCCTATTCTGCTGCAATCCAGACAAAGATTTGATCTTTATTTAGTTAAATATATAAAAAAATTTTAGATGCAACCCTGATTATCCATAAGAAACAGATTTCTTTCCCATCACATCATTCCTCTGAACATAACGTTATATATCTAAACATATCTCTAAGACATGCTAGGGTTTGGATGTTCAATTGGGTTCAATTGTTGACCCAACTTGAACCAGACCAAAAACCCTAGCTTGATCACAATTAAGATCTTTAAATGTATTAATCAAGATAGGCTTCGATACCATTGTTGGATTTCGATGGTATAGTTGAAAACCTAGATGTTTAAAATTTTCATTCAAAACACCTGATGCATCGAAACCTTAATATCTAGGAACCCTTGACTATAACAATCAAAGCATAATTAAATTAAATATGGATAAGAAGCATACCTATAGTGCTAATCCTAATTTTTATAAGGCATCCAAGTATCCACCCTCTAATGGTGATCCACATGAAAATTGGACCAAGGACAGCGATCCTCCTTCACCTTGCTTCAGGAGTTCTTGCTCCTAGAACTCGACTAGCCACCAATCGATCAGACCTTCCTCCAAACTCGAGTCTAGACCTCTCAAAATCTTTTACTAGATCTGACCACCTTCTTTTAGACCTCTTAAATCCTTTGTCTTAAGAGAATTAGGCTTGTCTTAAAAGAACAAGCCTTGTTCTAAAAGAACCAAGGTTGTAAGAGAGGGAGAGAGGAAGTGGATAGGATGTTGTAGGAATTGAATGATCATCCAATCTGCCACCCCCTATTTATAGCAATAGGAGGGGCACCAAAGAGTCCAGATAAGCCTCTCCACAAATGGTATGAATCGGTGCATCAGATGTTAAGAGTCTTATAAGAGAAGGACTCTTAATTATTTGATACAGAGATTCAGCCTTCTCTCGCATCCATCTGAGAAAAGAGATACCTTTTGTGCCTCATCACAAATTAGATTAAATCTAATTTTACCACTTGGATAGCCATCTGAATGAGGCTTCTTATGGCATAAAAATTGAGGTGTGAATGTATCACAGTGGAGAGAAAAGATAGTGTGAACATGCAACTCCTCGCGTCAATTCTTTCTCCATGCGCGTGCACGAGATGGGTGTTTCAGGCATCCTTCCCTCTCTAGATAAATCTGAAAAAATTCTAGATAAACTTCCATTTGATTATGTAACCAATAAGGAATATAATCTGGTATGTGGCATCCCATATAAATAAAATTTAAACATCAGAAGGACTTTATAACATGAAAAGTCGTGTTACTCCATCTTATGCGTGCGCCAACATCCAAAAGAGTTTCCACACCAAATCCAAAGGATTTTTCATACTATAAAAGGCATGCAAAAGAGGTTAAGGATCTAATCTATTATCATATGAGTTAGGGAACCAAAGTAGAAGGATTTTGATCCTTCTGCATGCCAAAACCAAAGAGTGCATGCGCTCTTCTTATTTCTTGCGCCAAGAGTCCTTAACAAATAGGACTCTTAGTTTTTGGTGTTAAGATGAGTTGAGACACCCCTCTTTGGGTTGCCTTTAGGTGGCATGACCTAACCAAATACACATAAAATTGAGTTAGCAAATTTGCAAGGTTTGAAACCAAATTGATCTCCCAAAGAGTTAGGGTTTCTACACGTGCTAGCATGTTTATCAGAGACCCTAATTGGATACAAAACTCCAATCAACTTTATAAAAAAAGGGTCCTTGATCCATTTTCTTGTGTGTATGACCCATTAGATTCTACATCTAGCCAATAGTAGGTTTGGATCTAAGTTGACCTAATTTGATTAGATTTCTTCTAATCAATTAAGGTCCAAAACGAACAAACATGAGTTCAGCAATTAGAACCCTTTCTAATTGGTGATCGAATTAAACTTTTTAATTTGATCAAATCTATAAGTCAAGATTGACATCTAGCAATATATCATTACTATTCAGAAGATATGAGATTTAGTAAAAATATCAAATATATCCTTTAGTGAAAAGTTACCATGCAATTCAATCCTTCGATCATCCCTGCATCCCGAATATGTTCATGAATATGAAATCATATCAAACTCAAATGCATATTCATATTGATTCTCTAACAACTAAAAATGACTCCAATAATGAAGTTTTAGAAACTCTTTCTAATCTTCATCCTGCTTTTGATCAAAAGACTTTTTCTGAGTCATCTAGAGATAAAAATACACAAGATGCGATCTCCTCTTACTAGGAGTAATCATTTCTTTGTTGATCGACTTACAATCTTCATACACACTCTATCATATCTAGAACATCCCGTACATATCTTAATACCATGCTTGACTATGAACCAAAATATGGATTCATGTGCATAAGATTCCATGATGATCTCAGGTCTAAGGATCACATGCATAACTTTCACTTAGAGAATCATTTTTTGATACGAAAGTAAGGCTTCCATAAAATATTCTCTATCAGCGAGTCAATTCAGTGGACTCATTTTCAAATGAGCATCCACATCCTTGTATTAGTGTCCCCACATAAGTGGCTAGTGAGATCTACCACTCTTTCCATTAAGCATACATAGGATGTGCTAGTCTTTCCAAAATATTGATCCCCGACTCAATATTTCCAGGATCAAGAATGTTTAAGATTAGAAGTTTAGGATTTTAGGTCTTATAGGTATGACCCATTCATATCTCTAAAATAATTATCTTAATCTTTGGGGTTCATCATAATCTTAAATATAGTAAGATATAGCTAAAATGATGAATCAAATACCTTATTTTATTATCAAATGAAAAAAATATTATTACATGAGTTGGAAGTTTACAAAGAAAAGTTCTATCATATCTACATACGATTGGCTTATAAGGTACTCTTCTTTCATAAGATTCATCCATATTTTTGATAAAACCAAACTCTTTGACTGTAACATCAAATTGGATGTTCCAACTCCTCGAGGTCTGCTTTAATCCATAAACATATTTCTTAAGCTTGCATACCTGATTTGCTCTCCCACTTGAGACAAATCTTTCTGGTTGTGATATGTAAACCTCTTCCTCATGATAACCTTTAAGGAAGGCAGTCTTTACATCCATTTGTCAAATTTTATAATCATAGTATGCTACTATTGCAAGCATAATCCATATAGATTTGAGCATGGCAATAGGTGAGAATGTTTTATCATAATCAATACCCTATTTTTGTCTGAAACCTTTAGCCATCAATCTGACTTTATAGGTTTCAACTTGGCCATCTACTCCAATCTTTTTCTTACTGACCCATTGCACCCAATAGGGGTCATACCCTTTGGTGCATCAACCAAAGTCCATACTTGGTTGGAATATATTGAGTCCATTTCAAATTTCATAGCTTCTAGCCATTTGTCTAAGTCCTTACTCATGACAGCTCCGTATAGGTCAAAGGCTCATCATTCTCAATAATGTGGACTACATTATTCTCAATAATAAATCTGTATCTCAAAGATGTATTTCACACTCTATCTGATCTTTAGAGATGAGGTATATTTTGTGGTTGTACCTCATCAATGGATACTTTTGATTGAGAAATATCTTGTGCTTCTATATGTAGGTCTTAAATTTTATCAAGTTCAATTTTCCTCCTACTGCCTCTTTCTAGGATAAACTCCTTTTCCATAAAAGTAGCATGCTTACTGATAAAAATCTTTTGTTCAGTAGGGTGCTACAAGAGATATCCCATACTCTCTTTAGGATAACCTACAAATAAGCATTTGTCTGCCCTAGCACCTAGCTTATATCCAAAATTTTTTTTGACATAAGCTGGACAGTCCCAAATCTTAAGATACTTAAGATTAAATTTTTTACCTCTTCATATCTCATATGGAGTGCTTGGCATAGATTTTGAAGGTATTCTGTTCAAGATATATACAGCAGTCTCTAGGGTATATTTTCAAACACAAATAAATAAGTCTGTAAAGTACATCATAGATCGTACCATATCTAATAAAGTGTGATTCATCCTTTCTATTATATCATTTAACTATGATGTATAAGGAGGGTCCATTCTAAGAGAATTTTTTTTTCTTTAAGATGTTCTAGAAATTCACTAAATAAGTATCCTCCTTTTCGATCAAGTTAAAAAATTTTAATACTATTTTTAGTTTGTTTCTTAACCATACTTTGATACTCTTTAAATTTATCAAAGGCTTCGAATTTGTATTTCATAAGATATACATATCCAAACCTAGATAAATTATTAGTGAACATAATAAAATAAGAGTATCATCCTCTGACTTTAGTTATCATAGGACCACATCATCTATATATACAAGTCCTAATAACTCATTTGTCCTTTCTCCATATCCACTAAATGGAGTTTTGATCATTTTACCCATAAAATAAGATTCATAAGTTCCTAATGATTCATAATCATAAGGATCAAAAAACTCTTCTTTGTATAACTTGTTAATTCTTGTCTCACGTATATGACCAAATCGATAATACCAAAGTAAAGTGTTATTTATATGTTCTCTCATTTATTTTTTATTTTCATCAATATAAAATATATTATCATTAGAAGATAGAATCAGAAGACCATTATTCAAAATGCCATGATAAAAAATTTCATTAAAAAAAAATTGAGCAACCGTTGCCCTTTCCATTTATTTTATATCCTTGTTGCAATAGCAATGGAACAGAAATAATATTTCTAATAATTTAGATATATAATAATAATTTTTTAACTCTAAGATCTTCTTAGAAGGTAACTTCAAGATATATGTCCCTTCAACTTCTTCTTGGATGGACTCCCTTCCAGCACTGTAGAGTTTGAAGTCACCCTTCTTCAAGACTCTAATTTTCTACAGCCCCTGTAATGACTTACAAATATGAGAATTGTAGATGGTATTTGTTGGGTATAAAATACCCTCCAGCCGAAGTTCGCACCAGGAGTGACCCTCCGGGGATCCAACCGACTTCCGACATCCGACGACGTCTCTTCAAACCTCCCAGGCGGCCGAGCCTCCACAACACTCCCAAGTTTTGCTAATGGATAAGCCCCCACTAGCATCGATCGGATTCTTCGTGATGGACGGACTCCACCCGAATTTCCATGATGATCGATCATCTTCTAGACTTCTCCCGGACTCCTACGGGAGCCGGACCTCGTCCCCAACTCCAGCTGCAGGAAGGCCTCGTCCGGACTCCTACGGGAGCCGGACCTCGTCCCCAACTCCGGCTGCAGGAAGACTCCGCCCGGACCTCTACGGGAGCCGAACCTCATCCCCAACTCTGGCTGCAGGAAGGCCTCGTTCGGACTCCTACGGGAGCCAGACCTCATCCCTGACTCTGGCCGTAGGTAGATTCTGTCCGGACTCCTACGAGAGTCGGACTTCGCCCCCAGCTTCAATTGCAGGTAGACTTCGCCCGGACTCCTACGGGAGCCGGACCTCGTCCCCAACTCCGACTGCAGGAAGGCCTCATCCGGACTCCTACGGGAGCCGAACCTCATCCCCAACTCCGGCTGCAAGAAGACTCCGTCCGGACTCCTACGGGAGCCGGACCTCGTCCCCAACTCCGGCTGCAGGAAGGCCTCGTCCGGACCCCTATGGGAGCCGGACCTCCTCCCCGACTCCGGCTGCAGGCAGACTTCGTCCGGACTCCTACGGGAGCCGGACTCCACCCACAACTTTCATTGCAGGTAGACTTCGCCTGGACTCCAACGGGAGCCGGACCTCGTCCCTGACTCCAGCTACAGGCAGACTTCGTCCGGACTCCTACGGGAGCCGGACTCCGCCCACAACTTCCATTGCAGGTAGACTTCGCCCGGACTCCTACGGGAGCCGGACCTCATCCCCGACTCTGGCTACAGGCAGACTTCGTCCGGACTCCTATGGGAGCCGGACTCCGCCCACAACTTCAATTGCAGGTAGACTTCGCCCGGACTCCTACGGGAGCCGGACCTCATCCTCGACTCCAGCTGCAGGCAGACCTTGTCCGGACTCCTACGAGAGCCGGACTCCGCCCATGACTTCACCTGCAGATAGACCTCATCCGGACTCCTACGAGAGCCGGACTCCGCCCATGACTTCACCTGCAGGTAGACTTCATCCAGACTCCTACGGGAGCCAGACTCCGCCCATGACTTCAATCACAGGTAGGCTTCATCCGGACTCCTATGGGAGCCGGACTTCGCCCCCGACTTCAATTGCAGGTAGACTTCATCCAGACTCCTGCGGGAGCCAGACTTCATCTCCGACTTCGACTGCAGGAAGACTTCGTCCGGACTCCTACGGGAGTTGGACTTCGAGCTCCTGTTGCAAGCGACCCACTCTGAGTTACCGCTGCAAACAAACTACTTCAAGTTCCTACCACGAGTGGCCTTGGCCGAGACTCCTCGACAAATGATCCCCGTCCGGGCTTCTGCGAAGATCGGACTCCAACCGAACTTCGATCGACTGGCCTGGACCCCCTGGCAGGCCGCAGTAACGGCCACGACTCCGCTCCACTTCCTGCGACAGATTTCGCATGGTTCCATCACTCCCTGGCAGGCCGCAGTAACGACCACGACTCTGCTCCACTTCCTGTGATGAATTTCATGCGGCTCCATCACTCCCTGGCAGACCACAATAATGGCCACGATCCTGCTCCACTTCCTGCGATGGATACCACGCGGATCCTCCATCCTCTGGCAAGTCGCGACAACGGACGCTGCTCCACTCCCTGCAACAAACTCCACGTGGCATGTCCCAGTGATAGCCACGATTCCACTCCACTACTCTTCGCAACAAACTCCTCCTGACCCCGGGCAACCCACTGCCAGACGGTTACAAACATCGCTATCAGTCTGTTGCCCCCTTCGCCTATAAAAAGGGAACCCCAGATACGTTATTCTCTAAGCTCTCATTTCTTACATAAAAACTCTGCTAAAATTTCTGTTCGAGCACTCCATTCTTGTTGAGGTAGAGAACTGACTTGAGCATCGGAGGGTCTTGTCGGAGTAACCCCACCTCCAATTTAGACTTCTTTTGCAGGTCCCGACGACGATCGTGACTCCCTCGACTCCAGCTTCTCCGATGCAGGCAGATTTTTGCTCCAACAGGATTGGCGCTAGAGGAAGGGGCCTGTGTCTTCGCAGTACCCTTATTCTTAAAGGAGCACTCAACGGGACTGCCTCCGGTCATCTTTTCCGACATCCACTCCTCCTTCCCCCATTAGGTCTTTGCCCGATGCCTTCCCGCAAAGCATCCACGCGACGATCCACGGCCTCCACGGCCAGATCTTAGGCTCCGACCTCACCTCCAGTTTCCCAGCCTCCTCCTCCTCCGGCAACGGTGGTTGGCGCGGAGCAATTCGACCTACTGGTGCAGCAGGTCAGAGGCCTCACTGAAGCTGTGCAGGCCATGCAATAGCAGCAACAGCCGCAGGCATCAGTGCGACAGGGAAGAGCATCATCGGAACTCCAAAATCCGATGGTGGGACAGGCCACTTGGGCCAGCCACCCCGTCTTTCCCGGAAAGATGAATCCAAGGGTGGAGAGCCCTCAATCAGACCACGATTCCACCCCTGGAAGATCTCTACCTCTATTCTGCCAGAAGACCCTCGAGACCCGCAGTCGAGAGGATTTCCTGGATCGAAGGCTCCAAGAGATGAACAGACGGATCGAAGAGCTCCACCACGCTCCCCCCACTTATGGTGAGGATATTTGTACTGACCCTCCCTTTTCTCAAATGATCATGCAGGAACCGATCCTGCCGAACTTCAAACTTCCTCAATTCGAAAGCTACGACGGGACTTCGGATCCGGTTGACCACCTAGAGGCCTTCCGGATAATGATGCTGCTTCGTGGCGCGCCCGATGCCATTCTATGCCGAGCCTTCCCATCCACCTTGAAGGGAGCAGCGAGAAACTGATACTCGGTGCTGAAGCCGGGTACCATCTTTTTCTTTGATCAGATGAGCCACCAATTTGTAGCCCATTTTGTCAGTAGCCGGCATCCCCAGAAGGGCTCGGAGTCCCTCATCAACATCAAGCAGAGGGAGGGGGAGTCCATTCGGGCCTACATCAACCGTTTCAATGTCACTGCGCTGGAGGTTCGGAACTTGGACCAGTCGGTAGCGATGGCCGCTCTGAAGGGTGGCCTTCAGAAGAACGACCTTTTGTTCTCCCTGGAGAAGAAGTACCCTAGGGATTTTGCTGACCTGTTGGCTCGGGCCGAAGGGTACGCCCGAGCAAAAGAAGCCTTTAAAATGAAGGATAAGGAGACCGTGAGAGAGCGACAGGTGGGAGACTCGAGTAAGTCCGCAGTCGAAAAAGGGCCGAGAGAAGCTCGGCCACGTTCTCGAACTCCTCCTGGGTACAAGCGTGTCCAGACTCCTCCCCGGGTATGCAGGCAGGGAAGCCCGGATCATCGGGCTCGACGGGGTTCTCCCCCAGGAAGATTCTGCAACTATACCCCCCTCAATGCATCGAAAACCCAGGTGCTGATGGAGGCCAGAGAGCAGCTCCCTAGGCCGGAGAGGATGCGCACACACCCCGAGAAGCACAATCCGAACAAATTCTGCCTCTACCATCGTGACCACGGTCATGACACAGAGGAATGCATCCAGCTCCGAGATGAGATCGAGGAGCTCATCCGATGAGGTCGGCTCGACAGATTCATTCGACATCGGCCTGAGGGTAGAGAAGATCGGCCAAGGGCCCTGCCGCAGCCTGAGCCACCGAGGAGGGAAGAGCGGTCCGGAGATCGGCCTCCAATCGGGATCATCAACTCTGTCTCTGGAGGACCCCGACAGGGAGCAGACCTTCCACAGCGCTAGGATTTGAAAACTTGTAAATGTATAACGAACGACTCTATTTTAAATCAGGATTCCTTTCAGATCTACACATCTTTTCCTTTTTGGCACGGACTTGTAACGACAGAGGACGACCCCTTCGGGCAATAAAAACAAACCCTAATGTGGGCAAAGTCGAAGGCCCGATTCTCCTTAGACTGGATGGGGGGAGAGGCCCTGCAACGCCCACATGCGCCCCCACAGCCATGTTAGGGATAGGAGGAGAACCTTGCCCTAATATGAGCAAAGTCGAAGGTCCGATTCTCCTTAGACTGGATGGGGGGAGAGGCCCTGCAATGCCCACATGCGCCCCCACAGCCATGTTAGGGACATGAGGAGAACCTCGCCCTAACATGAGCAAAGTCGAAGGCCCGGTTCCTCTTAGACCGGATGGGGGGAGAGGCCAAACAGCGCCCATATGCACCAACATAGCTATGTTAGGGACAGGAGGAGAACCTCGCCCTAACATGAGCAAAGTCGAAGGCCCGGTTCCTCTTAGACCGGATGGGGGGAGAGGCCAAACAGTGCCCACATGTGCCCCCACAGCCATGTTAGGGACAGGAGGAGAACCTCACCCTAACATGAGCAAGTCGAAGGCCCGGTTACACTCAGACCGGGTGGGAGGAGAGGCCATACAGTGCCCATATATGCCCCCAACAGCTCCGTTAGGAACAGAAGGAGAACCTCATCCTAACCTGAGCTGAAACTGACCATATCAAAAATAGGGGAAGAACCTCATCGCGATGCCGACTAAGGTCCGGCCGTTCGAGACCCGACAAGAAAAAGAAAACTTTCGTGACGACCCCTCTACGCCACGCGACCCCCTACCCCAATGAAAAATGGAGGTCGAACTACATTAAAAGCACAAAGGACCTCGTCTCTATGAAGAGGGAGGAAGAGAGAGTAAGATCTATGGTCGCAAACGAAAGGCAAACCGACACGGTGATGACCAGGAACCTCCAAGCGACGTCGACGTCGAATCGAAAACTCGGCAATGATGACCTAATACACAGATGAACAAAGAATCCTCGAACAACATCGACATCACGCGGGACAAAAATGAAAGAAGTCTGGCACACCACAGTTCAACACGACATACGGGTAAGATAGCAAAGACCATTTCATTTCATTAGCAAAACATGCGTTACAGAGCCTGGAAGCCCGAAGAAGAATAAAATGACAAAATCAACAACAACAGCGACAACGGCGACGACAAACAGACAAGTGACAAAAGAGGACACTTAGAGGAACAAAGGACAAAAAGAGCCCTAAGGGGCCTCAGCTTCCTCCGACCTCAAACTTTCGGCTTCGACCCTCGTCAGGGAGCGCCTTAAACTTTCGACTTCTGCTTCCAATTCCCTCTCTCTCATTAATATCTCCATGTATCTTCGATGAAATCACCTGCTTTCGTTCTCCACCTCTCGACGCCTTTTTCTCAGGACCTCGAATTCTGCCTCTGCATCCTTGACGGCCTGCTGCTCGCATACCAGCTAGATCTTCAATTGCTGTAGCTCGGCCTTCCCCTCCTCAAGAGTGACAGATAGTTCTTCCACGGTTCTTCTCAGGGATTGGAGTTTGCTAGAATCTGGAGTGGGAGCAAGCTGAGCCCCTCCAGCTAGCCACCTCTGAAGGCGGGCAACCTCGTCGGTCGCCATCCTGAGCCTCCCCTTGTATTCATCCACTTGCTTGCGCCAGCCGGTCCGGTATGCATCATAGCTCGCCTCGACATCCTGGAGCTGTTGCTGAACGTCGGAGATCTTCTTCGACCATTCTCGATCGCTGTCGGCCCGAGTCAAGAGCCGGGATAAACTTCCTTCCAACTGGCTAATCCTCTCCTGTGCAGCCAACAACTCTACTCTGAGAGAACTGATCTTGGCAGCTTGAGCCCAAGATCGGTCACTGGTGTGCTTCTTGTGCTCCTCGAGCTCCTTCTCAAAGTTTGCCTTCCTCCAGCTATACTCCATGATCCCCTTCACGTGGAGGTTCCGAAAGCGGGTGGCCTCCGTGGTGGTTTCAGAGTGGCTCTCCCTCAACCTGCGAAGTTTGCCATCCATCTTCTTCAACCTCTTTGTCAAATGATGAACTTCCTTCTTCAGACGCTAGATCATGGACTTCAGCGGAATCCCCCGTGGTAGGGGAAGCGCTACGGCAGGACACTGCCATCGGGAAATAAAAGCATCAAGGCGCATCCCATTGCAGAAAGAAAAATAAAAAAGGAGGAAGGGAGAGTGGAGAAGCCCTCCATAGGGAGAAATTCAACTTTATTGATTGAATGTTTCTTAAGGACAAGAGGAAAAAAAAAATTTACAGTAAAAGAAGAATACAAGGTCAGAGGTCTCAGACCTTTGAAGTAGGGGTTGGGGAGCTCAGTGTCCCCGGAAGAGGAGCTGCGATGGTGGTAGCAGTGGGAGACGGATCGGCTTCATCTTCAGACGCCTCGCCTAAGAAGCTGAGGTCGAGCTTGGGAAATCTCTGAACCACCTTCTCCTGGCAGAGCTCGAATCCTTTAATGAAGGCCTCTTGGCCAAACTTGATGTTCAGGTCCCTCATCTCTGCAGAGGCCTTGAACTCCTCCACCGCCAGAACCCTGGCCTCCGAGATCAAGATCGGGATCTGCTCTGCCAAATTGGCGACCTCGGCCTCCGCCTTCCTCGCCGTTTCCTTTGAGGTCTGCTTCTCTTGCTCCAGGGCTTGCTTCTCTTTCTCCAGGGCCTCTTGGAGGTTGGCTACCTCAGCAACCTTTTCTTGGAGGCGGGCGACTTTGGTCCGACGACGCTCCTCCGCCTGGATGGCATCCCATCTCACCCGGTTCGTCGCCTCGATGTTGGCGAGAAACTGGTGCCCGATCTGCAAGGGTGGCCAGGAGGTCAGAATAGGAGTTGGAGAATTAATTAAACAAAGGTGCGAAAGGAAGGAGGGAGGTGAATCTGTTTACCTCGAGAAACGACCCAAGGGAGTCCCAAACCCGCTGTTCGGGATTGACGCGATCAATCCTCTGGACGACCTCAGGTAGGATGCAGCCGTCAATCAGCCACTTTATTAAGTCCCTGTCATTGAAGGGATTCTCCCCCGGCTCTTCTTCAAAATCGTGGGACTCTTCGATGGCGGCCTGGTGGCTGCTCGCCCTGCGGGCCACCGACTTTCTTCTCCTCCCCCTCTCGACCCCGGGCGCCCCCACAGAACGGACCCCCGAAACGGAAACCTCAGTGGGGGACTCCTAGAAGAAGCTCGGGGAGCCGGAGGTTCGGCGTCCGAAGGAACTTCGACTGTGAAGGCCGCCTGGGCAGGCACGACCAAGTTCGTCTCCTCCGTTCTAGCCTTCTTCGCCGATCTGGAGGCTGCGGCATCTTTTCTTTTGTGGGCCTTGAGACCCCTGGTGAGCATCCGTGCTACCTCGGCGTCCATCCTAAAAAAAAAAAAAAAAAAGAAGAGGAAAGGAAAGATGGGATACTCGCAGGATCCAGGGAACTCAGGTCGATGTTGAACAAAAACTGCTCCTTCAGAAGGTTGGGAAGGGAAGGAGCCGAATAACCAAGAAGCCTCCGAGCGGTCTGAAGGTCATCCTCCCCCAGGCTAGGGGCCCGACGGACAGAGTCCCTTAGGGAGCCCTAAGGGGGCAATCCCAGCCTCAAGGTCAGGCAATGGACGAAGAGGTACTTCCCATTTTAGTTATGGATTGAAGAGGGAGCACCTTTCAGCAACCCCTTCTTGCCAAACTTGGAGAAGAAATACCACCAGTCCTTTATCGAGGGGTGACGCTTGAAGGTGTAAAAGTGCCTAAACAAAGAAAGAGATGGCTGAACTTCGACTACATGGCAAAGGGAGAGGGACCCTATCAAGAATCTAAAGGAATTCGGTGCTACTGAAGCTAAAAAAATATCTAAGAAATGGAAGAGGGCGACGATGAAAGGCAGAAGCGGAAGCTAGAGTCCGGCACGGAAGGCCTCCTGATACAGGCAGAAACGACCAGGTGGAGGGGTGCTGGCCCGGTCGGAGGGATCGGGAAGCTCCAGATCATACTCCGGAGGAACTCCATACTGAACCCTTATCAGTAGAAGTTCGTTCGGAGTTAGAAAACAAGGTATGGCACCCGACGCAAAAATCGGGTGAGGCCCAGCCCTAGATGCAGGTTCGTCTATAGTGTGGGGGTCCTGGGGGGCTGACGCGGATGAACTCCTGAAACCACTAGAGGCGGAGGTGCCGGAAGACATTTCAAATAAAGGCCCTAAAGATCCTAGAGAAATCAGGCGGGACAAGGGGCGAAAGGTTTGCGGAGGACCAAACCAGGGGAATGCGGCAGAAGAAAAATGGAGGAGAAAAGGCCCCTAAATGGCAAGAAGAAAAATGAAGGTTTCAGGATTAACCTAGATCGCTCTGAAGGATGCAGAGGGGCAAGGATAGGAATGACTCGAAGAACGCTTGGGGCCAAGGTGGACGCCAAAGGGGGTCAGAGCTTTCGGAGAGAAGGCAGACACCAACGGAACTTTCAGGCGGAATGAGGCCTCCAAAGGCTAAAAGGCGGGTTTAAATAGACCTTGGGATCCGATGCTATAATGATCGTGGATCTCCCCAGGCCGACCCACGCTCGCCACGTATCCCACTCACCGTGGCAGGCGGCTAAAAGCGTCTGACAGAGCCATTACTGCACTGTACCTGGGCCAACGTACCAGCAGGAATTCTGAAAGGTCCCTTCGAATCGCCCCGATTCAAAAAGACTCCAGCACGCATGCATTTAATGCCAAAATATCTGGGGGAGATCGTGCACAGGATTCAAGGGGACAACTTTGGCTGCGAAAATTTTTCTGTACTTCCTTCATTCGAAATTCGAACTCAGAAGTAGGGGGACTGGTGTTGGGTATAAAATACCCCCCAGTCGAAGTTCGCGCCAGGAGTGACCCTCCGGGGATCCAACCGACTTCTGACCTTCGGCGACGTCTCTTCAAACCTCCCAGGCGGCCGAGCCTCTGCAACACTCCCAAGTTTTGCTGACGGATAAGCCCCCACCAGCGTCGACCAGATTCTTCACGACGGATGAACTCCACCCAAATTTCCATGATGATCAACCATCTTCTAGACTTCGCTCGGACTCCTACGGGAGCCGGACCTCGTCCCCAACTCCGACTGCAGGAAGGCCTCATCCGGACTCCTACGGGAGCCGGACCTCATCCCCAACTCTGGCTGCAGGAAGACTCCGCCCGGACCCCTACGGGAGCCGGACCTCATCCCCAACTCCGGCTGCAGGAAGGCCTCGTCGGGACTCCTACGGGAGCCGGACCTCGTCCCTGACTCCGGCTGTAGGTAGATTCTGTCCGGACTTCGCCCCCAGCTTCAATTGCAGGTAGACTTCGCCCGGACTCCTACGGGAGCCGGACCTCATCCCCAACTCCGGCTGCAGGAAGACTCTGCCCGGACTCCTACGGGAGCCGAACCTCATCCCCAACTCTGGCTGCAAGAAGGCCTCGTCCGGACTCCTACGGGAGCCGGACCTCATCCCCAACTCCGACTACAGGAAGACTCCGCCCGGACTCCTACGGGAGCCGGATCTTGTCCCCAACTCCGACTGCAGGAAGGCCTCGTCGGAACACCTACGGGAGCCGGACCTCGTCCCCGACTCCGGCTGCAGGCAGACTTCGTCCGGACTCCTATGGGAGCCAGACTCTGCCCACAACTTCCATTGCAGGTAGACTTCGCCCAGACTCCTACTGGAGCCGGACCTCATCCCCGACTTCGGCTGTAGGCAGACTTCGTCCGGACTCCTACGGGAGCTGGACTCTGCCCATAACTTCCATTGCAGGTAGACTTCGCCCGGACTCCTACGGGAGCCGGACCTCATCCCCGACTCCGACTGCAGGCAGACTTCGTCCGGACTCCTACGGGAGCCGGACTCTGCCCACAACTTCAATTGCAGGTAGACTTCGCCCGGACTCCTACGGGAGCCGGACCTCGTCTCCGACTCCGACTGCAGGTAGACCTCATCCGGACTCCTACGAGAGCCAGACTCCACCCACGACTTCACCTGCAGATAGACCTCGTCTGGACTCCTACGAGAGCCGGACTCTGCCCATGACTTCACCTGCAGGTAGACTTCGTCCGGACTCCTACGGGAGCCGGACTCTGCCCACGACTTCAATCACAGGTAGGCTTCGTCCGGACTCCTATGGGAGCCGGACTTCGCCCCCAACTTCAGTTGCAGGTAGACTTCGTCCGGACTCCTACAGGAGCCGGACTTCATCCCCGACTTCGACTGCAGGAAGACTTCGTCCGGACTCCTACGGGAGTCGGACTTCGAGCTCCAGTTGCAAGCGACCCACTCCGAGTTACTGCTGCAAACAAACTACTTCAAGTTCCTACCACGAGTGGCCTTGGCCGAGACTCCTCGACAAATGATCCCCGTCTGGGCTTCTACGGAGACCGGACTCTAACTGAACTTCGGCCGACAAGCTTGGACCCCCTGGCAGGCCGCAGTAACGGCCACGACTCCGCTCCACTTCCTGCGACAGATTTTGCGTGGCTCCATCACTCCCTGGCAGGCCGCAGTAACGGCCACGACTCTGCTCCACTTCCTGCGACGGATTTCGTGCGGCTCCATCACTCCCTGACAGACCACAATAATGGCCACGATCCTGCTCCACTTTCTGCGATGGATACCACACGGATCCTCCATCCTCTGGCAAGTCACGACAATGGACGTCGCTCCACTCTCCGCAACAGACTCCACGTGGCATGTCCCGATGATAGCCACAATTCCACTCCACTACTCTTCGCAACAAACTCCTCCCGACCCCGGGCAGCCCACTGCCAGACAGTTACAAACGTCGCTATCAGTCTGTTGCCCCCTTCGCCTATAAAAAGGAGACCCCAGATACGTTATTCTCTAAGCTCTCATTTCTTACCTAAAAACTCTGCTAAAATTTCTGTTCGAGCACTCCATTCTTGTTGAGGTAGAGAACTGACTTGAGCATCGGAGGGTCTTGCCGGAGCAACCCCACCTCTGATTTAGACTTCTTTTGCAGGTCCCGATGGCGACCGCGACTCCCTCGACTCCAGCTTCTCCGACGCAGGTGGATTTTTGCACCAACAATATTCAATATCTAAGAGTTTGAATTAGAAGAACTTAATGACAACATTGTATGTATCTCATATATATCTTTTGGTGCATTGATTGCACCAGCCTTTACAAATGCAAGATAAGATTTGTAATTTCTTTTCCAGTGTCCTGTCTTGTCGCAGTGAAAATAGGTACCTTATCTGGAGGCTTTCTTTCCTTTCTTCTTCATCTTGCTACCTTTAAGATTCAATCCTTTCTTTGAACTCTTCATGTCTGATTTCTTTCTAGAGGTTTTATCCATAAAAAGAACTGGAGCCTTATCCCTTTTAATGTGGCTCTCAACTGTTTTGAGCATATTTAATAGCTTAGATAAGGAGGTATTCAGTTTGTTCATATGGTAATTCATAACAAACTAAATAAATGATTCAGGGAGAGATTGCAGAATCAAATTCTGACTCAATTCTCCATCCATCATAAAACCTAATTGACCCAATCTAGTGATCATGTCAATGACCTTAAGGACATAATCTTGTATTGATGACCCTTTCATCATTCTAGCACGGAATAACTGCTTAGATATCTCATATCTAGCAGTTCTACTCTACTTTATATAAAACTCTTTTAAATTAAAGAGTATGGATTGAGTATCTATGCTTTCATGCTGCCTTTATAATTCATTATTCATAGAGGTCAGTATGATACATTTGATAGTCAAGCTATCATTTTTTCATATCCTATATGTGGATACCTCTTCTTCAGTGGCATCGACCTCAATTTCTTATAGTTCAGGGACATCAAGAATATAGAAAAGCTTCTCCTGAGTGAGCACTATTTTTAAATTTCTTAACCAGTCCATGTAATTGGGATCGATAAATTTGTTGGAATCTAAAATTTTTCGCAATGATAATGAAGATGCCATTGTAGAATTTTAATCAACATTAAATAAAGAACAATACATAAGCAACCATTCATGATAGCATGCATAATTAAATAAAGTCTTTTGTTTAATTGTGTCTCTCACTATTTTATCGAACATCATATCCTTCTTTTATAATGAATGGGACATATAAAATATTTATCTTAGTAGGGTTGAGATCCTAATTTCTCATAAAAATCTTATGATAACACAATAAATCTTTATGAGTTTATAGGTAGGAAACTCTTTCTAATTACATCTTATACAATTCTCAGCTTTATCTTAGCCTCTAAAATATTAATAGTCTTATAGTAACACAACAAACTATAATGTTTTAGCTAAGTAAGATCCTTCATTATCATATAGTCAAATTTGAATATAACTATCCTTGTGGGAACACAACAAAGCAGTAAACCCAAAATTGCCGTAAGCATCTTAAATGCATCAGGAATATATTACATCAACCTCTATAGCAAGTTTTATGGTAACACAACCTGCTATGGTTATTGATATAACATTAACCTAGCATGAAGGCCCCTAGTAGTATTTTCAACATTAGAATTTTCTCAATTTTAAGATCGTTTAATCAAATTGGCCAGGCAAATAGATGGGGGTCCTCCTGTTACTTTTTTTAGACACCAATAAATTGGGCAGATCAGTCAATGGAACCAATTAAAGAACCACTTATAGCACTTTTCTAGACACCAACTGATCAATTGATCAAAAATTAGTTAACCCATGTTTACTGTCACTACTGCTTAATATAATTTTATGAGGGCTTCACTTGGTCTCATGTATATTCTAATATGATCTTATAATATTCAAAAATAAAACATCCTTTTGCGGTTCTTCTTTTTGATTCATACAGGCATCCTTTCCATCATAATCCTCTATGACAGGATGGTCTTTACTATGATTCTCAAAGAGTACTAGGCTACTAAAAATTTTAATCTTTTATTAGTACATATCACATATGTATTAAATATGCATCAAATCATATCATCTTATGAAAATATGATCATGATTATTGCATAATTTATAGCATGCATACAAGCAACATATTAACATATCAATGAACCAAACAAGGTCAGCTCTGATACCACTGTAGGGTTATGACAGCATAGTGGAAGCACGGATTTTAAAATTTTTATCATAAAATTTTAATCATTAAATCCTAAATCAGGACCTCCTCGATGATTAACAATCATATAATATATTTGCATAACATAATAAAAGGAAAAGAAGAATACCTGCAGTGCTATATCCAATTTTTAACAGAACTTCCACAAGGCATTCAAGTGTTTGCCCTCCAATAGTGATCCACACAAGGGCTTGATCAAGATACTTTCTCCTTTAGACAAGTTTCTTCCCTCTAAATTCTTTCTCTAAGAACTCCTCTGGGCTGCAGAACCTCAGGATTTTCTTCCTTCCTCTCCTAGCCTTTTCTTTCTCTACCTTTCTTGTCTCGTTGTCTTCTTTAATTCTCTTCCTAAGCCTTTATCCTAAAATTAGACTTGTCCTTACTATTTTGAACTTATCCTAATAAGAGAAGGAAGAGACTAATTAGACAACCTAAGAGACTTATGTAAGAAAGAAGAGATTAAAACTCTCGGATGAATGAAACACCCCAGCATGCATTCCCTATTTAATTTGGAGACAGGATGCCAACCCTATCCACTCTCGCCCTTCCACTCAATTTCTCATGCCGTTAAATCCTTCTCATGCTGATCCAAGTTGTCTGTGATACGTGGAAAAATTAGAGTTATTTTTCAAGAGTCGCTTCATGCAGAAGGACTCTTCAGAGAAATAATTCTCTAATGTTTTTCCATGTGTCGTCTCTAATGTTTTTCCATGTGTCGAAACTTAACTTGGGTGCCATTTTCTTTTCCACCATTGATCAGTGCTCTATGGCCATCCAAGGGCTCAAAATTGAGGTGTCAATTGAGATATGCATGGAAAAATTCTAAGGAATAATCAGCGTGAAACATTTTAAGAGACCTTAACCACTTGGACTCTTAGTCTAAGTGGCACCAATCTTGATAGGGGCGACTAGGGTTTGGATAAGATCAAGTCTAACTTGATCAAACTCTATTCATTCAACCATACATCTGAAGCCTAATTAAAATACCATGCCCCATATTATTTTTAGCATGAATCATAAAAAGGATAAACTAGGAAGGGCATCCCATCCCATGGGATGCCAACCTAATTTTTTGCACACAAAAAATGCACCACACGTCAGAGAGAGAATCTCTGGCATGTGGGATGCTTGGTTGTGGCACCAACACTTTGGCTCAACTAGCCAAGGGTTAACCCAAGTTAAACCTAAATTTTGTTTAAGTTTAATTGGATTTAATTAGCCCAATCCAGAACTAATTTCGAATCCAATTTGAAACTAGGAGTTAGGGTTTGCAACATGTGCTAGCATATTCATCTTGCAAATATGATCTAATCTAATTAGACCCTTGATCAATTCTCTTTGTGTGTGATCCATTGGGTTCCATATCTAACCAGTTGTAGGTTCGGATGTAAGTTGATCAGATTTGATTAGAATCCAATCTAACCGATTTAGGTTCGATCAAGCTAACCTGATTTCAGCAATTAGAACCCTTTCTAATTGATGATCAAATTAAACTCTTTAATTTGATTAAATATACAAGATAAGATTAATGTCTAGCAGTATATCATATTTATCTAAAAGATATAAAATTTTGATAAAAATATTAAAAATATCCTTTAATGGTGAGTTACCGTGCAATTTGATCCTACAATCATCTTGCATCCTGAAGATGACTATGGATATGGAAACATGTCAAATTTGATATCATATTTTTATTTCTCATAATCTTATAATGATGATTTGATTAATAAAATATTAAAAATTTATTTTAACTTTCATCCTGCTTTGATCAAAGACTCCCTGAATCATCATATGATTAGAATAAGTAGGATGCAAACTCCTCTTACCAGGAGTGACCGATTTTATGTTGACCTACTCATAACTTTCATACATAATTTACCATATCTAGAACATCCCATTCATGACTAAGTCATAATTGAGTATGAACCAAAATATGAAATCATGTATACAAGGTTCAATGGTAGTCTTAGGTCGAAAGACTATATACATAATTCCCACTATAAGAAAATATCTTTTGATGGATAAGAAGATTCCATAAGATGTTTCTTAACATCGATTAATTTAGTAAACTCATTCTCTAATGAGCACCTACATCCTTGTATAGTATCTCACACAAGTAGTTTATGAGATCAGCCACTCTCATCATCGAGCATACATAGGATATGCCAGTCTATCCAGAACATTGATTCCCTACTCAATGCTCCTAGACTAGAAATATTCTAAATCAAAATTTTAAAATTTTAGGTCTCATAGGTATGATCTCATCATAATCCTAAAATTATTGCCTTGGTCTATGAGATTCATCATAATGATTACAAATGTAAGATGCAGCATATGATGAAAAATAAATGCCTTATATTTATTCATAGAGTGTCAATTACATGAGTCTGAAAGATTATAAGAAAAATCTATCAACATATAAATTTTGATTTGCTTGTAGGGCATATTCCTTTTAGTCCACTATGAAACTATATCATTTTTATGAGATAATCTAAAATTTTCTCTAAGATATACACCTTCTCGATCCAA
Source organism: Elaeis guineensis (assembly GCF_000442705.2). Lineage (NCBI taxonomy): Eukaryota > Viridiplantae > Streptophyta > Magnoliopsida > Arecales > Arecaceae > Elaeis > Elaeis guineensis. Next base: position 55,316,042 of record NC_026002.2, on the reverse strand, counting down.
TCAAAGAACCTCAAAGGATTTTCCATCAAATAGGTCTGTATGTAATGGTCCTCTCCCCATGTCCCACAAGAGATAGTTTGGTCAATTTTTCTTGAAGGCAAGATCTACAAACTCAGACTTCATGTGTCAAGAAGATGATTCATTTCCAAGTTTGTATATCTTGTCCTCTTCAAAATGACCTTACTTGAGGCACCATATGTACTTAAGTTTATCTCATCCATAGATCTCTCAGATCATATGGCATACTCACTGTCTGAATACATCAACATGCAAACAGATCTGACATATCTTCATAAGGTATATCACCCTTCTTTCTTAGGCTATCCAAATAGGAGGACATTTCTCATCTAAGTGGCCCTTAGTACTACAGTGAAAATATTTTTCTTTGCCTGAAGTCTACTCCTAGAGAATATCCTTCTTTGGCTCATTCTTCTGTAGACCTCTTGTTCTAAGAGACTCTCTTTTGAAACTAGATTTTTCATAGAAAGAATATAGCCCCTTAAACTTTTCAAGGTCTCCTTAGTGATCACCAATATGCTCATCAATTTTGGTAATGCGCTATCATACTCGTTCATTTGGTAGTTTACTCTAAACTAACCAAATGAACCATTAAGAGACTGCTGGATCAAATTCACCTGTAGTTCCTTATGCATGGTCATCTTGAACTCATAAGGTCCTTAGCCATTGTCAAACAATGATTATGGACAGACTACTCAACATGCAGTCCAGCTTTGCTTACCACATAATTATTGTATGTGAGTTATCATAGCCCTGAATTCATGATGTCCTCATATTAGTACTAAGGCCAAGATATAGCACCTAACCTAATTGATATCATCCAACCATTTCTCAAGCGCTGAACGTTTTAGCGGTTGGATAGTTTGATGACCTAAAGAAAATTCTGGTCTAAAACATACCCTAACCCTTATCAGATTTTAGAAATATTATCAAGTCCTAAGCCAGTTTTTTATAGTTCTACTTGATCAATTGGTTGTATCTTGGACTTGATCAATCCAATTAGATTTAGATTTCAAAATAAGTCAAACACTTATCAAGTTCAATCCCATTAGATTAATGAAATCTAGTCTGAGTCAAACTCAAACTTGAATCTAATCAAATTAAATCTAATTTAACTTGGTCAAAATCCAATCTCATTATTTGATCAAATCAAATAATTCAGCAACTATTACAATTTGAGAGATTTTCAGTCCATTATTACTTAGTTCGAGCTATGGAGTTTGAAGTTGAGTAATGAACTGAAGAGAGAAGATTATTCTAATAAGATGTTTATACTAGATTTAATAATTTGTTCTAGAAACTTTAAAAAACAAATTAAACTCCCACTATTTCTTCGAATCCCAATACTTCTCAGGTCAAAAAGTGGAAACCCCTACGCGACTAGGATTTCTAGTGGTTGCTGCGGTCCCATCAATTTGTATGCACCTCATCTAATAGTTATTGGTGACATACCAAACCAATAGGTGGACAGATCTTATCCAATGCATCTCATGCAAGTTGCATCAATTCGATCTCTAAGTCATATGGACTCACCTAATAATTATTGACCACACTTCTTAGTTAAGTTAGACTCACCACTCACTAGTGGATATAGAGCTATCATTGGGTCCCTCACCTAACAGTTATTAGGCCCAACCCCATCCTTACCTGGCGCATCTTATGCTATAGAGTGGTTGCATCTTCCTTGATGCAACTAAACCACTGTAACTAATTGAGAACAGTCAACACTCATAAGGGCTCACACATTTACAGTGGTGGAAGATCGCTGGACTTAATATTTATTGAAGAGGTTTGATTCAGGTCTCTTCTACATAGTCACATATATCTCATGTAAATGACAGGTCTGATTCAGATCAAGACATCTCATGTCTGACTAAACTGGTTTAGGTTAGCACATCTCATGTCTAATCTAACCTACTGCAGATCAGTACATCTCATATTTGATCCAACCTAGTCAACATGGGTGAACTCGAATGATCAAGCAACTTTATTTTAGACACGATCGACCAAATTAATCAGGTAAGTGAGATCAATGGAGGGTCTGTCGATTTTTGCCTTAGACACCAATGAATTGGCAAGGTAAGCATGCTCTCAATTAAAAATCATCGATCAAAATAGTAAACTTATCTTAGATACCAATTGATCAATCAGACTCGAATAGATCAACCTAGCTACTCGGGCTCGATCCACTGAGCCAAATTTGATCTTAAGTCAATCAATTCACATCAAAATATGAATCAATGCGATCAACTATAACTAAGCTAAATTTTGAGTCCTTTTGACCTAATCCTGATCAACAATTAATCAGATTCGATCAACTGCTCAAATCGATAAGAGTTTTTACCTGATCTTATCAAAGAACCTAATTATAGTCAATCACTAGACCTAATTTATTCAACCCACACACAAAATCTCATGTTTTATGCAATGAATTTTAGATCTTAAATTTTTAATTTTAGATCTTTTAAATTCATATCTTAATTCTCAATTAAGTGCATTATGAACATGAATTTAGTTTAAATGTTGATATAACTTCAGATCTAAACTACATTAGATTGTATCTCATAAAATATTCTATCCACAGAATTGAGTCAACTCACCCTGGACTCTAGTCGACTCGTGACGAACAGAAATCCTATAATCTCAGTCTACAAAATTGAGTCAGCTCACCTGCAAACTGAGCTGACTCACTAGGATCTTGAGTCAGCTCCAACAAGGATGAGTCAACTCACCAGCAACTCGAGTCGACTCGAACTGAATTCGATCGACTCGATAGGCATGCCATCCATAATTTCAAGATTTCATGCAAATCGATCTTAGGGTTTCAGATATAGGATTTTACAAAAATTAAATTTCAGATTCTGTATCAATAAATTATATATCACATATATAATTTTATGATCTAAAATTAATCAAAAAATATATATCTAATATATGCATGAAAATAAAATTTAGATCTAAAACATGTATCTGATACACCTAGGATCTTCTATTCGTGGTTCTTCTTCATGAGAGATCATCACAAGTGGTACCCATACACGTCATAAGAAAACCTATTGATGGGGTAAGTGAGGGGCTTTAACCCTTGCTTCCTTTTATGACCAGATGGCTATGGTGATGCACCCAATCCAAGTACTAGACTACTAGAAATTTAATCTAATATATCAAAATATATAATCTATTAAATTTTAGATCAAATTATCTTTCACATATCAGATATATGAACAATAAATCAAATCATATAAATATAATTTTAGATTTAAAATTTATTAAACATGTTAGATTGATGTGGCTCTGACACTACTATTAGTTTGCAGGTGATTCACATGCAATTTTAAACTAGTTACATTAACTACAATAGAAGTAGAACATAAAAATATTTTTTATGTAATCTAAGCATGCTGATATTAAATTACAATCACCTAGGATCATCTAACATATATAAATAAATTTAAATACAGATATGAAATTAAGAATAGAAAGAAAGAAAAGTTACATTAACCATTTTCCCTACATCTTACTTGGATTGGATCCTATGGATGCTCGAGGTTTTCATCGTAGCCGCGCAAGCATCCGACCTCTATTGGTATCTATATAGAGATGATCTGATCAGAGCGTTGAGACCATCGGAATGCTAGATTTTTGCAAGCCTCACTCCTTTGCTTGGATCTAAATCTCCTTCTTCTAGTTCTCAAAGAATAGGGCAGCAGCATGAACCCTTCGCTCTGATCTAAACAGATCTGAACAAGACCACCATAAAGAGAAGAAAATCTAATTTTCTTCTCATCCACTTTCTTTGATTTCTCTCTCTTAGATTTAATCTAGAGGGAGAAAGGGACATGGAGATGTAGGAAAGAAGGGAGGAGGGTGATGGAAAACCAAGGGGCGACAAGGCAGTTTTTTTTTCATTGAAACATCTTTCCTATCTCACGCAAATTGATTTTTTTCCTTATATTTGTTGCATAAATATCAGCCCTCACCTCAACCAGATAAGATGTGATCTAATCTTAATTCAAATTAAATTTTAATTCATTAGAACCGATCCACATCTGGATTGAGTCCCAAAGCAGAAAAGGGAGTTGCACAAGAAGGCATATGCATTGAGAAATCTCATCTCTCACACGCCCTCTCTTCGACAAAACAAGTCATCCCAACACCAAACCAACTTCCTTATCTGATAAGAATTGATCCACTTTGATTCAAAGTGAAATTAGAATTCAAATGGGATTGGTACTTATAGAAAAAGGAAAGGGGAGGTGCCACATTATTCTTTCACACGCATAAGAGAAGGGGTGCAGATTTCTCACACCCCACTTCTCTTTTTATATGTGTAAAATGAGAGAGAAGCCTAGTGAAATTGGGCACAAGTGGTCTTCTTCAATTGGGTCCAATTTAGATTCAAACCGAATCCAATTCGAGCCCAATTCAAATTAAATTCGAAAGACTATCAATCTTGATCCAATTGAGATTGTAATTCAAGTCATACTTGGATAATTAAACCTAATTAATCTTAAATTAAGTCAAACCTAATTAAATTAAATTTGATTTAAATTAAGTAGGACTTGATCTATAATTCAATCAGGCCCAATTAAATTATAATATTTATAATTAAGTCCCTTATGCTAACAATTAACAGTTTTCAAATTTATAACTCTTACAAATTGATCTAAACCATCAATCTAATTGATAATTTGATTATGATCCAAGCTATTGATCATGACGAGCTCCTTTTGTGTATGACCCCTCAGATTCTATTCTATCTAATAATGAGACATATCGTAATCTCCATCACAGTATTAACAAAACTCCTTTCAATGAACTAGAACAATTTCATCTCACCCCAATAAGGATCGTTGATCCGAAAATGATCCTAGTGAGTTCTCACAATCCACCAGTGATGTCTAGTAGCATATAGTGGCAACCTAGCAAAATAGAAGGATAGATCTCTAGGTGTAGTTATCGTGTGATCAAGTTTCTCTATCGAGAGTTCCAACAAGATGCAGATCATGAAAACTCATCAAACCTAAAGCATCCATCATATGCCAGACTTAAATAGCTCAAGTCCAATCATGAATCTCATGAGAACTCCTTTCCATAATCATGCTGTTATAGCCATAAACTTATAGACTCAGTCTCTTATGTCGCATAGAATTACTCCTCAACTACTAAGGCCGATAGATCCCTTATAAGTGCACTCCTACTCCTACAATGAATCTACTGCAGCCAATGTCGACTATAAGGATCCATATGGCTAAGAATCATATTTATATATAGTCAAATTATAGTAATCCCACTATGAGAAGTCGAGGCACCACAGATCAAAGAACCACTTACATAACTACAGCATCGAGAAGTCACTGATGAGTGAGTAGGTATCCATATGACTTCTCGTTCTTGCTCATACTCAGTACTGTTATTCTCTGACAATTACCTATACTCTTGCTCTAGTATCTCCACACTATAGACTCAAGATCTATCTACCTAAAAGGGAAGCAATCTGTGTACCAATCTACTCAATCAATCACTATCTCCATGATGATCATTGATCAAAAATAATTTTAGAATTAATCTATAAGGATACATATCTTAAATTCTCAACTCTTGAGAATATGTATCATTAACTATTAACTTCTTGGATGATTCTAGGACACATTACTCTAGAATAGAAATAATTATCCAATGATTTTAATTTTAATAAATCAAGTATAAACTTATATCCTAAAAAATTTATAATGTGTCAGCCAATAATTGGCTTTCCAGATCACACATCTAACAAGTTGATGACCTCTCCTTCCTTCAAACTCCTCAAAGCAAACTAGACTTCCTCCTCTTCTTTCTCATTGGATCTAATCTTCGAGATGGTGTAGATGTAGAGATAGCGTAGGAATAAAGCTCTCTTTTAAGAACCTCCTTCTTAGAAGTCTTCTTGTAACTCAAAGCTATGCTTGCTGCCTCTCTCTATGCCTCTCCCTCTCTTGGATGATTTTTCTTGTATGCCTAGACCCCTTTTTATAGTCTTCATAGCCTCCAAAATCCTAAACATATTCAATCTCTTGATTCCTCATGGAATAGGACTCCTTGCCATGTTATTTCTACACATCCCACACTCTATTTCGCATTACATCATGCATCTCAGGCCTTTCGCTCATTTAAACCGCATCGCACCCATGTGGAAACATGTCCAAGCCTCGATTGAATCCCATGCACCCTCCTTTCCGCATGAACCAGCCATGTGAAGACTCTGTGAGCCGCACCTAGGCCGTGAAGAAGCCAGCACACCACCCACATGTGAAGACCAAAATAAACTCCTCCATAGGCCCCCCTTATAACTCTTCTCTTCACAACAACCCCTCTCTCTGTCTCTCTCTTTTAAGAGCCATGAGTCCCACTCTCTTTTTTCTTTCTATTCTTTTCTTCTTTCTCTTTTTTTTTTCATTTCTTTTATTCATTGGGTTCCTACCACGCGTCTGTGTGTTTTTGCATATCATGCACCTAACAAGTCTGGATTTAGACTCGAGCTTCATCTATATATGTTGAAGGGCCATTGCTTATTGATTTACAAATAAATCATTATAATTAATTATTTCTATAAAAGAGCATAAGAAGTATCAATTTAAAATAATAAAAATTAAATATCAAGGATTTTAATACTTTTTATGACATATTTGTGTTTTGATTACCAACCAATCAAAATCTTTACTAGTTTTATCCCAAAGCTCCCCAAACTATCCTAAGTTTGGCACAATTTCATCCTTCAAATTTTAGCCCCAGCTGAAACTCTTACAACAAATTTGAACAAAAATTCAGAACAACAAACAAAAACCTTTTAGCGGTTGGATTGTTGTCATTGTAGCTCTCCTTTGAAGAAGCTTTGAATGCTGGCAATTAATGCTCTTACTTCTCCTTGAATGCACTTAGAAATATCCAGAGAGAATTTATTAAAAGTGGTTGGACTCTCTTGAAAGCTATTTTATGCTCAAAGTGCTCTTTTCCCTCATGAGCAGTTGTTTTCACTTGTTTTCTTGCATTTTCTTTTATCTCTTGATCATTCTCTCCAACCTCTGACTGATTTGAACTTGATTTTAGCTATTTATGACCATTGGAGGTGGAAAATAGCTGTTAGAATATTTTTTTGGATAAAAAATAACTTCTGCAGAACTAGCCACTGTGCTTGTCAGACAGCATCGAGCTGGCTCAAATTGCCCTCAAGTTTGCTCGAATAGTATTTTCCAAAAATTCAATGGTTTGTTCCACTGAGAGAGCTAGCTCAATCTTATTTCGAGTAGGCTCGACTTGTAGAACCCAAAAATCATCTCTCTGTTACTCTGAGAAAGCCAGCTCGGATCTATCTCGAGCCGGCTCAGCTACATGCAAAGCCAAAACAGTGAGGGCATACCGTGCCAGAGTCCACTCAATTTTTGGGTGAGTCAGCTCGACTTCCTTAAGATGGTTTTTCTTACATTGATTTTTTTTAAAATCAGTTTCTCTTGACTCAATTAATCTTCAATAATATTTGAAGTCTTTCAATAGTTTTTTTTTCTCTACAAAAATATTCTTTGACATACTTAAAAAATATTACTATCGAATTATATTCTAATATTTTATGATCATCAAAATTATTCCTAAGGACAACCCCTAGCCAGTTGAGTGGCCAGTCTTTTACTTGGAGTGCTTGAAGGTTATCTTAGCTGTTAGGAGCTATCAAGATTTAGGACAACCCTTAGCTAGGATTGATTGATCTACTTGATTGCTAATTGAAAACATCTAACCTAAATTAAATTCTTCACATCTACTTCTTAGATTTATGACTCAATAGGCTCTCATCTTTAGAATTTTTTTTATCCTTTTTTTTATTTATAACCTAAAAATTTAAAAACCTTAAAAAAATTTGAAAATATCTGTGTTTGCTCGAAGGTATAAATTATAGAGTTTATGCTCGGACATCGCTCATTACAATCCGAGATTCAACCTTTAGATTCTGAAATTGAAAGAACCCTTAGATCCAATAGACCCAGGAATATGGACTGAAATTAAGAGACTGATCCACCTAGGTAGCTGAAGGAGTGCTTTACTCCTTCCACATATACCTACTCTTCTTACATTCAGGCACCTCTAGTTGAGGTGGTTCAATATGAAATCAAGTCAAGTGTCATCCAAATGCTTCCATCATTTTATGGACTTGCTAATAAGGACCCATATAGATATCTAAATAAATTCTTGAAAATATATTCGATGGTTAGAATTCAAAATTTCTTTGACGATGCTCTTAGGCTGAAATTATTTTCTTTCTCGCTGAAGGACAAAATCAAATATTGGCCAAACTCCTTGGATACAATCACAATTTCAACCTGGAATCAACTGCAGAGAGAATTTCTTAAAAAATATTTCTCGATCGAAAAAATTAATCAAATTAGAAAGGCCATAACTAATTTTCCAATTGGATGGGAAGATGTTTCATGAGACTTGGTAGAGATTAAAGAAACTATTTAGGAAATGCCTTTACTATGCTATACCCAAATGGCAACTGGTCTAGTGCTTCTATGGTGGCTTGTCAGAGAAGCACCGATAAATGGTTAATGCATTCTATGGTGGAACCTTCATACTAAAAATTGAGCATGAAGCCTGGTAGCTATTTGAAATCTTAAGTGAAAACTTATTGCACCACATGTCTACTACCAAGAGAGGCCCCCGTATGTCTGGACCTAAATGGGATGGGATTTATGAAATTGATAGTTCAATGGACATCCACAGTCAAATGGATAAATTATCTCAAATGATGATCCGAATACTACAAGTAATGCCCACCAGCACCCCACCCAAACCTATGATAGATGTTTATTCAATATGTTTGAGTCCTACTCATTCTATTTATGATTGTCCTGCTGCACCTCAATTCCCTGAGTTTATACATGAATAAGTCAATCAAGCACAAACTCAAAATAATTTTAGATCCAGATACAACCCATATTCTAACACTTATAATCCGGGTTGGAAAAACCATCTGAACTTTTCATAGAAAGCACAACTCATAGAAAACTCTGCTGCCCAGAAATCTAATTATCCTAAGACAAACTATAGGCATGCACCTTACCAACCATTTCCTAATATATCTCAACCCCCTCCAAATGCTTATAACTCATCTTTTGAAGAAAAAATTCTCCAAGCCTTGAAGAGGATAGAGAGTCACTCACAAATCCTTAACTCTCATACCCAATCCATAGCTAGACTTGAGATCCAAGTAGGCCAATTAGCTACTGCACTCAGTAAAAGAGAAGAAGGAAGGTTGCCCAGTCAGTCTGAGAGAAACCCAAGAGAACCGAACATTGTCCAATGTGCTAATGTAACTAGTCCTGAATAGGCCAAATCAATCAAGACTCTTAGGAGTGGGAAGACCATAGAGCAACCTAGTGAGACCAAGAAGTTGGAAGATAAAAATATGGCTGAACCTGAACTGACCCAAGACCAGGGGAACCAAGAGTTGAGGGATGAACAGATTACCCTAGAACCATCTTATGTACCCAGGGCTCTGTACCCAAGTGCTTTAAAATCACCTGCACCTTTTAGCCAGAAGAGAGGAAAACTAGAGAAAATATTGGAACTATTTAAACAAGTCCAAATCAATCTCCCTCTTCTAGATGCAATCAAACAGGTTCTAGCCTATGCTAAAGTTTTAAAAGATTTATGCACTCAGAAGTGTAAAGCTCAATCCCAAATTCCAAAGAAGGTTTGTCTCACCGAGCAAGCTAGTTTGGTGTTTCAGCACACTACCCCCATTAAGCGCAAAGCTCCAGGTGCACCTATCATTTCTTGCATCATAGGAAACCTATGCATAAAAAAGGCACTATTAGATTTAGGGGCTAATGTTAATCTGCTACCTAGCTTAGTTTATGACCTCTTCAAATTTAGGGAGTTGAAATCCACCTCTGCTATCTTACAATTAGCTGATAGATCTATTAAGGTACCATGTGGAATGATAAAAGATGTTTTAGTCAAGGTTGATGAGTTCTTCTTTTCTGTCGACTTTCTCATCCTTGACATGGAGCATTGTAGCAACCCTGACCAAGTTCCCATCATTTTAGGATGTCCCTTCCTTGCTATAGCCAACGCATGCATTAACTGTAAGATAGGAATCATGGATATTTCTTTCAAGAATAGGAAGTTGTGTTTAAATGTGTTCAACTCTTCCCAAGGACCGCAAGTCAATCGTTGTTTCAAAATAGATGTCTTTGAAGATAAAATAGAAAAAACTAGCTTGTCTCATGACCTTTTACAAGAATATCTGGCCCATTTTAATGTGGATGCTTTTCATATCGATGGGCACATCAACAAGGTAAATAATTTGATCGATATGCCCTATTCTTTGGCCACCCCACCATGGATTGAGAAATATGGGATATTACCTATCCTCTCTAATACTCCCAAAACTTTCTCCCCATCATCAACATTAGAATTAGAGCCACTTTAGGATCCAATAACACCTCCCCAGGGACCACTGCAATAATAGACTACATTGCATCTAACCTAACCCCTGACCAAGAAGTGCAGCTTTTAGTTGACCATATAAGGGTTATAAAATGGACCATTATTGAATTAAGTAACATTGACCCCTTTATCCACATACAACAGGCTTATAAGAAAACTAATGCACATGAAGAAATTTCAAGGAGTTTGAACCTAATTATGTGGGACATCGATGAATGCGAGGTAGTGAAATGGCTTGATTAGAACCCAACATGGCAAGGAGGTGAATGGTGTGTCTCAGTGAAGTGGTCAACTTGCATACTTTCTTCTTATCACCCTCCATGGGTGAATGGCCAATGTGCACAATCATGTCTCAACAAGCATAGCCATACTATGTTGAGTGAGCCCATCTATTGGGTGGAGCCGATTTATGAACCATCCTGAAACTCTATACAGTCTAGCTGAAGACTTTAAACTTAACGCTTGTTGGAAGGCAACCCAGTATTTTATTTATCTAATTTTTTTTATTTTATAAAATTCTAATAAAGATGACTAACCAAGTTGGGGGGAGCACAATATCTACATACGATGAGGGTCCATTGGAAAACACGAAAGAACCTACAAACAATAGTGAATCAGATGGTATCCCTCCTTTTGTATTTTCTTTTAAGTTTTTCTCTTCTTCAATTGGGGACAATAAAAATTAAGTTAGAGGAAAGAATAAACTAACTTAAATTTGAGTGAATCCTTAAGTATGATCAGAATAATTAGCTATATGTACCCAAATTTTGTTTTGATTAGAAGTTAATTAGGCACTCTAATCAATGAGTGATTAACAGTCTAGAAAATTTTAGAGATACTGAGTGATAAATTATTGAAAAAAATCAATGAATGGTAGGATCTAGATCAGACCAAATTTTAGAGTGATTCCAAAATCCTCTTCTTATCAATCTAAATGAAGAATTTCTTCATGGGGGTTTGGGTGGAAAGATCAAGGTATGCAAAAATTCTCTTTGAGTTTATTTGCTTAAAAAAAATTAATATTATCTCACTAAGCAATCAGGCCCCTTCACCTAAAAAAACATTGTGGTTCGCAACAAAAGATGGGGATGCAAAAAATCGATTGCAAAGATTTAAAAAAAATAGAAAAAAGTATTAGATAATAAAGGGAATTAAATTGTAAGAAGATAATAAATTTAGCTCACATTTAGTTAAAGAATTTAAAGAGTAAAGTAAGAAGTTGGTGAAAGAAGATCTCAAAGAATTTCTATGGCTAACACTCAACTACTAATTGGATCAAATTAGTAATCCGATAAAGTATCTTTTCAATAGTCTGGTCAGATATCAGCTGCCATTAGAGATATCTAAACAAAGTTTTAATTCAAGGCAAAGTTGGTGTCACTGTTGATTTTTCTATCTTACTCAAGGACGAGCAAAAATTAAGTTGGAGAGTATGATCAATACTTAAATAACTACATTAAACACACTCAAAACATCATTAATTAACATGTACTAGTTTGAATTTGAAATTTTCTAACTTATTTTGCAAGTAAATTGAAGATTGGATTCAATTAGGCTTAATTTGATCTAATCTGGCTTGAACCCAAGTGCATCCAAGAGTCATATAGGAGATCTAAAGGTTCTCATTAAAGCCCCACATCCAATGGTGGAGATTCTATGTACCTGTGATGAACATCTAGTGCAAGAAGATCAAGGATCCAGAAAAATCAATGAAGATCTAAAGGCCAACAATCCTTGGAACAGTCTCCTATGGATTCATGAAGAAATCAAGGGCTAGGAACTAGATCAACAAAGATCCAATGGCTCACATTTGTGGCACCAAGAGGAAAGCAAAAGAGGAAGATTTTGATGAAAAATAAACTTGAAAATTTAGTGAAAACAAAGTTGGAAAAAAATTCAGCAAGAACAAAGTAGGAAATTCAGCACGCAACCAATATGGAAAACCTATGTGGAGTGAATCAAATTGAAGCCACTAGATATGAGAGATATCCCTAGATCCAAGGGCTTTTATTGGAGGTGCCACCCATAGAGATTTCATGGAAATTTTGAAGAAGAATTGTAGACGAATTCAGATTCAAGTTGAGATGAAAAATTGTTATGAAAGCAAATATGGTAAAACATCAAAGGAGGAACCAATGACTATGATTCTTAACCCTAAAAGGAGGAACCAATGGCTATGATTCTTAACCCTAAATCCTATGGCCCTTATTCCATGCACCCTTCACACTCAAAACCCAAATTTCCACTCTATATAAGGGCCCTTGGCCAGCCACTAGGGGATCTATCAGCCCTCTCCACGCCTAAAAACAACAAGCCAACACTAAGCCTTAAAAACCGCCCCCTTCTTCCATATCTCCATGCCCATCTTCCATCTCCAAACCCTAGCCGGCCTTAGGTTATTTTTCTTCTATAATCTATCCATCTAAACCTTAGTTCCTTTCCCTCTAAATTCTAGAAGCCCACATGCAAAAGCCCAAAGAAACCCTATGCCCAAGCCTCCTAACTTCAGCCTTCTTGCAGCCTTCACAAAAATTCCAGCAACCTGTCCCTTCCTTTTCTCTCTTCTAAAATCTACTTCCCTTAGCCTATTCTCCACCAAATCTTTTTCTCTTACTGCTAAAGATCTTCTTCAAGTCTATGGCAAAGATTCTTTAGAGATTAGGATGCAGATTATAGTAAAGAACATCCCCATGGCCGGCTAGTTATCACATCTTAGGAGATCACTAAAATTATTCTGACAGTTTGTTTACTTTTGCATTATCTTTTGTATTTTTCTTTCATATTGTAATAAAGATCTAAAATTCTTGATTTATATTATGCATCTTTATGTTTCTTTGCTTAAGTTCTAGATCTAGAATAATTTATATTCTTGGGACGATCTATGATCTACGGGTATGGATCGTACTCTTAGATTAGGTTATATTTAGGTGAAACTTTTTCTATTGTATCTAATTTAATTTAGACAAGCCTATAACTTTAAGAGATGAACCATGGTCCAACGGGTATAGACTGTGCTCTCTAAGATAGATTATATCTTTATTAATTAAATGTATAGGCAAAGATAAATAAAAAAAAGGTACCAGCTATCAAATAAGGAATGGTTGAGATCCTAAGAATCCATCTTTATATCTAAACCAAACCTTCATCTCATAGCTGAAATCAAACTTTATTTATTTATTTATTTACTTGCTTTCTCACTTAATAATCTCTTAATTAATCACACTGCTATTTTTTTTCAACATAAGATTAAAATAACTTAATTATAACTAACACAATCCCTGTGGAAATGATCTTAACTCACCCTAACTATAGTAGTGAGTAGAATTTATTTTTGATGACTATGATAGTAATCAATGATCGCTTCATCCCCAAAGGTGAGATTGAAGAGAATTTCTTCGATCACTATCCGAGGTGTGGTTCGATACACCCACAAGATGTTGTAAAATTCTTCCACCCATAATTCTTTCACCTAGCCAAATCTGGTCTTCAGTCCTTACAGGATAATATAGTTAATCAACTCGATTTCTCCATAGACTGTATATGTCCTACCAAAGAGAGTCTATGATCAATATGGAGCTCCGGGTAGAAATCTTTGAAGTTTTGGTTATCAAATTGGTGCCCATTGTCAGTGACGATAGCCTATGAAAGTCCGAACCGACAGATGATCGATTTTCAGATGAAGTTCTGGGCTTTTGCTTTGGTGATTAATGCTAAGAGCTTGGTTTCGATCTATTTGGTGAAGTAATCCATCTCCATAATTAGGAACTTCCTCTACCCCATCGCCTGTGAGAATGGTCCAAGGATATCGATACCCCATATATCAAATGGACAAGGGGCAACAATCGATGTGAGGTCGGTTGTCGGCCTTTTTTATATAGTTGGCATGCTTCTGGCATTACTTGCATCATTTGATGAACTCAATGGCATCTTTTTGTAGCATTGGCCTGTAGTACACCATCGGATAATCTTGCAAGCTAATGACCTACCTCCCGAAGCAACGAAGGGTCGAAGCCGAACATGGGCATAGTCGGCTTCAGAGAGTCACAAGCAATGAAGCAAAACATGGAGAAGGATTTATTATAGAGTCTCCCATCAAGGATCATGAAACCATGTTGCTAAAGAAAATGCCATCTCATGGCTATTCATATGCATGCAGAATTTTAAAAATTTTATTTTATGTAGTGAAATAAAAATTTTAGATTTAAATAATTTAAATCCAATTAGATCTAATCTAACTAGCATGCATAGAGATCATATCTCATATTCAGAAATCATTACATATACAAAATTTAGATCTGTTTTATTGAGATCCATATTTTACCTTTATGTAGGTAGATTTTCATCATAATATGAAAACTGTGGATATCTTTTGAGATTTTTTGAAGCTGTACAAGCCTCTGACCTCTATAGGTATCCACACAAGATTAATCTTGATTAGAAGAATCCAAAGATCACCAAGATACTAGCTCCCTTACAAATCTTTCTTTCTTCAAATCAAATTTGATTTCTTCTTCTTTTCTTCTTAAGAGCCAAGAAAAAAGATGATGAACAAGAGAAAGGAAGAGGGCTTCCCTCTTATGCGGTACCAAGAAGGAGGAGAGGATGGTGGGCGGCAACAAAGAGAGAGGGGAGATGGATCTATTGTTAGTTAGGGCATCCTCTCAACTTAATCCTATTTATAGACTCCAATCCCTTATCCATCTATCCTATTAGTTTGAATCAAAGTTAGATTTCAAAGATTTGAATTAAAAATTTAAACTTTGAGATAGATTAGGATAGAGAGATAAGAGAAAGAGAGGAGAGAGAATCTTTAGGATGCTTGTCCCAACCTTGGGTTGTGCATCCCACCCTGGATCATGCATCCTAACCCTTGGATGCATCCTCTTTGGCCCATGGTAAAAGAATAGTGCCCTACCAGCCAATCGCATAGATGATACCATAGAACTATTCTGTATAATCTTCCTACTTATATGCATGATATTGATTATTTTATATTATTGAGGTATTGTGTTTCATCATTTTCTATATCATATTTTTTTATGATTATAATAAATCTCATAGATTAGGATAATAATTTTAGAACCATGATGAAATTATATAAGTGAAATCTAAAATCTTGATAGCCCCAGTCTAAAATAGTCTCAGTCGTAGGATCATCGAGTCAGAGATCGATGATGTCGGTAAGACTGGTACATCCTATGTATGCTCGATAGAGAGGATGATTAATCTCATAATCACTTGTACAGTAATACTAATACAAAAATGTAGGTACTCATTAGAGAATAAGTTCACTGAACTGATCCACAAAGAGACTTGATGGAGCCTTACAGTATGTCAAGTGATCCTTTGACCTAAGATCATGATAGTACTTTATGTATGTGGATCCATGCATTGGTTCATACTCTAGTATGACTCTTTGAGATATGTGTGAGATGTTTTAGATATGGTGAAGTGTGCATGAAAGTTGTGAGTGATCAACAAAGAATCAATCACTTCTTAAAAGAAAAGAGAACATCCTATATGGTCTCATAGGATGATGACTTAAAGAGTCTCTAGCCAGAGTAGAGATAAATAATAGAAAATATTTCTACTGATTCATTAATCGAGTCATCATCATCAGATTGAGATACATATGGATAGGTATTTGAGCTTGATATTTTTTCATACCGATGGCCTATTTAGAATGTTGCATGATCGAAAGATTGAATTACACAATAACTCATCATGAAAGGATAATTTTGATATTTTCATCAAATTTTATATCTTCTGGATAGTCATGATATATTGCTAGATATCAATCTTGACTTGTGAACTCATAATAATTAAAAGAGTTAATTCAAAAGTTAATTAAAAAATATTTTGATTAATTGATATATTTGGACTGACCTAATCTAATCAGATTAATTTAGGTCATGAGCCTAAGTCCAATGCTGGCTAGATATGAAACCCAATGGGTCACACACATTAAAAATTTAATCTTGATCTAATCTATTTAAATTTATTATAAATACTATAGATTAATTAAATTACTAGCACATGAATTAACTCAAGTTTTCAATAGGGTTTGGTACGAAGGTGTTTGTGCTAACCCTAATCTTATTGCCTTAACCTAATTGGATTAGGTTTGAACTTATGGACATTTAGGTGTCTTATCTGATTTATATAGAAGAGTTCTATGAGAAACCACCTCCTCCATACTATAAGTCCATGCCAAAATAAATGCAATGCCTCATTTTTTGTGCATCCAAAAGGAGGAGTTCTTCTGGAGCACTCCTCTTAAATTTCCTGCCATAATTCCCATGCCTAATTTTTTTTCCTCGCACCATATGATGGTGCTTTGATTTCTTAATGCTGAATGGAAGAGTCTTGTGCTCTTAAAATTCTTCCACATGCCATATGATGGCCCTTGGGGTTTTATGCGTAGAGAGGAGGAGTCCTTCTACCATTTAAACTCTGAACTTCCCTTTCTATTCCACGTTATTTAATTATGGGATGTGCCATCTAATGGCATTTTGTCTTGTGTGTGTTGGAATGGAAGAGTCCTTTGGCTTGAAGGCTCTTCCTCACCATAACTGATCACACGCCATAATTATTTTATGTGGAAACCAAGGGGATACCGTGTGAGAAGTTTTTGCGCCAAAGGTTGGTGCTTAGCGCCCCTTCCTTTTCTATATAAAGGAGGCACTACATCAGATCTAAGTGTCCATTTTTGCTGGTGTTTAGGCATGAGAATTAAGGACAAAAAGTCTGAAAAAGTCTGAAAAAAATAGAAAGAAAAAAGGGAAAGAAAAATAGAAAGTAAATCAAGAGGAAAATGGAAGGCAATTGTTACTTGTCCTAGGTTTCAGATTGTTCAAGTGCTGGATATCTGAATCTAATTTGTGTGGTGAGATCTTTTAAGAAAAGATCTATGGTATGGCTTTTGTGGAGGATTGAAGGCAATCAAATGGTGATGCAATTCGATCCTTGAGAAGAAACCTAGCAGTGCACTTATGAAGATGGCTACAGTACTATATCGAATTGAAAATGACCTTGATCTATCCTGTGTAGATCACCATTGGATGGCACCTACTTTGGTACCTTATGGAGATCATTGATCACCAGATCCTCATCTTCAAGAAGGTATAATCTCTTATCTTATTGCATGATGAAAATATTTGATTGTAATCATCAAGGTAGTCCTAGAGTTTGTGTTTCAGTTAGCATATTTTAAGTATTAAAACTTATTTTCAGTAGTTGAATGCATGTTAAAATTTTTGAAAATCATAGTCCGCTGTGAGATCAAAACCTAATAGTGGTATTAGAGCCTCCCTTGATTGATTCAACCAAACATCATGTTATTGTTGTGATATTGATTAGATCAAATTTATGTAATGTTAAAATTTTATTTTTCATTCTTTGTTAAGAATAAAAGTTATTTGTCCATGATCAAATCTTGGTATGTAATTCCATGGCCTTTGGACTTGTGTGACAAGTTTAGGATAGATCTTGCGATCTATTTTTCATAAAATTGTAAGTCTTGTGCATGCGATGTACAAAACCTTGGATGTTACATATGATGTACATTTTCAAGACATAGGGTTGTTGCATATGATGAGTTCACCCTAGATCCAAGGGCTGGCCATCATAGATTGGGCATTCATCTTGGTGGATCTTTCATCATGGTTCTTGTCCTAGGCATGTGTGGGGCTGAAAAATTTGATTCATGGAAGAGATGCTTCAAACTCAAATTAGAGTTTTTTTTTATGGATTTGATTTGATTATAATTTATTGGTCTAATGAGATTAGGGTTTATGATAGTAGATCAAATCAGATTCATAGTTCTAATTAGATTAAAATTTTTGTTTAATTAAAGTTGACCTAATTGCCATGGTCCTAATTTGATTAGGACTTGAGTCTTAATTGATCAAATCTTAGCAAACCTAATTTGATTAGGGTTTGTTTAAGAATTTATTAACTCAACTCAAGAGGGTGACATATGGTTGACTCAAAATTAAAATTAGATCAACAGTTGAATCTGAATCAAAAATTCTAGTTGGGTCCTGTGCCCATGAAATTAAGCATTTTAAGTGACATGTGCATCAATGATATTATAATTAGAATAACATGGTTAGTTTATTATCATTCTTTGTATAATTATTATAAATTGCATGATGAATGGTTATAGACTAGAAACACTTATGTGATAGATGTATTTGTGAATGTATTTGTGATGGCTGATTGTATGGATGCTTCTGTAATGGTTGGAATAGGGGCTGGGTACCCCTGATGTATTATATTTTCTGTTGTAGTTTTATGTTCCTTCCTTTGTATGTTCCCAACTGCTGCTTGGGACTTTTATATGTTGATGTAAAATTAAGGATAGAAAATTTTATTTGAAAATAGAAAGAAATTATTTTTTTTTTATTTTTGGATAAAAATGGAGCATTCATAAAAGCCTTTATAGAGATGAAGACTGGACTACCAGACGATTAAAGAGCAGAGGTGCATGCAGATCGATCATGAGATGGTTCAGTCTATGATGCACCTAAGGTTAGACCCATAATTCATCCAATGGCTTGGATGGATTACATTAGAAAAGTCTATAACCATCTGATTTCTTTTATTTGCTCTTATATGCCGGTAGTTAGAACTAAATATAAATTGCATATGATGGATTTATATGTTATGGATATGCCTGAGACCTAAGTCCCTCTTTTAAATTATATTAAATCATAATGGTGAAGTGTTAAGAATATTAGCCATACCTTTATGCCAAGCCAATATTATGTCAGAAATCATAGTAGATTTATTATATGATGTTAACTAAGTGATGCTTATGGCATATTTGGGTACTGCTGTCTTATTGTGCTATCCATAAAGATAGTATTATTCAGATATAACCATATAGGAATGAAAGGTAAGACTTAACTAAAATACTATGATTTATTGTGCTATCCATAAGACTGCAAGTATTTTAGAGGAAAAAATTATGTTAAAAATTATATGAGATACAATTGGTAAGAGTTACCTATCCTTGAACTCATATAAGTTTGTTATGCTATCCACAAGATTTTTTATGAAGAATTAGGATCTTAACCCCACTTAAGAACCTGACAAGAGGGTTTCTTATTTTTCATTCTAGAGGGCTATGAAATTCGTCAAATAAGTGAGAGACATTATTAGATAAAAAATTTCATCTAAATTGTGTATGTCATTGTTGGTGCAAAAATCTGCCTGCGCCGGAGAAGTTGGAGTTGTGGGGGTTGCGGTCACCGCTGGGACCTGCAAAAGAAGTCTAAATTGGAGGTGGGGTTGCTCCGGCAAGACCCTCCGATGCTCAAGTCAGCTCTCTGCCTCAACAAGAATGGAGTGCTCGAACAAAAATTTTAGCAAAGTTTCTAGATTAAAGATGAGAGCTTAGAGAATAACGTATCTGGGGTCTCCTTTTATAGGTGGAGGGGGCAGCAAGCTGATAGCGACATCTGTAACCGTCTGGTAGTGGGCTGCCCAGGGTCAGGCGGAGTTTGTTGTGAAGAGTAGTGGAGTAGACCCGTGGCTATCACCGAAGCGTTCCATGTGGAGTCTGTCGCAGGGAATGGAGCGGCGTCCGTTGTCGCGACTTGCCAGGGGATGGAAGAATCGCACGGTATCCGTCGCAGGAAGTGGAGCAATGCTGTGGCCGTTACTGCGGCCTGCCAGGGAGTAATGGAGCCGCGTATGATCCACCGCAGGGAGTAATGGAGCCGCGTAAGATTCGCCGAAGGGAGTGGAGTAGAATCGTGGCCGTTACTACGGCCTGCTAGGGAGTCTAGGCTTGTCGGCTGAAGTTCGGTTGGAGTCTGTAGCTGGAGAGAGGTGGCTAGCTATCCGTCTAAGAGGAGCTTGGAGTCCGGCTCTCGCAGGAGCCCGGACGGAGTCTTCTTTCAGTTGAAGTTGGGGATGAAGTCTGGTTCCCACAGGAGCCTAGACGGAGTCTTCCCGCAGCTGGGGCTGGAGACGAAGTCTGGCTCCCGTAGGAGTTCGGGCGAAGTCTACCGGCAATTGGAATTGGTAGTGAAGTCCGGCTCTCGTAGGAGTCCGGACGAAGTTTACCTGCAATTAGAGTCAGAGATGAAGTCTGGCTCCCGTAGGAGTCCGGATGAAGTTTACCTACAGCTGGAGTCGTGGGTGGAGTCCGGCTCCCGTAGGAGCCCGGGTGGAGCCTGCAGGTGAAGTCATGGGCGAGGTCTGGCTCCCGTAGGAGTTCGGATGAAGCTTACCTGCAATTAGAGTCAGGGATGAAGTCTGGCTCCCGTAGGAGTCCGGACGAAGTTTACCTGCAGCTGGAGTCGTGGGTGGAGTCCGACTCCCGTAGGAGCCCGGGCGGAGCCTGCAGGTGAAGTCGTGGGCGAGGTCCGGCTCCCGTAGGAGCCCGGGTGGAGCCTGCAGATGAAGTCATGGGTGAGGTCCGGCTCCCGTAGGAGTCCGGACGAAGCTTACCTGCAATTAGAGTCAGGGATGAAGTCCGGCTCTCGTAGGAGTCTGGATGAAGTTTACCAACAGCTGGAGTCATGGGCGGAGTCCGACTCCCATAGGAGCCCGGGCGGAGCCTGCAGGTGAAGTCGTGGGCGAGGTCCGGCTCCCGTAGGAGTCCGGACGAAGCTTACCTGCAATTAGAGTCAGGGATGAAGTCCGGCTCCCGTAGGAGTCCGGACGAAGTTTACCTACAGCTGGAGTTGTGGGTGGAGTCCGACTCCCATAGGAGCCCGGGCGGAGCCTGCAGGTGAAGTTGTGGGTGAGGTCCGACTCCCGTAGGAGTCCGGATGAAGCTTACCTGTGATTAGAGTCAGGGATGAAGTCCGGCTCCCGTAGGAGTCCGGACGAAGTTTACCTGCAGCTGGAGTCGTGGGCGGAGTCCGGCTCCCGTAGGAGCCCGGGCAGAGCCTGCAGGTGATGTCGTGGGCGAGGTCCGGCTTTTGTAGGAACCCGGGCGGAGCCTGTAGGTGAAGTCCTAGGCGAGGTCCGGCTCCCGTAGGAGTCCGGACGAAGCTTACCTGCAATTAGAGTCAGGGATGAAGTCTGGCTCCCGTAGGAGTTCGGACGAAGTTTACCTACAGCTGGAGTCGTGGGCGGAGTCCGACTCCTATAGGAGCCCGGGCGGAGCCTGCAGGTGAAGTCGTGGGCGAGGTCCGGCTCCCGTAGGAGTCCGAACGAAGCTTACCTGCAATTAGAGTCAGGGACGAAGTCTGGCTCCTATAGGAGTCCGGACGAAGTTTACCTGCAGCTGGAGTCGTGGGCAGAGTCCGACTCCCATAGGAGCCCGGGCGAAGCCTGCAGGTGAAGTCGTGGGCGAGGTCCGGCTCCCGTAGGAGTCCAGATGAAGCTTACCTGCAATTAGAGTCAGGGACGAAGTCTGGCTCCCGTAGGAGTCCGAACGAAGTTTACCTGCAGCTGGAGTCGTGGGCGGAGTCCGGCTCCCATAGGAGCCCGGGCGGAGCCTGCAGGTGAAGTCGTGGGTGAGGTCTGGCTCCCGTAGGAGTCCGGACGAAGCTTACCTGCGATTAGAGTCAGGGATGAAGTCTGGCTCCTGTAGGAGTCCGGACGAAGTTTACCTGCAACTGGAGTCATGGGCGGAGTCCGGCTCCCGTAGGAGCCCGGGCGGAGCCTACAGGTGAAGTCGTGGGCGAGGTCCGGCTCCCGTAGGAGCCCTAGCGGAGCCTGCAGGTGAAGTCGTGGGTGAGGTTCGGCTCCCGTAGGAGTCCGGACAAAGCTTACCTGCAATTAGAGTCAGGGACGAAGTCTGGCTCCCGTAGGAGTCCGAACAAAGTTTACCTGCAGCTGGAGTCGTGGGCGGAGTCCGGCTCCCGTAGGAGCCCGGGCGGAGCCTGCAGGTGAAGTCGTGGGCGAGGTCCGACTCCCGTAGGAGTCCGGACGTCGCAAAGAATCCGGTCGATACTGGCGGGGTCCTGCCCGTCGACAAAACTTGGGAGTGCGGTGGAGGCTCGACCGCCCGGGAGGTTTGAAGAGATGTTGCCGGAGGTCGAAAGTCAGTTGGATCCTCGGAGGGTCACTCCCGTCACGAACTTCGGCTGAGGGGTATTTTATACCCAACACCAGTCCCCCTACTTCTGAGTTCGAATTTCGAATGAAGGAAGTACAGAAAGATTGTCACAGTCGAAGTTCTTCCCTCGATGTCCGTGCATGATCGTTCTCAGATATTTTGGCATTTAATGCGCACGTGCTGGAGCTTTTTTTCGATTAGGACAACCCGAAGAGTCTTTTCGAAACTCCCACCAGGGCGTGATCCCAAGCGTCACGCCATGAAAGTCTGCGAACGGTCAACCATAGGTCGCGGTGAGTGGGACACGCGGTGAGCACTGGTTGGCCTAGAGACACCTGCCACCATAATTGCACCAGGCTCCGTTGTCTATTTAAGCCCCCACCTCTCCTCTAGAGGCTTCACTTCGCCTGAGGGACGACAACTTTCCTTCACCTGAGAGCTTAGCCACTCAGCCACTCTATCGGTGCCCTTTCCGGCTCCGAGCGTCCCTCGTGCTGGTCTTTGCCATCTCCACCGGCTCTCCGCTGCTTCCAGTCCCCCGAGTCTCTCCACGGGGTTCCCCTGCATGGGCCTCCGCCCCAGAGGCCAATCTCTAGATGATGCCACGGGCTAAGAAGAGTACAAGGAGGAGAACAGCAGTCTGCGAATTCTCCGATCGTCGAACTGCCACTGAGGGTTCCCGCCGCCTTAAAGGGGGTTCGAGGGAGAATTCCTTCAATAACAGGGGTTTAATAACGGGGACAATCGGTGAAGGCATTCTGCCTGAGAATTTCAGAGTAGCTGAACGGGGCGACACCGGTCAAGGGGGTGGAGCTGTCGTTACAAGCCGTGGCGGGATCCTTGATGTCGTCGGGGCCGAGGGACCAGAAGCAGTCGGCGTCGATGGTGGGGCAGTAAAATTTGTTGCGGGGACAGTGGAAATAGCGCATGTCGACCTTGCCGGAACACCTAGGATGGTGGTTGTCATGGAGCATCCGGTGATGGCGCATATCTCCGGCACCATCGCTGCCTTCGAGGTAACTCCGATTCTTCTTGAAATAGGTCGTCATCGCCGCCGCCGTTGCCCTTGTTGCCCCCTAGAATCTATCCCATCCTTTTCCCCCTAGGGTTGAGATTTCGGAGGTGGAGCGGAACGAGGCGGGGGGCGAGAGCCGAGAGGCTTGTCACATGTGCTGGAAAATGCTGCTGGGAAGGATAGGACCGGGATAGAAGTCTACAGCTCGAAGTAGCCCCCGGTGTATCCCTTTCGAGTCTTGTAATAATATTTTTTTTTTCTGGCCTTCCGGGTCTTGTAACGTACATCGAGAAATGAGAAGGAGATTTTGTTACTTCGTTTGTGCTTTGCGCCGAATTGGTGTCTGCCGAACTTCCTTTCTTTACCATTGTTGTGGTTGTATTCCCTTCTCTTTACTTCTCTTCTTCTCTCTCTCTTTTCTCTTCTCTCTTTTTTTTTTTTTTTTTTTGACATTGTCCATAGGTTGCCGGTAGTGGTCACATCGGCTCGCCTTTCAGTTGTCCTTCTCCTTCAACTAATGGCTCTGTAATGTATATTGGATGAATAATATGAGAAGAAAAATTTCTGCTACCTCTTATACTCACGTGTTGAATTATTGCTTGTCGAGCTTCTTTTCGACCTTCGTGTCATTCGGAGGCACCCGATTGCCATCGTATCGACCCATCCTTTTCGTCCATGGCCGCAGATTTGTCCGGAGCAGCTCGGGTTTGGTGCCCCCCATCAGGGCTCGGGCTCGGAGGTCTGATCTTTCGTCACCCTGAGGAAGCCTCATCTCGGGCTCATGCTGAGAGCTTCCTTGAGAGCCGGGGTCCTTGATAAGAACCCAAATCCTTGCTGAGACGGGGTTCTCTGCATCTTCGATGCTGTTTGTTTTCCATTCATCACTGACGTGGTCCATCGCCTTCCTTTTTAGCCCCTCCCTTTTTCTTTTTCGTTTGGAATTTTTCCTCCGTTCTTGGTGGGGCTATGGGAGTTCGGCTCCCGTATGTGAAGTCGGGGCAGAGTCCGACTCCCGTGGGAGTCCAGATGGAGTTTACCGGTGGTTGAAGTCAGAGGTGAAATCTGGCTCCCGGACGGAACTTACCAGCGGTCGAAGTTGGGGACGAGGTTTCAGCTCCCGTAAGAGTCTGGATGGAGTCTTTCCGTAGTCGGAGCTGGGGACGGAGGCTGGCTCCCATAGGAATCCGGGCAAAATCTACCTGCAATCAAGGTCAAGGACGAAGTCCGGCTCCCGTAGGAGTCCGGACGGAGTTCACCTGTAAGTGAAGTCACGGGCAGAGCTTGGCTCCCGTAGGAGTCCGGGTGAAGCCTTCCCGCAATTGAGGTTGGAGACAGAGTCTGACCCCCGTGAGAGTCCGGACGGAGTTTACCGACGGCCGAAGCCGGAGACGAAGTCTGGCTCCCGTAGGAGTCTGGACGGAGTCTTATTGCGAAGGGGCCGCTGGGGAAGGTCCCCCCTTTTTCTCTCCTGATCTTGAACGATCAGACTTTAATTGATGCCAGGATGAGGTCCTTTTCCTATTTCTGTCGTAACAGGTTTCAGCTCTGGTTAGGACGAGGTCCTCCTCTTGTCTCTAACACGGCCGTAGGCATACATATGGGCGTTGCTGGGCCCTTCCCCCCTTCCGATCTAAAGAGAACCGAGCCTTCGACTTTGCTCAAGTTAGGATGAAGTTCTCCTCCTGTCCCTAACAGGGCTGTTGGGGTGCATATGGGCGTTGCAGGACCTCTCCCCCCCTCCGGTCTAGAGAACCGAGCCTTCGACTTTGCTCAAGTTAGGGCGAGGTTCTCCTCCTGTCCCAAACAGGACTGTGGGGGCGTATATGGGCGTTGCAGGGCCTCTCCCCCAATCTGGTCTAAAGAGAACCAGACCTTCGACTTTGCTCAAGTTAGGACGAGGTTCTCCTCCTGTCCCTAACAGGGCTGTGGGGGCGCATATGGGCCTTGCAGGGCCTCTCCCCCCATCCGGTCTAAAGAGAACCGGACCTTCGACTTTGCTCAAGTTAGGGCGAGGTTCTCCTCCTGTCCCTAACAGGGCTGTGGGGGTGCATATGGGCGTTGCAGGGCCTCTCCCCCCATCTGGTCTAAAGAGAATCGGACCTTCGACTTTGCTCAAGTTAGGGTGAGGTTCTCCTCCTGTCCCTAACAGGGCTGTGGGGGTGTATATGGGCGTTGCAGGGCCTCTCCCCCCATCCGGTCTAAAAGGAACTGGGCCTTCGACTTTGTCGAGGTTCCCCTCATGCTTCTGATACAGTTTGTTTGGGCTGTCCTGTCGATGTAAGATAGTGCCAAAAAGGGGGGAGACATGTAGATATACAACTTTTAATTAAGATAAAGTTATTGGTAGTACATCCGTAAGTTTTTCGAGCTCCATGGTCGTGGGAGGTCGGCTCCTCCGAGCTCCTTAAGATAATAACTTTCAGGTCGGACTACTTCTTTGACCTCATACGGGCCTTCCCAGTTTGGGGCAAGCTTCCCTCGATCCTGAGGTTGCAAGACAGCGGCTCGTTGAAGCACTAGATCTCCTGCTCTAAAGACTTTGTTCTTGACCCGGGAGTTGTAATAGCGAGCGACTTTCTGTCTGTAGGCTGCCATTCGAATCTGAGCTATCTCCCGCCTTTCTTCCAGCAGGTCGAGGTTGGCTTTAAGACCTTGTGAATTTTGATGTTCGTCGAATGCCACGACTCCTGCCGACGGGTGTTTAAGCTCAATTGGGATGACGGCTTCCGTTCCGAAGGTTAAAGCAAAGGGGGTCTCCCCTGTGGGCAGTCTTTGGGTAGTTCGATACGCCCACAGCACATGATAAAGTTCATCCGCCCAAGTTTCCTTCGCCTTTTCGAGCCTTGTCTTAATCCCCTGCAGAAGGGTTCTGTTAGTCACCTCAGCTTCGCCATTCGCCTGAGGATGGGCTACTGATGTGATGTTGTGGGAGATGTTTAGATCTTCACAGAATTCGGCGAAGCTTGCTCCCGTGAATTGCCGCCCATTATCAGTAATTAGGGTCCTAGGCAGACCGAACCTGCATACGATCGACTTCCAGATGAAATCTTGCACTTTTGCTTTTGTGATTTTTGCTAGTGGTTCGGCTTCAACCCATTTGGTGATGTAGTCGATCGCTATAAGGAGGAACTTCCTCTGCCCCGACACCATGGGAAAGGGGCCAAGGATGTCTATCCCCCATTGCGCAAAAGGCCATGGGGCACTCAAGGGTGTAAGCTCGGTGGCGGGTTATCTCTAGATATTGGCATATCTCTGGCATCGATCACACTTCCTGACATATTCAATCGAATCGTGATGCATTGTCGGCCAGTAATATCCTTGGCGGAGCAACTTGTGAGATAAAGATCTAGCCCCCAAATGGTTTTCGCAGATTCCTTCATGCACCTCCCACAAGGCGTAGTCAGCTTCTGAAGGTCGGAGACATTTCAAAAGGGGCAAAGAGTATGATCTCTTGTACAACTTGCCCTCATAAAGGATGTATCGAGAGGCTTGATTTCTAAGCTTCCGAGCCTCTTTCGCATCCTGGGGGAGAACCCCATCTCTGAGATAGGTTATCAGTGGGTCGATCCAGCTGGGCTCGTGGTCAATTTCCATCATGGGTCGCGATTCTTCTATACTCGGGCACTTTAGAACTTCAAAAAGAATGCCTTTGGGCAATTCAGTCGGAGCCAACGTTGCCAGCTTGGAGAGAAGGTCAGCCCTGGTATTTTCCAACCTCAGAATCTGTCTAATGTTGAAGTTGCTGAAGGCGGGGACGAGCTCCTTTACCCTTTCAAGGTATTTAGCCATGCTGTCCTCCCGTGCTTTGTAATTTCTGTTGACTTGTCCCATTACTAGTTGAGAGTCGCTGTGGACCCGGAGCCGATCTACTCCCAGCTCTTTGGCGATCCTCAGTCCCGCAATCAGAGCTTCATACTCCGCTTCGTTGTTCATTGCGGGGAACTCAAAACTCAAAGCATACTCCGCGATGATTCCCTCCGGACTGATCAAGATCAGGCCCGCACCTGCGCCTGACATGTTGGAAGACCCATCCACATAGAGGGCCCAAAAGCGATCAGAGGGATCTGCTTCTTCTTTGGGGGAGTTCGGTCGGGGCTTCAGGCCGTCAACTTCACCTTGTTCAGGTTCGGCCTCCTCTGGGATAGTACACTCCACTACGAAATCTGCCAATATTTGGGCCTTCACTGCTGACCTGGGTCAATAGTTGATGTCGAATTCTGTGAGCTCGATCGCCCATTTTGCCATCCTCCTGGAGGCGTCCGCCCGGTGCAAAATTGCCTTGATCGGTTGGTCGGTGAGCAGCGTTACGGTGTGCCCTTGAAAGTAGGGTCGGAGCCTTCGGGCTGCAATCAACAAGGTGTAAGTCAATTTTTCTAATTTGGTATACTTGGTCTCGACGTCTCTCAACGTGCGACTGACGTAGTAGATCGGCCGTTGGACTTTCGCTTCTTCTTTGACAAGGACAACCGCGAGAGCCATGGGAGAGACCGTCAGGTATAAAAATAGTTCCTCCCCAGGCTCCGGCTTTGCCAATAGCGGGGGTGAGCTGAGGTAGCTCCTTAGTTCTTCGAACGCCTGTTGGCACTCAGAGGTCCAACAAAAATTCTTCGGCTGCTTGAGGGTTTGAAAGAAGGGTAAGCACCGTTCGGCCGACCTTGCGACGAAGCGATTCAAGGCCGCTACCCTCCCTGTAAGGCGCTGAACCTCTTTTATCGACTTTGGGGCAGCCATCTCCTGGATTGTGCGAATTTTTTCTGGATTGGCTTCAATTTCGCACCCCGACACCATGAAGCCTAGGAACTTTCCCGAGGTTACTCCGAAAGCGCATTTAGTCAGGTTCAGCTTCATTTTATATTTTCAGAGAGCGTCGAAGGTCTCCTCGAGGTCGGCGACGTGGTCCACAGAAGATTTGCTTTTTACGAGCATGTCATCCACGTAGACCTCCATATTGCAGCCGATCTGCTCCTTGAAGATTTTGTTCACCAACCGTTGGTAGGTTGTGCCCGCATTTTTGAGGCCGAAAGGCATGACCCTGTAACAGTAAAGGCCACGGTTAGTAATGAAAGCGATCTTTTCTTCATCTTCCGGTGCCATCCTGATTTGATTATAGCCGGAGAATGCATCCATGAAGGTGAGGAGCTCATGGCCCGAGGTCGCGTCCACCAGTTGGTCGATTCTGGGGAGGGGATAGCTGTCCTTTAGGCAGGCCTTATTCAGCTTTTTGAAGTCTATGCACATCCTCCACTTGCTGTTTGTTTTTTTGACTAGGACAACATTGGAAATCCAATCAGGATAATTGACTTCCCTAATGAATCCGACTTTAAGGAGCTTGTCCACTTCCTCGGCTATCGCCTTCTGCCTCTCTGGTGCATGACCTTGGATTTTTTCTTTCGTCGGTCGATGCTTTGGATCGACGGCCAGGCGGTGCTCCATGACTTTCGTGTCAATCCCCGGCATGTCTGCTGGAACCCAAGTAAAAATGTCTGCATTCTTTCATAGAAAATCGATGAGACGCATCCGCACCTCCTCCCCCAAGTTGGAGCCGATCATCGCTACATGCTCCGCGCTCCCGTCGTTCAATGGGATCGGTACCAGATCCTCAATTGGAACGCCCCTCTCTTCAGTGAGGTCATCGCGAGCATCCAGTCCATCGACTGGACAGGGGTCAGATTGTTTGCTTCTTTGCAAAGCTATATTGTAGCAGTGTCTGGCCAGGGCTTGGTCCCCTCGGACTTCTCCGATCCTCTGGTTGGTGGGGAATTTCAACTTCAAATGGTAGGTTGACACAATGGCTCGGAGAGCGTTGAGGCCAAGCCGGCCGAGGATTGCGTTGTAGGCTGACGGTGCCTTCACCACCAGAAAATTCACCAGAGCCCTGGATTGCCTTGGATATCGACCTACGGCCACAGTCAAAGTTATTATTCCCTCCATCGGAACAGCATCGCCGGTAAACCCTACCAGAGGGGAGCTAATCGGCCTCAAATGACCATCAAGGATGGACATTCTTGAAAAGGCATCGTAGAATAAAATATCGGTCGAGCTTCCATTATTGACAAGAATGCGGCGGACGTCGTAATTTGCTATATTCAAGAAAACTACAACCGCATCGTTATGGGGGAATTGGACCCCCTGAGCATCTTCTTCAGTAAAGGTTATGGGCTCCTCAATCTTTTGTCGCTTGGGGGGTACGGTCGGTACGTTGGTTGCTTCCTGCCGGGATCCTCCTGAGACGGTGTTGGCGAAATCCGTCGGAGGTCGATTGTCCGACCACTCCATGCCGGCGACCATAGCCGGAGGATGTGGAGCCCGAGAAACCAGAGGTGAGATCGGAGCCTGAGATCTGGCTGCGGAGGCCGTGGGTTGCCGTGCGGATGCTTTGCGAGAAGTCATCGGGCGAGGATCCAGTGGGGGGAGGGAGGAGCGGATGTCGGAGAAGATGACCAGAGGTGGTTCCGTTGAGCACTCCTTTAAGAACAAGGGTACTGCGAAGGCACAGGCCCTTCCTCTAGCGCCAATCCTGTTGGTGCAAAAATCCACCTGCACCAGAGAAGCTGGAGTTGTGGGGGTTGCGGTCACCGTCGGTACCTACAAAAGAAGTCTAAACCGGAGGTGGGGTTGCTCCGGCAAGACCCTCTGATGCTCAAGTTAGCTCTCTGCCTCAACAAGAATGGAGTGCTCGAACGAAAATTTTAGCAGAGTTTCTAGATAAAGATGAGAGCTTAGAGAATAACGTATCTGGGGTCCCCTTTTATAGGTGGAGGGGGCAGCAAGCTGATAGCGACATCTGTAACCGTCTGGTAGTGGGCTGTCCAAGGTCAGGCGGAGTTTATTGCGAAGAGTAGTGGAGTAGACCCGTGGCTATCACCGAAGCGTGCCACGTAGAGTCTGCCGCAGGGAATGGAGCGGTGTCCGTTGTCGTGACTTGCTAGGGGATGGAAGAATCGTGCGGTATCCATCGCAGAAAGTGGAGCAGTGCTGTGGCCGTTACTGTGGCCTGCCAGGGAGTAATGGAGCCGCATAGGATCCGCCGCAGGGAGTAATGGAGCCGCATAAGATTCATCGAAGGGAGTGGAGCAGAATCGTGGCCGTTACTACAGCCTGCCAGGGAGTCCAGGCTTGTCGGCTGAAGTTCGGTTGGAGTCTGTAGCTGGAGAGAGGTGGCTAGCTATCCATCTGAGAGGAGCTTGGAGTCCGGCTCTCGTAGGAGCCCGGACGGAGTCTTCTTTCAGTTGAAGTCGGGGATGAAGTCTGGCTCCCACAGGAGCCCAGATGGAGTCTTCCTGCAGTTGGGGCTGGAGACAAAGTCTAGCTCCCGTAGGAGTTCGGGCAAAGTCTACCTGCAATTGGAATTGGTAGTGAAGTCCAGCTCCCGTAGGAGTCCGGATGAAGTTTACCTGTAATTAGAGTCAGGGACGAAGTCTGGCTCCTGTAGGAGTCCGGACGAAGTTTACCTACAGCTGGAGTTGTGGGCGGAGTCTGGCTCCAGTAGGAGACCGGGCGGAGCCTGCAGGTGAAGTCGTGGGCGAGGACCGGCTCCCGTAGGAGTCCGGATGAAGCTTACCTACAATTAGAGTTAGGGATGAAGTCTGGCTCCCGTAGGAGTCCGGATGAAGTTTACCTGCAGCTGGAGTCCTGGGCGGAGTCCGGCTCCCGTAGGAGCCCGGGCGGAGCCTACAGGTGAAGTCGTGGGCGAGGTCCGGCTCCCGTAGGAGCTCAGGCGGAGCCTGCAGGTGAAGTCATGGGCAAGGTCCGACTCCCGTAGGAGTCTGAACGAAGCTTACCTGCAATTAGAGTCAGGGACGAAGTCCGGCTCCTGTAGGAGTCCGGATGAAGTTTACCTGCTGCTGGAGTCATGGGTGGAGTCTGGCTCCCATAAGAGCCCGGGCGGAGCCTGCAGGTGAAGTCGTGGGCGAGGTCTGGCTCCCGTAGGAGTCCGGACGAAGCTTACCTGCAATTAGAGTCAGGGATGAAGTCCGGCTCCCGTAGGAGTCCGGACGAAGTTTACCTGCAGCTGGAGTCGTGGGCGGAGTCCGGCTCCCATAGGAGCCCGGGTGGAGCCTGCAGGTGAAGTCGTGGGCGAGGTCCAGCTCCCGTAGGAGTCCGGACGAAGCTTACCTACAATTAGAGTCAGGGATGAAGTCCGGCTCCCGTAGGAGTCCAGACGAAGTTTACCTGCAACTGGAGTTGTGGGTGGAGTCTGGCTCCCATAGGAGCCTGGATGGAGCCTGCAGGTGAAGTCGTGGGCGAGGTCAGGCTCCCATAGGAGTCCGGACGAAGCTTACCTGTAATTAGAGTCAGGGATGAAGTCCGACTCCCGTAGGAGTCCGGACGAAGTTTACCTGCAGCTGGAGTCATGGGCGAAGTCTGGCTCCCATAGGAGCCCGGGCGGAGCCTGCAGGTGAAGTCGTGGGTGAGGTCTAGCTCCCGTAGGAGTCCGGACGAAGCTTACCTGCGATTAGAGTCAGGGATGAAGTCCGGCTCCCGTAGGAGTCCGAACGAAGTTTACCTACAGTTGGAGTCGTGGGCGAAGTCCGGCTCTCGTAGGAGCCCGGGCGGAGCCTGCTGGTGAAGTCGTGGGCGAGGTCCGGCTCCCGTAAGAGCTCGGGCGGAGCCTGCAGGTGAAGTTGTGGGCGAGGTCCGGCTCCCGTAGGAGTCCGGATGAAGCTTACCTGTAATTAGAGTCAGGGATGAAGTCTGGCTCCCGTAGGAGTCCGGACGAAGTTTTCCTGCAGCTGGAGTCGTGGGTGGAGTCCGGCTCCCGTAGAAGCCCGGGCGGAGCCTGCAGGTGAAGTCGTGGGTGAGGTCCGGCTCCCGTAGGAGTCTGGACGTCTCGAAGAATCCGGTCGACGCTGGCGGGGTCCTGCCCGTCTGCAAAACTTGGGAGTGCAGCGGAGGCTCGGCCGCCCGAGAGGTTTGAAGAGATGTTGCCGGAGGTCGAAAGTCAGTTGGATCCTCGGAGGGTCACTCCCGCCACGAACTTCGGCTGAGGGGTATTTTATACCCAACAGTCATCATGAGTAGTCTTTTTATATTCTTATATATATACATCTGCATCTTCACTATCACTGCATGGTATATTTGATGCCTTTTGATCGAACCTCATGGACTGATTGAGGAACTTAAGAATAGTTTTCACTTAGGAGATAATCTCTTATTCTTTTGATCTTGATTCGATCGAAAATGATGCTTTAGAGGAAGAAAAATTATATATGAGATATGATGGGTTGACAGTATGACTGTCATGTATATCCTGATTGACTTAATCATGCAATTAAGTCAGTTAGGTTCTTATCTTGGATGGTGAGTTAATCTAAGATTTGATCCTGCTAACTCTCTCAGATTCTTTCTTTAGCATCATCCAAAAAAATGAGGTGAGGAGTGTCTCTGCCATAGATACCTATTTTCATTATAGCAATGATAGGTAATAGAAAAAAAATTACAAGAGTTGTCTTGCAAGTGTGAAGTAGTAGCAGAATGCAAAAATTGTATCTGCTAATGGTTTGTATATGATACAGGCTAATTTATCATTGAGTACTTCAATTTTAGATTTTTGGATATTGATACCATCTGTAGATCCCACTTATGCAAATCGTTGTAGGGATTGTAAAATTGAAGAAAGGTGACTTCAAGATGTTTAGCACTGGTGGAGAGTCCATCCAAGCTAAAGCTGAAGAAACCTATTTGTCAATGTTTCCTTTTTGGCAAGATTATTATACTAATAGACTCTTATTATATGTCTAAATTTATCAAAAATATATTTCAATTCTTTTGTTATTGTAATATGATTTTGAAATTAATGTAAAGGGCAAAGGTTGCTCTCCTTCTGGTAAATTTTATGGCTATAGATTTTATGATAATGGTCTCATATTTCTATCCCAATGATATTGTTCTTCATATTGATGATAACAAGAAAGAAAGAAAATATGAGTGTCACATATTTCTAGCATTCCTAACTTAGTCATTTTAGTGAGTTAAAGATAAAGAAGTAATACAAAGAAGAGTTCTTGGATTTGTATGATTTTAAATCATATAAAACTTGTAAATCTTGTTTCATGGATAAAATGATCAAGATCTCCATTTACTGGATATGAAAAAAAGGTGTGTGAGCTGTTCGGTCTCATACATATGGATATTTGAAGGCTAATAACAACTCTAGCCAGAGATGGACACCCCATATAAGATATGGTGTGGTCCATCATATGCTTCACAGACATTTTAATCTTTTTCTAGGTAAATATCCTAAAAATTATTGCATATGTTTTGAATAAAATACTATCAAAAATCTATTACTAGCACTCCATATGAGATATAAAAAGGAAAGAGATAGGTTGCCGAGCTTATGTGAAAAGAGTTGATGTACACAAGTTTTCATACTAGATCAGATAAGTAAAGGTTTATAGGTTATCCTAAAAAAAATGTGTGATACTATTTCTACCATCCTACTCAATAAAAGATATTTTGTTAGTAGGCATGCCACTTTTTGAAAAAGAAGCTTATCCAAGAAGAGGGCAGTGGGAGGATGATTGAACTTGAGAAGTTCAAGACCTACAAACTATCCCACATCAATCTGTGGAGAATCCACAAGTTGATCCTCGACCTGATGTGCCCACTGATGAGGCACAACTACAACACACACCTTCTCTCTGAAGGTTAATCAGAGTGAGTAATGTACTACTTTGATATGATTTTATCATTGAGAATGACAACATACCACTCATCATTGAGAATGAAGATCCTATGACCTATTCAGAAGCAGTCATGAGTAGAGACTCTGACAGATGACTTAAAGCCATGAAATTTGAGATAAACTCCTTGTATATCAACCAAGTATGGATTTGAAGCACCTATTGGTGTGACCCAATAGGTTACTAACAAGAATGTCCATCTGGATGTTGCTTGCCATAGCTACATACCATCTAGAGAGTTTATCTCTAATAGGAGGACAAATCTATTTATAGATTACATCAGGCATCGAGGAGTTGGAACATCTATTTTTATAAGATAGTCAAATCATTTGACTTTATCAAAATATGGATGAACCATGTGTGTATAAGAAGACTAGTGGGAGTATCATTATCTTCTTAGTTTTATATGTGGATGACATACTGAATATTGAGATTGATATCTCGATGTTGCAATCGATCAATGCCTTGCTATCATAGAAGTTTTCCTTGAAACACTTAGGAGAAGCATCTGATACACTTGGTATCTATAGAGATAGATCTAAGTGGTGCTAGGCTTGTTCCAGTCTAGGTATATCAATCTTATGTTGAAGAGGTTCAACATGGATGGGTGTAAAATTGTTTACTTATCCATGTATGTTATGTACCAAGCCTGATGTGGCTCATGCTTTGCGCATTAGTTTTTAGATAGATCTAAGAAAGGATCATTAAAAAACTATGAAAGTATTTGCAAGTACATGAGAAGTACTAGAGAAGCAGTGAATTGGAAGAGTTCTAAACAACAAACTGTAGTTGATTCAGTATATTGCTGCAAGTGAAGAGTACTATGAAAAGTCACCTGATGAAAGAGTTCATCACTGAGCTGAGTGTGGTCTCTCCCGAAACCCACTCACATCCTAAGGCAGTTTCACCTCACTCATGATGTAATCATAGAGTGAGTTGATATAAAGAATTGCATTATGGACCTATTCACTAACCCTTATCATAGCGGTAGGATGATCGCCACCTTGATAGCATGGGCATCAGGTATAGGGACGATTGATTTTAGTGCAAGTGAAAGATTAAAAGAATAGTGCCCTATAAGCTAATTGCATAGATGATGCGGTGGGACTATTTTGTATAATCTTCCTACTCATATGCATGATATTGATTATTTTATATTACTGAGGTATTGTGTTTCATCATTTGATGTATCATATTTTATTTATAATTATGACGAACCCTATAGATTAGGATAATGATTTTAGGGCCATGATGAGATCTCTCATGCCAGTGAGATCTAAAATTTTAATAGCCCTAGTCTAAAATATTTTCAGTCGCAGGATCATCGAGTTAAAAATCGATGATACCGATAAGATTGGTACATCCTATGTATGCTCGATGGAGAGGATGATTGATCTCATAATCACTTATATAATGATACTAATACAAAGATGTAGGTGCTCATTAGAGAATAAATTCACTGAACTGATCCATAGGAAGAACTAATGGAGCCTTACAGTATGTCAAAAGATGGTTCTCCAGTGGGAGTAGTGCAAGTAATTCTTTGACCTGATGTCATCATGGTACTTTGTGTATGTGGATCCATGCTTTAGCTCATACTCTAGCATGACTCTTTGAGACATGTGTGGGATGTTCTAGATATTGTGAAGTATGCATAGAGGTTGTAAGTACTCAACAAAGAATCGGTCACTTCTTGTAAGAGGAGAGAACATCTTATGTGGTCTTATAGGATGATGACTCAGACAGTCTCTGGCCAGAGCAGAGATGAATAGTAAAAAATATTTCTACTGGTTCATTAATTGAGTCATTATTATCAGATCAAAAAATATATGGATAGGTATTTGGACGTGATATTTTTTCATGCCCATGGTCTGTCAGGGATGTTGTGTGATCGAAAGATTGAATTACACAGTAATTTTTCATGAAAGGATAATTTTGATATTTTTATCAAATTTTATATCTTTTGGATAGTCATGATATATTACTAGACATCAATCCTGACTTGTGGACTTACAAGAATTAAAAGAGTTTAATTCAAAATTTAATTAAAAAGTATTTTGATTAATTGATGCATTTGGACTGACCTAATCTAATCAAATTAGTTTAGGTCATGAGCCTGAGTCCACTGCAGGTAAAATATGGAATCCAATGGGTCACACATATTAAAAATTTGATCTTGAACTAATTTATTTGAATTTAGTATAAATTTTATGAGTTAATTAAATTTCTAGGATATGAATTAACCCAAATTTTCAATTGGATTTGGTACAAAGATGTTTGTGCTAATTCTAATCCTATTGCCTTGACCTAATTAGATTAGGTTTGAACTTACGGACATTTAGGTGGCTTATCTGATTTATATGGAAGAGTTTCATGAGAAACCACCTCCTTCAAGCTATAAGTCTATGCCAAAATAAATGCAACACCTCACTTTTGTGCATCCAAAAGGAGGAGTCCTTCTGGAGCACTCTTAAATTCCCTGCCATAATTCCCATGCCCAGATTTCATTCCTCACGCCATATGATGGTGTTTTGATTTCTTAATGCTGAATGGAAGAGTCTTGTGCTTTTAAAATTCTTCCATGTGCCGTATGATGGCTCTTGGGATTTTATGCGTAGAGAGGAGTCCTTTTGCCATTTAAACTCTTAACTTCCCTTTCCATTTCATGCTATTTAATTATGGGATGCACCATCTGATGGCATTTTATCTTCTGTGCATTGGAATGGCAGAGTCTTTCTGCTTGAAGGCTCTTCCATGCCATAACTGATCACACGCCATAATTATTTTACGTGGAAACTTAAGGGATATCGCGTGAGAAGTTTTTGTGCCAAAGCTTGGTGCTTAGCGCCCCTTTTGTATATAAAGGGGGTGCTACATCAGATCTAAGTGACCATTTTTGCTGGTGTTAGGCATGAGAATTAAGGAGAAAAAGATTGAAAAAGTCTGAAAAAATGGAAAGAAAAAAGAGAGAGAAAAATAGAAAAAAATCAAGAGGGAAATGGAAGGCAATTGTTGCTTGTCCTAGGCTTCAGATTGTTCAGGTGTTGGACATCTGAATCTGATTTGTATGGTGAGATCTTTTGAGAAAAGATCTATGGTGTGGCTTTTGTAGAGGATTGAAGGCAATCAGGTGGTGGTGCAATCCGATCCTTGATAAGAAATCAAGCAGTGCACTTATGAAGATTGCTGCAGTACTACATCGAATTGGGAAGGACCCTGATCTATCCCATGTAGATCACTATTGGAGGGTGCCTACTTTGGTGCCTTATGGAGATCATTGATCACCGGATCCTCATCTTCAAGAAAATATAATCTCTTACCTTATTGCATGCTTGAAATGTTTGATTGCAATCATCAAGGTAGTCCTAGGGTTTGTGTTCTGATTAGTATTTTTCAAGTGTTAAAACTTATTTTCAATAGTTGAATGCATGTTAAAATTTTTAAAAATCACATTCCACTATGAGACTAGAACCCAACATGTGGGATGAGAGAGAGTCCTAGTCCAACTAGGATCTCAACTCCTAACCCTATTCTATATTGGTTCTTAGCCAAATCGAATTAGGTTTAGTCAAATCCTTATTCGACTAGGAATAAACCCAATTAGAATCAAATTAAATCCAATTCAATTTGTATAAAACTCAATCCTTAATTAAATGATCAAATCAAATAATTAATGATGAATTCAACAATAATTACTTATTGTTCTTTCTTTAACTTACTAATCTTTACTCAGTCTTCTTTTATAACTTTTACAACTTAGTCCAATCATCAATCAAATTGATAATTGGGTTCATCTATGAATCAAATTCATAATTTAATTATTTGATCAAGTCAAAATCTCTTTTGTGTATGATCCCATAAATTCTATTCTATCTAGCAGTGAGACATATCATAATTTTCATCATGAATATTATTGAAATCTATTTCAATAGATTGAAACAGTTCTAACTCACCCAATAAGAATTATTGACCATCAATTAATTCTTGTGAGTCTCACAATCCAATAGTGATGCCTAGTAGCATGTTGTGGCAATCCAGTAGAATGGAAGAATCTAAACTTGTAGGCATAGTTAACGTGTTATTCAATTCTTCTATCATGAGTTTCAATAAGACGAAGGTTATAAAAACTCATCAAACCCCATCATCCGTTATATGTAAGATTTAATTAGTTCGAGTTCAACTCATGATTACTCGTGAAAATTCTTTTTCATTAATCACAACACTATGGCCACGATCTTAAGAACTCTACTTCATAAATCACATAGGACTGTTCTTTAACTACTAAGATCGATAGATCCCATCTAGGTACGTACCCTACTCCTATAGTAAATTTACTATAGCCAATGTACGCTGCAAGAATCTATATGACTAAGAGACCAAGTAAATATGCCGTCAAACTACAACAATCTCACTGTGAATAGCTGAGGCACCATACGTCAAAGAACTACTCATATAACTATAGTATCAAAAAAATCACTTACGAGTGAGTAGACATCCAAGTGACTTCTTATTTTGATTATGCTCAGTACCATTATTCTCTAACAACCACCTACACTCTCCCTCAGTGTCTCCATACGGTAGATTTGAAACTTATCTATCTTAAGAGAAGCGATCTGTGCACCAACCTCATCGGATCATATGATCCATCGATCGAGAGTAATTTAGAAATTAACCATCAATGACACATATCTCAAATTCTCAACTTTTTAGAATGTATCATTATCTTATTAATTTTTTTGATGATTCAAGGATACATAACAAGAATGGTATATAAAATTATCTAATTTTATTAATAAATAAATATATTAAGTACAAATTTATATCTTAAAAAAATATAATGTGTCAGCCATATTGGCTTCTAGGACATAAATCTAACAATTTTTTACTTGCACTAAAGCCAATTGACATTGTACTAAGTTCCATCTTCTCAAGGTGGACTTCAGTCTTCTTTTGGCAAGCAGCTTAGTGGGTCCCCACCATGTTGTCCATGTCCATAGAGTCAACTCTCTACACCTCGACGTATCTCTTCTCGAGATATTCACAAATGATGTGATATCACCGCTCGATGTATTTGGACCTTTGGTGAGATCTGAGCTCCTTAGCAAGGGCTATGACGTTGTTGTTGTCACAGTACAATATGATAGCATCTGATGTCATGACATCTAGTTCCCCAATGAACTTTTTATACCAGAAGACTTTTTATGCAGCTTCTGATGCAATGATATACTCAGCTTCTATGGTTGAGTCTGCAATGATCGTTTGCTTAGAATTCTTCAAACTTATCGAACCACCATTATACAAAAACACAAAATTTGATGTAGACCTTCTATCATCAGTGTCAGACATAAAGTCAGAATTAGTATACCTTTCAACTTATAATTTTAATTCTCTTCCAAAGATCAAGAACAAATCTTTAATTCTTCTCAAATACTTAAAGATATTTTTCACAACTATCCAATGCTGCTCATCTAGATTCGACTGATATCTACTTATAACACTCACAACAAGTGCTATATCAAGTCGTGCATATAACATGACATACATGAGGCTCCCTATTGTCAAGACATAAGGGATCTTGCTCATCTTCTGAATCTCCTCAGATGTAGTTGGACACATCTTCTCAGAGAGATGAATGCCATGCCTAAGGGGTAACAATCTCATGTCATAGTTTTTCATACTGAACCTCTTCAGCACTTTCTCTATGTATATTTTCTATGAAAGATCAAGTATTCTTTTAAATCAATCTCTATAGACCTTTATTCTGAGAATATAAGATGCCTCTTTTAAGTCTTTCATAGAAAATTCTTTGGACAACCAATTTTTAACCGAAGTTAGTATGGAAATATTGTTCCAAATAAGGAGGATATCGTCCATGTACAGTATGACGAACATAACAGTACTTCCACTGACATTTATAAAGACATAAGATTCATCCTCATTTTTTATGCAATCAAATAATTTGATTGCATTCTTAAAATGAGTATTCCAACTCTAAGATTCTTGCTTCAATCCATATATGGATCTATGCAGCTTGCAGACTTTGTGATCTCCATCATCGAAAGTAAAACCCAAAGGCTACTCTATATAGATATTCTTCTCAAGATATTCATTTAGGAATATAATTTTTATATCCATCTATCATATCTCATAATCATAATAAGCCACAATAGCAAACAATATGCAGATGGACTTCAGTATGGCTATAGGTGAAAAGGTGTCCGGATAGTCAATACTTTCGCATTGTCTATAATCTTTTACCACGAGCCTAACTTTATAGATTTCTACATTTTCATATGCACCTATTTTTCTTTTATAAATTCATTTACATCCAATAGGTACTATATCTTCCAGTGGATCTATCAAGGTTCATACTTGGTTTGAATGTATGGAGTCAATCTCCAACTTCATCGCATTCAACCACTTCTCGGAGTCAATATCTGACATTATCTCGTTATAAATTTTAGGATCATCTCCATGATGTGTTAGAGATCAGTTTAAAATTCTTATTAAAAATTATATTAAGTTGTAGTGTCGAGATCTACTTGCTAACCGAATATCGGATTCATTGATTAGTTGGTGTCTAAGGCAAGTGTCAAAGGTAGTTTTCTAATTAGGTCCGTTTGCTTTTCTGACCAAGTTGTTGGTGCCTAAGAAAAATATCAGAGAGCCTCTCACCTACTTACCTAACCAATCTGATCTATTGAGTTTCGAGTTTGGATTACTTAGTGATGCAGACACTACATGTGCCTTCCTTCATGCTAAGCTAATATCATGTCAAGAATTATAGTGAGTTTGTTATGCAACCATAAGACTTACTATGAAGATTAATATGAGATTGTCTTAGTGCATATTTGATTCTTATAGTATTTTGGATATGTTGCTTTGTTGTGCAACCATAAGGACAGCATCATTCAGATGTGACTATATGAAAATGAAGGTTCTAACTTAACTAAAATATTATAGTTTATTATGCAACCATAAGGCTATAAATATTTTAAAAGAAGAAAGATGTTGAGAGTTGCATGAGATGCAATTAGAAAGGAGTTTCCTACCTTTGAACTCATGAAGGTTTGTTATGTGCAACCACAAGACTTTTCGTGAGGAATTAAGATTTCAACCCCACTAAGCAAACCATTAGGAGAGGGCTATGGTATTTGATAAAATAGTGAGAGTAACAATTAGATAAAAGATCTAATCTAGTTATGCATGTCATCATGAGTTATCCACTTATATTGATTCTTTGTTATTATAGATTAATCTGTATAATGGCATCCTTACTTTTACTGCATGGCACACTTGATGCCAATAAGTTGACCAGATCCAATTATGTGGATTGATTAAGAAATCTAAGAATTATTCTCACTCAAGAGAATGTCTCCTATATTTTGGATGTCCCTACACCTGATTCAATTGGTGAAGAGATAACTGAGGAGAAAAGGATCACATACAAGATGTGGTAAGATGACAGTATGACCGTCAAATGTGTCATGCTTGCCTCTATGAGCAATGAGCTTCAGAGGCAACATAAAGGCATAAATATTCTTTCCATACTCCTTAATTTGAAAGAGTTATATGGAGAACAAAGTCTGACTGCTAGATATATGATATCTAAGCAGTTGTTTTGTGCCAAGATGAGGGAAGGCACATCCATACAGTGATTGATCTAATCACTCATCTGGGATAGTTGAGTTTTGCAATGGATGGTGAGCTTAGTCAAGATCTGTTCCTGTAATCATTTTTTGATTCTTTCTCACAATTTGTCATAAATTATCATACGAATAAATGAACACTAGCTTGCCTGAGCAGTTGAATATGCTTAAGACAGTAGAGAGCCATTTCAAGAGTGATAAGGCTTCTGTTCTTCTTGTAGATAAGATCTCCAAGAAGAAAGGCAAAAAGGGTTTTAAGAAAAAGATAAATCCTAAAGCTAGCATCTCGAAGAAGAAGGCAAAAAAAATCTTCGTCAAGGATATCTATTATCAGTGTAGCAAAAAAGGGCACTGAAAGAGGAACTATAAGGACTATCTTACAAGTTTGAAGTATAAGAAAGTAAATATTGTTAAAGATTTATATATGATACAAACAAATTTATCATTGAGTACTTCAATTTCAGATTCTTGGATATTAGATACTACCTGTGGTTCACACCTTTGCAAATCATTGCAAGTTCTATAGGACATAAGGAGTCTGAATGAAGGTGACTTCATACTGTTTGGTGCTAGTAAAGAGTCCATCCAGACTGAAACCATAGAAACCAAGCTATTGAAGTTAC
Source organism: Elaeis guineensis (assembly GCF_000442705.2). NCBI lineage: Eukaryota > Viridiplantae > Streptophyta > Magnoliopsida > Arecales > Arecaceae > Elaeis > Elaeis guineensis. The sequence goes on along the minus strand of NC_026002.2, from coordinate 55,273,548 downwards.
CTTCAAACAAAGTTTTAAAATTGAAAGACTATTAGTATGTCCCTAACATTGTTAGAAATATTATTTCTACACCTATGTTATTAGAATTAGATTTTGAAATAAGAGAAAAGGATAATAGTTACTCTATTTATTTTTTTAATAAATGTTATAAAAATACTTTTATAGATAATGATATTTTATTTTTCTCACTTAATGGTAATATACTTCATGTTGATAAAATGAAGAAAAAAAAGAGAGATGTGAATGTCACATACCTCTAACACTACTGACTTGGTCATATCAATAAGACAAGGATTAATAAGTTATATAAAAAAAATTCTTTGATCCTTATGATTTTGAATCATATGGAACTTATGAATCTTGTTTTATGGGTAAGATGACCAAAACACTATTTACTAGACATAAAGATAGGACAAGTGACATTTTGGACCTAGTATATATTGATGTTTGTGGTCAAATATCGACTCAGACCAAAGATGGATACTCTTACTTCATCATATTTACTGATGATTTATCAAGATTTGGATATGTATATTAATGAAATACAAATTCAAAGTCTTTGATAAGTTTAAGGAGTACCAAAGAATGGTTGAGAAATAAACTAGTAAGAGTGTCAAGACTCTTCGATCTGATCGAGGAGGAGAATACTTAACTAGTGAGTTTCTTAATTATTTAAAGAAAAATAAAATTCTCTCTCAATGGATACCTCCTTACATTCCATAATTAAATGATATTATGGAAAAAAAAATTACACCTTATTAGATATGGGGCGATCTATGATGTGCTTCACAGATCTTTCGATCTCTTTCTAGGGCTTTGCCCTAGAGACTGCTGCACATATGAGATATGGAGAGGAAGAAAGTCTAATCTTAAATATTTTAAGATTTGAGGTAGTCCTGCTTATGTCAGAAATACTGAAGGACATAAGCTAAGTACTAGGTCAGATAAATACAGGTTTGTAGATTATCCTAAAAAAAATATAGTATACTACTTCTACCATCCTACTCAACAAAAGATGTTTGTTAGTAGGCATGCCACTTTTTTGAAGAAAAAGTTTATCCAAGAAAGGGGCAGTGGGAGGATAGTTGAACTTGAGAAAGTTCAAGACCTACAGTCTATACAGAAGCAACATGTGAAAAGTCTACAAGTTGATCCTCAACCTGATGTACCCATTATTGAGGCACAGCCACAACACACACCTCTTCTCTGAAGATCAGGTAGAATACGTAACGTATCACTCAGGTATGAATTTGTCATTGAGAATGACAACTTATCCTACATCATTGAAAATGATGATCCCACAATCGATTTGGAAGTAGTCATGAGTAGTGACTCTGACAGATAGTTTGAGGCCATGAAATCCAAAATGAACACCATATATGCCAACCAAGTTTGGACTTTAGTTGATGTGCCTGAGGGTGTGACCCCAATAGATTGTAAATGGGTCTTCAAAAAGAAAATTGGAGCAGATTGCTAGGTAGAGACCTATAAGGCCAGACTAATGACAAATGATTTTAGACAAAGGCAAGGTATTGACTATGAAGAAATATTTTCATCCGTAGCCATGCTTATGTTGAAATTCGGAGTTTGGTGTATGCATATGTGCTTCAAAAACTTTATTTTCTAAATAATATAGTGGAGAATAAGATTAAAATACTTTTAATCTGAATTATGCATGCATAAAAATATAAAATCACATGGATCTATCTTATATGCTGAAATTGATATATGCTGAATTCAGATTATAATCAAATCACATAGCTGTTTCATAATTCCTTTCTTTGAATCTAGATCTGAAAGAGAAGAGATCCTCTCTTAGCTGTATAAGTGTCTGACCTCTACGAGTATCCACTCAGGGTCAGCCTAGAACAGCTCTCTTTAATCTGAATTTTGGTTCTCCAAAATTTAGCTTGTCGAATCTGAACGAAGCTTGAATCGCGATCAACACTTGATCTTTCTCTTTGATCTTCTTCTCCTCTTCTCTAGAGTTTCTCCTTATTTTGTACCACTACAAAATATCAGCAACCATAAATTGTGGGACGCCCAACACTTTGGGTGTGGAACTCCTTGGGACTCGCATCCCAAGCGATGCGCTTGTAGAACACCAAGAGAAGAGAAAAGAAGAGGAAGAGAGGGTGTGGGGAGAGCCTTTGGGCATGAGGGGCTGCTAGTTTAGATGCTCTAGAGATCTTAAGGGAGGTCTCTTTAAATAGGCATGAGGATTGAATCCTATTCAATCTCATAATACAAGTCCTACTTGCATTAGGATTCTTATTAACTTAAATTATCCAACTTACATTAGGAAACCCAGTAGACGCCAACAATTGGGGCCCTTACATCCATAATTAGACACCCCATAATACACCCAAGAGACACCCCATAAGAGAACTAAAAGTCCTCTAATCAATGGACACACCCAACTTGATCAAATCAAGATGGCACCCAAAAATAACTATCAAGAAAATTAATTAGGGACTTGTACCTATAATTAATATGATCCATAACCTTAGACACCCAATAATTGGAGTCTTATAAATCTTATTCATATAGGTTATTAGCAGGTAATTAAGTTAGAATTATCTTATCAAATAAGTAGTCCCAACAGAAAGAGGAATTAGGTCCAACCATGTGCTAGTAAGGTTATCATGAACCCAATGGGTTTCTCTAAATCCAATTGACACTTCATAAGCTCAATTACTTATTTCAGGCCTAGTCTCTTTATTGTGTGACCCCATAGGTTCAATTCTATTTAGTAGTAAGATATACAATGATCCCTATCACTATATCATTGAAACTCTTTTCAATGGGTCGAAATAATTTTACTCTAATTTAGCAAGGATTGTTGATCCAGACGATTCTAGTAAGCTCTCACAATCCATCAGTGACACCTAGCAGTATGTAGTGGCAACTTAGTAAAATTGAAATGAACCTCTAGATGTAGTTAACATGTGATTCAGTTTCTCTATCATGAGTTCCGACTAGATGGCAAGTCATGGATAAATCGTCAAACCTCAACATCGGTCATATGATAGATTTGATTAGCTCAAATCCAGTTATGACTTCTATGAAAATTTCTTTTCATCAATTACACTACTATAGTCATAGATTCTTGGACTTAGCCTTTCAAATCTCGTAGGACTACTCCTTTCTATCAAGATCGATAGATCTTATCTTGATGCGCACCCCACTCTTATAGTGGACCAACTATCTCCAATATCCACTATAACAGCTCATTGAGATCCATGTTTATGTGTCAGTCAAACTTAAGCAGCCTCACTGTGAATAGCAGTACCATCTCAAGTCAAAAAATCAGTCAACAACTACAGCATCGAGACAATCACTGACTATTGAATAGAAATTCAAGTAATCTCTCGTATGGTCACGCTCAGTACTAGTTGTTCTTTAACAACCACCCGCACTCGTCATCCTGTATCTCTACACAGTAGATTAGAGACTCATCTATCCTGAAAGAAGTGATTTGGGTATCAATCTATCCAGATCTATCACCATTCTTATGATGATTTTATGATCGGGAGTATTTAAAAATTAAATATATATCTCTAATTCTCGATACTTTGAGAATATGTATCGAAACTAATTTCATGGATGATTCAAGGACACATCATACTTGAATAAAAAAAAAATATTTTTTTATTGATCATTTCAATATATTAAGTATAAAATTGTATCTTAGAATTATTATAATGTGTCAGTCATATTGGCTTCTAGGATATATATCTAAAAATCTCCCACTTGGACTAAAGTTAATTGGCCACAAATCTATGTCCCATCTTCTCAAGGTAGACTTTCATTTTTGGTTGGCTCAACTGCTTAGTCAGTGGGTCTGCCACATTGTCTGCAAACTCTACTCTTCGCACCTCAACATATTTATTTTTGAGGTAGTCGCATAAGATATGAAAATACAGCTCGATGTACTTAGATTTTTAATGAGACCTCAGCTCCTTAGCAAGTGCTATAGCTCCATTGTTGTCACAGTACAATGGTATGACATCCAATGTCATAATCTCAAGTTTCACAATGAAATTTTTGAACCAGAAGCCTTCCTTTGCAACATCCAAAGCAGTGACATACTCAGCCTCCGTAGTCGAATCCGTTATAATGGGTTGCTTGAAACTCTTCCAACTAACTGTGCCACCATTGCAAATGAACATGTACCCTGACATAGATTTTCTATCATCAGGATCAGACATGAAGTCTAAGTCAGTATAGCCCTTGACTCGTAACTCAAAATTACCTCCAAAGATCAAGAACATATTCTTAATCCTTCTTAAATACTTAAGGATGTTCTTCACAGCTATCCAGTGCTCCTCATCTGGATTCGACTGATACCTGTTTGTGACACTCACAGTAAGGGTAATATCAGATCGAGTATATAACATGGCGTACATGAAGCTTCCTATCACCGAAGTATAAGGAATCCTACTTATGCGCTGCACCTCCTCAGATGTGGTTGGACACATCGTCTTGGAGAGACAAATACCATGTCTAAGAGGTAAGAGACCTCTCTTGGAGTTTTCTATGCTGAACCTCTTCAGCACCTTCTCTATGTATAGCTTTTATGACAGACCAAGCATCCATTTAGGTCTATCCCTATAGAACTTAATTTTGAGAATATAGGATGCTTCTCCTAGGTCTTTCATAGAGAATTTCTTGGATAACCATCTTTTGACCATGGTCAGCATGGGATTGTCATTTCCAATAAGAAGAATATCATCTACATACAATATGAAGAAGGTGATCACACTCCCACTGATCCTCTTGTACACACAAGATTCCTCTTCATTTTTTATGAAATCAAATGATTTGATTGCCTCATCAAAACAATAGTTCCAACTTCGAGAAGCCTGCTTTAGTCCATAAATGGACCTTTATAGCTTGTAGACTCTATGATCACTATCATCGGTGTGAAACCCATAGGCTGTTCTATATAGATATCTTCCTCAAGATATCCATTCAGAAAAGTAATTTTCAGATCCATCTATCAGATTTCATAATCATAGTAAGCTGCAACAGGAAACAAAGTGCGGATGCATTTCAACATGGCTATGGGCAAGAAGATTTTCTGATAGTCAATGCCCTCACGTTGACTATAATCTTTTACCACAAGCCTAGCTTTATAGGTCTCTACCTTACCATCAGTACCTATCTTCTTTTTGTAGATCTATTTACACCTAATAGGTATGATACCTTTAGGTGGATCCACTAAAGTTCAGACTTGGTTCGAGTGTATCGAGTCAATTTCTGACTTCATAGCATCTAATCATTTTTTAAAATTGATGTCAGACATCATCTCATCAAAGGTATTAAGATCATCACTATGACCTCTATCTTCCATAAGAAATATTTTCTTTACTTCCTCTGTAAGCATATCCATGTACCTTTCAGGAGCTCGGGAGACCCTGCAAGATCTATGAGGTGGTAGAGAAATATCAACTACTGGCTCATGGACTACGGGTTCCTAAAAATCTATAGCTCTGGGCTCTTCAGAGACTTTCTCTTCGAGCTCCACTAACCTCCCACTTCCACCATGCTGGATAAACTATTTTTTAGAGATACGGTGTTTCGACTCATAATCACATTGTGATCTTGTGAAAAATAAAAGTAGTATCGTATGGATTCTTTTGGATACCTTATAAAGTGAGCTAAAATAGATCTATCCTCTAGCTTTATCTACCATCTATCTCTTGACATAGGCTGGACATCCCCATGTCTTGAGATAACCCAGACTCGGCTTCTTACCGAACCATATCTCATATGATGTGGTAGGAATGGATTTTGATGGAACCCTATTCAACAAGTGAATAGCAGTTAACAAGGCATGTCTCCAAAGAAATAAAGATAAATTAGTGAAGCTTATCATAGACCGAACCATATCCAATAGGATCTTGTTCCTCCTTTCAGATACCCCATTAAGCTAAGGCATTTTAGGAGGGATCCATTGAGAGACTATGTCATTATCTTTAAGATATCCCAAAAATTTTTGACTAGGATATTCACTTCTTCGATCAGATTGAAGAACCTTGATGGGTTTGCATGTCTATTTTTTTACTTCATGCCTAGATTTTTTGAACTTTTCAAAGATCTCAAACTTGTGTTTCATGAGATACACATACCCGTACCTAGACAGGTCATCGATAAAGGTAATGAAATAGGTATAACCACCCTTGACCTGCATATCAAATGGCCCACACACGTCGATGTGTACCAGGGCAAGTAGCTTTATGGCCCCTTCCCGATATCCTACAAAGGGCAACTTGACCATCTTTCCTCGAAGGCAAGATTCACAAGCTGGATATGGCTGTGGGTTAAGAGAGCCAAGGATCCCATCCTTCTTCAGTCTGTTTATCCTGTCCTCTCCAATATGGTCTAGTCTATGGTGCCATAAGTACTTCTGGTTTTTTTGATCTCTGAGTCTCTTGTAGCCTACGGCACTCACTATTTACTCATTTAGATTCACATTCGCATCAACATGCAAGTGATAAAGACTGTCAATTAAAAGATCTCATGTAACTAATTTATTTCATAAATAAATAGAATAAAAGTTTTTATTGAAATAAATTTCAAAACCTTCCTGTGCTAGCACAAATACAAAAATTAAATTTCGACTAGCTACAGGAATATAATAACAGTCTGTTAAATCTAATCTAACACCAGATGGTAATCGAAGAGGATAAGTGCCAATGACCTCTGTAGTAATTTTTGCTTCATTGTCGATCCGAAAGATCATGTCACCTTCCCTCAACCTCCTACTTTCTATCAGACTCTGCATTGAGGTACAAATATGAGCACTCTAGCCAAAGTCCAATACCCAACTAGAAGTAGAAGAAATTGTAAGGTTAGATTCAATTACGAGCATACCTTCAAAAAGTTTATCATCCTTTTTGATCTTTAGGCTCTCTAGGTATTTAGGACAGTTCCTCCTCCAGTGGCCTTCAGCATGACAGTGGAAATACTTTCTCTTTACCTCAGTCGCATTTGGACCATCTTTTTTCGGCTTGCTCTCTTTCTTTTGCTTCTTTGTGGATTTAACCTTCTTCCTTCTAGTAGACTTTCTTTTGGAGGAAGAGGTCCACTCCACAGCAAGAATAGTATCCCTTGAACTCTTCAAGATACCCTCCATAGTGACCAACATGTTGACGAGTTCGAAAATAGTGTAGTCAAGTTTGTTTATATGAAAATTCATAATGAATTGACTATATGAACTGGTAAGAGATTGAAGGATCAGATCCATCTGTAAATCCTTTTGCATTTCTAGCCCGAGCTTCTCAAGCTCCTCAATGTCCTTGATCACTATCATATAGTGCTCATGGATAGACTGTCCGTCCCGCATCTTCAGATTGAAGAGTCTTTTGGATACTTCGAAGTACGCAGTATGGCTCTGCTCACCATACAACTCTTGTAGGTAAGTGATCATGACCCGAACAGTGGGCATATACTCATGCTAGCTTTGTAACTCATTTGATATAGACGCCAGCACATAACACTTGACCCGACTGTCTTCATCTATCCACTTCTTAAAAGCAGCTCTTTGCTCAGTAGTATGATGGTTTGGTACCACTTTGGGATCCTGGTCGAGAACATGGCTTAACTTTTCTAAGGTTAGGATAATCCTGAGGTTTTTGAGCCAATCTTCATAATTGGTACTGGTCAAATGATTGATTTTAAGGATGCGGGCTAAAAAGTTTGAGACTGACATAGTGGTTAAACTGTGAGAGTAGAGATTCAAATTAGACTTTTATACTTAATATTTATATTAGCTTCTAGAAATTTTAAGATACAAATAATGACTCTCACTAATTTATCGGATCCCTCCACTCTCTAAAAAAAAAAGAAAACCCTAACGCGATAAAGGATTTCTAGTGGATGCTACGGTCCCACTGATGACATGCACCTCACCTAACAGTTATTGGTAACATGCACACCGATGCATAGGCAACTCTTTGCCTAGATGCTTTACTAAGCATATTGCAGCAACTTGGTCTCTAAGTTATGTGGGCTCACCTAACAATTATTGCCCACACTTCTTAGTTAAGCCTGACCCACCATTCACAAGCAGGTGCAAGGCCGTTATTGGATCCCTCACCTAACCGTTATTGGGTCCAACTCCATCCTTACCCTAAAGCAACTCTTTGCTAATAGAATAGTTGCGTGTTCTCGATGCAATTGAACTACTATAACCAGTCAAGAATAATCAACATCGGTAGCACGCCTGCACATCTACAACGATGGAAGACCTATAGACTTAATATTTATAGAGAGGTTAGATTTAGGTTTCATCTAATCAGTCATCATATGATCGATCTAACTAGCATGGGCTAAACCAGATTGCTAAGCAACCTAATTTAAGATTCAATCTTCCAAATTGGTTAGGTAAGTAGAGATCGGTGGGGGTCCCCCCGTTGTTTTTCTAAGATATCAATAAATTGATCAGATTGGCTAATGAAACTAATTAAATAATCATATCTCATTAACTTGTATTAGACACTGTTGGGTATGAAATACCCCCCAACCGAAGTTCGTGACAGGAGTGACCCTCCGGGGATTCTACCGACTTCCGACCTTCGACGACATCTCTCCAAACCTCTCTAGCGGTCGAGCCTCCGCAACACTCCCAAGTTTTGCTGACGGATAAGCCCCCACCAGTGTCGACCGGATTCTTCACGACGGACGGACTCTACCCAAGTTTTCACGATGATTGACCACCTTCTAGACCTCGTCCGGACTCCTACGGGAGCCAGACTTCGCCCCCAACTTCAATTGCAGGTAGGCTTCGCTCGGACTCCCACGGGAGCTGGACCTCGTCCCCGACTCTGGCTGCAGGTAGACTTCGTTCAGACTCCTACGAGAGCCGGACTCTGCCCACGACTTCACTTGCAGGTAGACTTCGTCTGGACTCCTACGGGAGCCAGACTTTGCCCCCAACTTCAATTGCAGGTAGACTTCATCCGGACTCCTACGAGAGCCAGACCTCGTCCCCGACTCCGACTGCAGGTAGACTTCGTCTGAACTCCTACGGGAGCCAGACTCCGCCCATGACTTCACTTGCAGGCAGATTTTGTCCGGACTCCTACGGGAGCCAGACTCTGCCCACGTCTTCACTTGCAAACAGACTTCATCCGGACTCCTATGGGAGCCAGACTTCGCCCCCTACTTCAATTACAGGTAGACTTCGTCTGGACTCTTATGGGAGTCGGACTTCGCCCTCAACTTCAATTGCAGGTAGGCTTCGCCTGGACTCCTACGGGAGCCGGACCTCGTCCCCGACTCCGGCTCCAGGTAGACTTCATCCAGACTCCTACGGGAGCCGGACTCCACCCACGACTTCACTTGCAGGCAGACTTCGCCCGGACTCCTATGGGAGCCGGACCTCGTCCCCGACTCCGACTGCAGGTAGACTTCGTCCAGACTCCTACGGGAGCCAGACTCCGCCCACGACTTCACGTGCAGGCAGACTTCGCCCAGACTCCCATGGGAGCCGGACCTCGTCCCTGACTCCGACTGCAGGTAGACTTCATCCGGACTCCTACAGGAGCCGGACTCCACCCATGACTTCACTTGCAGGCAGACTTCGTCCGGACTCCTACGGGAGCCGGACTCTGCCCATGACTTCACTTGCAGGCAGACTTCGTCCGGACTCCTACGAGAGTCGGACTTCGCCCCCTACTTCAATTACAGGTAGACTTCGTCCGGACTCCTACGGGAGCCGGACTTCGCCCCCAACTTCAATTGCAGGTAGGCTTCGCCCGGACTCCTACGGGAGCCGGACCTCATCCCCGACTCCAGCTGCAGGTAGACTTCGTCCGGACTCCTACGGGAGTCGGACTCCACCCACGACTTCACTTGCAGGCAGACTTCGTCCGAACTCCTATGGGAGCCGGACCTCGTCCCCGACTCTGACTGCAGGTAGACTTCGTCCGGACTCCTACGGGAGCTTGACTCCGCCCATGACTTCACGTGCAGGCAGACTTTGCCCGGACTCCCACGGGAGCCGGACCTCGTCCCCGACTCCGACTGCAGGTAGACTTCGTTCGGACCCCTACGGGAGTCGGACTTCGCCCCCTACTTCAATTACAGGTAGACTTCGTCCGGACTCCTACGGGAGCCAGAGTTCGTCCCCAACTTCAATTGTAGGTAGACTTCGCCCGGACTCCTACGGGAGCCGGACTCCGAGCTCCTACCGCAAGCGACTCACTCCGAGCTCCCGTCGCAAATGATTTACTTCAAATTTCTACCACGAGCAGTCCGTGCCAGATTCCCACCGTAAGCCTTCACCCAAGCTTCCATTATGGATGAATTTCTTTCGGATTTCTATTGCAGACAGGCCTTGGCCGAGACTCCTCGACACATGATCCCCCATCCGGGCTTCTACGGAGATCGGACTCCAACCGAATTTCGACCGACAGGCTTGGACCCCCTGGCAGACCACAATAATGGCCATGACTCTGCAACAGATTTTGTGCGGCTCCATCACTCCCTGGCAGGCTGCAGAAAAGGCCACGACTCTGCTCCACTTCCTGCGTCGGATTCCGCACGGCTCCATCACCCCCTGGCAGACTGTAATAATGGCCACGATCTTGCTCCGCTTCCTGCGACGGATACTGCACGGTTCCTCCACCCTCTGGCAAGCCGCGACAATGAATGCCGCTCCACTCCCCGCAATAGACTCCACGTGGCATGTCCAGGTGATGGCCACGATTCCACTCCACTACTCTTCGCAACAAACTCCTCCTGACCCTGGGCAGCCCACTGCTAGACGGTTACAAACATCGCTATCAGTCTATTGCCCCCTCCGCCTATAAAAGAGAGATCCCAGATACATTATTCTTTAAGCTCTAATTTCTATCCCAAAACTCTGCTAAAATTTTCGTTCGAGCACTCCATTCTTGTTGAGGCAGAGAACTGACTTGAGCGTCGGAGGATCTTGCCGGAGCAACCCCAACTCCAGTTTAGACTTCTTTTGTAGGTCCCGACGGCGATCGCGACTCCCTCGACTCCAGCTTCTCCGATGCAGGTGGATTTTTGCACCAACAGACACCAATAGGTCGATTGATCAGAATTGATTAGCTTAAGCGAATCAAGCTCAAACCAATGAGTCAAATTAGGTCCTTAGGTTAATCGATTCTACATATGGGATTCAATCGATTTGATCAACAATAATTGTATGATCATTAACTTAATTAATCTAACCCTTATCAATATTTGACTTGGTTTGATCAATTACTTTATCAAGTTAGACCCATATGACTCAAATCAAAAATCTTAAATGCAATCCTATTACATGACCTAATTTATGATTTTTTCATGACCAAAATTCTCATGCACAAACATAAATTTCAGATTTTAAAATCACATTTTAGATCTAAATTTATTGTATGAAAGTAAATTTTAAAATATAAAAATAGTTTTCAAATTTTGTCATACAAACATATATCACATATATGTATGTAAAATCAGATCTAAACCAAATTTCAGATCTAAGCATAATATCATATATCTCATATACTAATCATAGATCAGATTAAAAATAAATTTATGATCTAAATATATAATCATATATCACATATATGAATCAAAATTCAGATCATATAAAAATTTTAGATTTTATGCATGCATCTATATATCACATGAACATGAACGAGAACTCTTTCTAAATTAAAATTCAGATCTATGCATGCAATTACATATCAACTATATATTCTAAAATAAAATATAAAATCAAATTTTTGATTAGTAGATCCATCTATACATCTCACGTATCAAGAAAAAATCTGATTTTAAATTTTTTTCAAAAATATGTATATCAAAATTTAGCATATAAAAATCCATAACTCTGATACCACTATTGGAATTCGAGATTTGGTACATGCATATATGTTTTAAAAACTTTATTTTTTAAACACCACAGTGAAGAATAAGATTAAAATATTTTTAATCTAAATTATGTATGCATGAAAATATAAAACTACATGGATCTATCTCATATGTTGAAATTAATTTATGCTGAATTCAGATTGTGATCAAATCACATACCTGTTTTGCAATCTCTTTTTTCGAATCTGGATCTGAAAGAGAAGAAGTTCTCTCTTAGCCATATAAGTATTTGGTCTCTATGAGTATCCACTCAGGATCAGCCTAGAACAGTCCTCTTTAATTTGAATTTTGGTTCTCCAAAATTCAGCCTGTTGAATCTGAATGAAATCTGGATCACGTTCAATGCTTGATCTTCTTCTTCTCCTCTTCTCTAGAATTTATCCTTGCTTTATGCTACTACAAAACACCAACAACTAGTAAATTATGGGATGCCCAACACCTTGGGCGTGGAACTCCTTGGGACTCACGTCCCATGGGACGGGCGTTTAGAACGCCCAAGAGAAGAGAAAGAGAGAGGAAGAGAGAGCATGGAGAGAGCCTTTGGGTGTGAGGGGCTACTAGTTTGGATGCCCTAAAGACTTTAGGAGAGGTCTCTTTAAATAGGCATGATGATTGAATCCTATTCAATCTTATAATATAAGTCCTACTTACATTAGAATTTCTATTAACTTAAGTTATCCAATTTATATTAGGAAGCCCATCAGGCACCAACAATTAGGACCCTTGCACCCATAGTTAGACATCCTAAAATACATCCAAGAGATATCCCATAAGAGAACTAAAAGCTCTCTAATCAATGGACACGCCCAAACTTGATCAAATCAAGGTGGCGTCCAAAAATAACTATCAAGAAAATTAATTAGAGACTTGCATCCTTAATTAATATGATCCATAATCTTAGTCACCCAACAATTAGAGTCTCATAAATCTTATTCATATAGGTTATTAGAGATAATTAAGTTAGAATTATCTTATCAAATAAGTAATTCCAATGAAATTGGATCCAACCATGTGCTAGTAAGGTTATCAAGAATCCAATAGATTTCTCTAAACCCAATTGATACTTCATAAGCTCAATTATTTATTCCAAGCCTAATCTCTTTGTTGTATAATCCTATAGGTTCAATTCTATCTGATAGTGAGATATACAATGATCTCTATCATTGTATCATTGAAACTCTTTTTAATAGATCGAAATAATTTTACTCTAACTCAACAAGGATTGTTGATTCAGAACAATCCTAGTGAGCTCTCACAATCTATCAATGACACCTAGCAGTATGTAGTGATAACTCAATAGAACTCTAATGAACCTCTAGATGTAATTAACGTGTGATTCAGTCTCTCTATCGTGAGTTCCGACTAGATGGCAGGTCATGGATAAATCATCAAACCTTAATATCAATTATATGATGATTCGATTAGCTCAAATCCAGTTGTAACTTCTATGAAAACTTTTTTCCATCAATCACACTCCTATGGCCATAGACTTTTGGATTTAGCCTTTCAAATCTCATAGGACTACTCCTCTCTATCAAGGTCGATAGATCCTATCTTGATGTGCACCCCACTCCTATGGTGGACCAACTATCATCAACATCCACTACAAGGGCTTATTGAGATCCATATTTATGTGTCACTCAAACTTTAGTAGTCTCACTGCAAGTAGTAGTACTATCTTAAGTCAAAAGACTAGTCATAGAACTACAGCATCGAGACAATCACTGACGATTGAATAAAAATTTAAGTGATCTCTCGTATGATCACACTCAGTACTAGTTGTTCTCTAACACCATCCGTACTCATTATTCTATGTCTCTACACAGTAGATCAGAGACTCATCTATCCTGAAGGAAGTGATTTGTGTGCTAGACTATCCGGATCTATCACCGTCCTCATGATGATCCCATGACTGAAAGTATTTAAGAATTAAATACATGTCTCTAATTCTCAACACTTTGAGAATATGTATCGAAACTAATTTCATAAATAATTCAAGGACACATCACACATGAATGAAAAAGAAATTATCTTTTTATTGATCATATCAATATATTAAATACAAAATTATATCCTAAAATTATTTTAATGTATCAGCCATATTGACTTCTAGGACATACATCTAATAGCTCAAGTCTATTCAGATCATGCTTACGATAGCTACATATCATGACTATAAGATTTGGCAGATGGATGTCAAGACTATCTTCCTCAATAAAAATCTTAAGGAAGAAGTCTATATCACTCAGTCAAAGAGATTTATCTCTAGTGGGAGGAGAAATAAAGTATGCAAGCTAAAAAAAAATTATTTATAAATTAAAGTAAGCATTGAGGAGTTAGAACATCTATTTTGATGAGACAGTCAAATCATTTGGCTTTATCAAAAATATGGATGAACTATACATATACAAGAAGACAAGTGAGAGTGTCATTAGCTTTTTGATCTTGTATGTGGATTACATACTGCTCATTGAAAATGATATCCCTATGTTGCAATCAATTAAAACATGGCTATCACAAAAAAAATTTTAAAAAAATTTGGGTGAAACATCCTATATACTTGGTATAAAGATCTATAGGGGTAGATCGAAAAGGATGCTTGGCTTATTTCAGTCTAGGTACATAGATCTTGTATTGAAGAGGTTCAACATCGATGGAAGTAAAAGAGGTTACTTACCTATGAATCATGGCATACAACTCTTTAAGATATCTCCTAAGATACTAGAAGACAGAAATAGAATAAGTTCTATTCCTTATGCTTCAGCTGTAGAATCAATTATATATACTCTGTTGTGTACCAGGCCTGGTGTGGTTTATGCTTTGGGCATTATGAGCAGATTTCAGACAGATCCAAGGGAGGATCATTGAAAAGTTATAAAAAATATTCTCAAATACTGAAAAAGGACTAGAGATATTTTTTTTATATATGGTAGATCTGATTTGAAACTGGAAGGCTTTACTGATTCTAATTTTCAATCTGATCTAGATGATAGTAAATTCATATCTGAGTATGTGTTCACCCTATATGGTGATGCATTGAGTTGAAAAAGTTTCAAACAATAAAGTATTGTTGACTCAGTCATTGAGGCCGAGTATATTGCAGCTAGTAAGGCTGCTAAGGAGGCCGTTTGATGAAGAAGTTCAACTCAAAGTTGGGTGTGGTTCTTGGAATTGAATAACTAGTACCTCTTTATTATTGCAAAACTAGGATAGTTGCTCAAGCTAAGAAACTAAGGTCTTATCATAAATTCAAGTACATCCTAAGGCGGTTCCACCTCATTTAGGAGATAGTTGAAAGATGTGATATAATCCTTGAGCGAGTTGACACAAAGAACAATATAGCAGAGCCGTTCACTAAGGCATTGTCATTGCAGTAGTTTGATCGCTACCTAGATTGTATGGGCATCAAGTATAGGAGCAATTGGCTTTAGTACAAGTGGTAAATTAAAAAAAAATGCCCTACAAGTCAATCGCATATGTGATGCGATAGAATATTTTTCTATATTTTATCTTCCACACTCATGTATTTGACATTATTTATTAATAAAGATAAATATTTTGATTCATTATATACTGCATCTTCTACTTATTCAAAATTATAATGAACCCTTTAGATTAGGATAATGATTTTAAGGCCATGATGAGATCATACCAGTGAGATCTAAATCTTTGATAGCCCTAATCTAAAATACTTTTAGTCATTGGTTCATTGAGTCGAGGATCAATAATATCGATAAGACTGCCACATCCTATTGGAGCAGCTTTTTCAGGTTGTGGACATCAGGAAATAGTAAGGATCAGATCATGAAGGTCCTTAAAGGCCAGCAACCAAGCAAAACAAAAATAGCCTTTAAAATTTTAGCAGCCTTGTAAATCCTATCAGTAGGATTTTTTTTTCTGTGATTTGAACCCCCTCTCTATCAGATCTAAAATCTACCTTTTAGGATCTGAAAGTACTCTTGATGAAGCCTCCAAAAAATAAAAAGATGGGACCTAAAACTCTTCTTGGGCAGCCAAGAGGGGATGCTTAAAATAGGGGCATGCATAAAGGGGGGGCGCTGGTTTCTAGCACCTTTCTTTTCTTTTTTTGGGGTGGTGGCCAAAAAATCCTAGGTTTCTTGATTCTTAGATATGGAGAAGACCAGAGAGAGAGGAAAGAAGAGAGAGAAAGTTAGAGAGAAAATAATTTTATATTTTTTTCGATTCATCGAGTCCAAATACAATGTATGTTTATATACAGGGTCAATATGACCCAACCCAAAAACTCCCTTGGCTAACTCAATACAAGATTGTGCTCGTCCAAGCCCATGTACACCCATGATTTGATCCAATCTCATAATTTTGGACTCAATCCTAGTCCAAATATAAGTTAATCCCTCAAGGTCCAAAATCTTAGGACCTCAATACTCGAAAGGCTGATAGCCTTTCATCCTAGGGCCCAAACTAGCCCTAGAAACCCCATGACCACTTCATGGGCTTTGTGAAGGAACCACATGTAGGATTTCAAGATTAGATCTTGAAACTTTTTCAAGATCAGGCAGCAAAAGACTAAAATAAATCAAAATTTATCTTATAAAACTAAAAAATCTCTAGATCTAAGATCCTATTACATGATTATTACATGATATTAAATCAAAAATTAAAATATAAAGAGCAAGAACTACATGTTAATCATATCAATATGTTTCTATACTACATCTAATGTATGTAAAATATAATCGATCAGATCTATTACCTTGCAAGTTAGACGTTCTAATTTTGTTGATCCAGACTTGAGGATGATGTTGTGAGCCACATATGCATCCAACCTCTAGGAGTCATCTACACGAGCCCACGAATCACAATCAGAAATCTTGATCCAGGAAATCAGCACAGTATGCTAGTACTGTGCTGATCCTTCTTCGATGGTCGATCAGATGCCTCCTTCTTCTTGATTTGGACTCTTCCAAAGATGAAAAGTAGGAGAATGAGTTTTAGATGTGAGACACTCTCAGAAAACTCACAGATGAAGAAAAGAAAGAGGTGAACTCAGCAATCCTAGAAGAAGACCCTCTTCTTCTTCTCTTTGCTCTCACCTAGACACCTAGTTTTATGTCTATTATATCTCCATACCCCAATACCCTTTCTCCTTGACTTTTACATGCCCTAAAGGTCTCTCAATGCTCTATAATCTATAAAAATTTCAAGAATAAATTCATCTTAAATAATGAGATATCAAGAATCTTTGTCTAGGTCAAATACCTAGTCAAGAAAAATTTAAACAGGGCAAGACAAGGGGTGCCCAACTCTTAGGCGCCCCCTCCTTCTTTCTCTACTATGGACCACTAGAAAAGAGCACACAATATGTACCATAAAAGTCATAAAAATTTCAAAAAAAATTAGGATAAAATCAGTGCCATAAGGAAAGGGTTTTGGTTTCCTAAAATTCTATCTCATAGAATTTGAAATCCAAACTAATTCCTACTTTGACTTGGTCCACAATCATATTCCATGTAAGAGAGAAAGAGTGGAAAGCTTTGGGCATGCATGAAGGCCTGGGAGAGAAGGTTTTGTCACACAAAATAAGAGAGAGTGGGCGTGGGGGGCTAAGGTGGCGCAAGGTGGAATCCTAGCCTTACTAGGATTCAATCTATGACTTGTTCAAATTTGGTTTCTCAAACCAAATCAAATCAAAATCAAATCAATCCAATTAAAATAGGTCTTAAGCTAATTAAAAATTTAATTTAATCATATTAAATTAGATTTAAATCTAATTTAATTTTTTAATCAAATTAAAAATTAGGTTGACCCAAATCCTAATTGGACTAGGACTAGTTTTTCCTTGCACTTGGCTTATCCAATAAACCAATTGAACTTGATCCAATCAAGCTAAAACTAAATTTAATTAAATCATATTTAATTAAACTTAATCTCATCCTATTGGCTTAATCAAATTAAGCCAATTAGCAATCAAATTGCTAATTGATCCTCCTGCAACACTTGCACTAGGTTAAATATCAATCGTATTGATCGTTTAACCTTAAAATGATTCTTAATCGTTGATCAACCATCCGATCAGATCATGAACAATAATATGTGTGATCTCATAGGTCTGAACCTAAGCCAGTAGCATAGAAATAAATTTTTATACCAATCGAAGTGATCATCTAGCAATGGTACCCGACGGTCGGATAGGTCGAATGTGTAGAACAACATCCTTAAAACCATGCGGATATAGTTTTCATATAATTCATCCTCTTGATCAAAATGCTCATAGGACACCTCAGAGTTCAACTGTCAACTCTGATCAGGTTGTTCACATTGTATTTCAAAATATCAAATCTATCTGATGGATTATCCTGGCCAAGGTTTTGCTAAATTGAAATACAGCGACTCATTCTTCTCCAACTCTTGGAGTGGTCAATCCCATCTTGATCACACTCTGACTTTGCAAGTACTTGACTGTGCCCATAAGTCTTTTATCACTGAATTAGAAATTCAGTTAGTCTAGTACCAAAGCACAGTGAGTTGCTTGCAAGTCACTGAGGCGATCTCAGATCTAAGGGACACTTATACCTATATCCCATCAAAGATATTTTTGATAGCAGAATGCTCTGGAGTTGGTCACGTTCAATGATGATGTACCTTTATATCTCACTTGTATACCATACCAATATCTCCACTCTTCTTGGTTAAGAGAACAACCAACCCATATGGCCTACAGTGACCTATGCTCGATAGAAGCTGTCGTCCTTATTAACAGCCTATCATTTGGTCGTGAACAGTTTTAAGGACTAACTGATAAATTTTCTCTTTGTTGAACCTAAATAGTCCTAAGAACTTCATCACAACAACAAAGTTCATTAGAAGATGAAAACTTATGATGAAAATATCAAAAATATATTTTATTTATTAATAAATCAATTATAATACAAGGTTGCTCAACCATCAATAGGTTGACGATTGACTTTTGAGATATATTTTCCAACACTTTGGACCTTGGCCTTAGCCTTGATCCCTTGAGCCTTGAGAGCACCACATAAAGTCCAAAAATCTCTACCTTGGTGCCCCAAAACCTCAACCAACTCCATCCTGTTCATCAAGTACATCAGTGTCACATATTTTCGAAAGCTGTCCCGTGAAAGTACCTTCATCAATGCATCCATTGGATTCTCATTGGTGTGGACCTTCACCAGCTCCACCTCTCCTTCTTCCACAAGCTCTCTAATCTGATGATATTTGATATTAATGTGCTTCATCCTAGAATAGTAGATAGAGTTCTATGCAAGTAACAGTGCACTCTGATTGTCGCAGTGCACCCTAACAGCCTCCTGTGTGAGCTCCATCTCCAACACCGAACTCTTCAGCCTTAGAGCTTCCTTTGCTGCCTCCATAACACCAATGTACACCACCTTAGTTGTAGATAATGCCATGATGGGCTGCAAGTATGATCTCCATGAAATGAGACCTCCAAATAGGCTAAATACAAAACCTGTCGTCAATCATCGAGTATCCACATCTCCATCGAAATCCGCATCCATGAACCCTCCTATCAGCCGCTGAGCCTCCTTGGATATATTGGAGAGGCCCTCAGCACCTTCTCGCTATCTATAGTAGATGCCGACTCCAACAGTACTTGCCAAGTACCGAAAGATCCCTTTCAGTGCTTGCTAGTGCCCCTGCCAGGCTATGCCATGAACCTGCTGACCTGGCTCACTACGTGGGCGATATCCGACCTACAACACATCATGGCATACATAAGGCTTTTCACATTAGAGGTATATGGTACTCTCTCCATCTTCTAAGCCTCCACCTCAGTCTGTGGCGACATCATCTTCGAGAGTCTAAAGTGTCCGACGAGTGGCAGCTCCGTCGATTTCGCTTCTTTCATCCCAAACCTCTCCAAGACCTTCTTAATGTAACCTCTCAGAGATAAATGCAGCACCCTCTTGTCTCAATCTTTGAAGATTTTCATACCTAAAATCTTCTTTGTAGGTCCCAAATGCTTCTTCTCAAACACTTGAGACAAAACTGCCTTCAGTTCCTGCACAACCTTCCTACTCTTGTATGCTATAAACATGTCATCCACATACAAGAGTAGAAACACCCTAGACCCATCTTCCAAAGATTTAACATAAATACAAGAGTCATACTCACACCTGAAAAGTCCATTGCTCCTCACATAAGAATCGAACCATTTGTACCATTACCTCGGTGACTACTTCAGCCCGTACAGCAATTTCTGTAATAAACAGACCTTCCCTTCTGCTCCTGGCTCTCGAAGCCCAGGTGGCTGCTCCATGTAGATGCTCTCCTCTAGATTTCCATAGAGGAATACCATCTTAACATCCATCTGCTCTAGCTCCAAGTTCTGAGCTGCAACAATGCTCAGTAGCACCCTGATGGAAGTATGTCTGACGATGGGAGAGAAAACCTCATTGAAGTCTATGCCTTCCTTCTGGGAGTATCCCTTAGCCACTAGCCTTATCTTGTACCTGATATCTCCCTACTCTGAAGGCCCCTCCTTGCATTAGTAAACCCACTTGCAACCAATGGATTTCTTCCCTTGTGGTAACTACACCAATCGCCATGTCTCGTTCTTGTGGAGAGACTGCATCTCCTCGAACATTGCTTGGACCCACCTCTTTTTGTCCTGGCTCTTCATAGCCTCTTTGTTGCTGTAGAGATCCCCATTCACTATCACCAAGGTATATGACACCATCTCTTCGAAGCCATATCATTCTAGTTGCCTAACGTTCTTTTTGGGCTTGTGCAGTGTAACCCCGATATCCGTCCTAGATCCAGTTTGCTCCTACCGGACCTCTTGGCTTCTTTCATCCATCTGAGCTCTCTCCACCTGTGGAGACCTTTGGAGAGTGCTCCACCTGAATATCAAGTCCTCCCGATGTACCTGCAAGTGGCAAAATAGAATAGGATGTTAGTTGTCCAGCACTGCCTTGCTGGACCTCCTACTGCTCTTGCTGCTCGTCTATGCCATCTCGCCTTTGGAGAACTGAATTTTTATTAAAGGTAATATCTCTACTGATGACAACCTTCTTCTTCAAGGGATCTCACAGTCGGTATCCCATAACTCCTCATGGATATCCCGAGAACACCATCTTCCATGACCTGACATCCAATTTGCTCTGCTTACCAGCACCGATGTGCGCAAATGCCGTGCACCCAAACATCCTTAGATGGCTCAGCCTAATCTTCTTTTTAGATCATTTTTTCTCTGAAATACCACCATCTAACTTAGTGTGAGGTGTCGATTCATCAAATAACAAGCGGCATCCACTGTATCAACCCAAAAAACCTTAGGAAGCCCTGCCTGCAGCCTCATGCACCGTGCCTTTTCCATAAGGGTTCTGTTCATCCTCTCGGCCATCCTATTTTGTTGAAGAGTCTCTCTCATCAAGAAGTACCTTTTGATGCCACACTCCTCATAAAAAATCTAAAACTTCTTGCTGGTGTACTATCTACCATTGTCAGATCGCAAATACTTCAAGCTTCGACCTGTCTCCTTCTCCACCTCAGCTTTCCATACCTTGAATTTGGTGAAGACTTCTAATTTCTCCTTCATGAAGTAGACCCATACCTTCCTTGAGAAATCATCTATAAAGGTCAAGAAGTATCTTACCCCATTTTTGATTGAAATCAGGATCGGTCCCCACACATCAGTATGAACTAGTTCCAGTGGGGCTGCATTGCGGGCTGAACTACTGGCAAACTGCACTCTCCTCTATTTTTTCATCTGGCATGGCTCACATACCTCTAAAATACCTCCATCCAGATCTAAAATCAGATCATGCTTGCTCAGCTCCTTCATCCCATGATCTCCCACGTGGCTTAGGTGGTAGTGCTGCAACCGGTGAGTCCCTTACTGATCCTGTGCTACTGCTGCTGCATCAGATTCTTTGATCACCACAGATCCTTTCATCTTGTAAAGATTATTCTCCATCCTCCTACCTCTAATTATTATCATGACTCCATTTAAGATATTCAACACCCCACTCCTGGCATGACTGCTGAAGCTGTAGCCGCTCCACTTCAAATAACCAAGTGACACGAGATTCTTCTTCAGATCAAGGACGTGCTTCACATTAGTGAGCATCCGCACCATCCCATCAAACATCCTTACCCGAACACTCCCAATACCAGCAACTTGACATGGGTGATCATCTCCAAGTGTCACACTCCCTTCATCTGTCTTGGTGTATGTAGCGAATCAAGACTGGTTTGGGATGTAGTGATGCAAACAGACTGAATCTAAGATCCATACATCTGTGTTTTGCTTGTGACCATCTAATACTGCCAAGAGGTCATCCTCTATCTCACTATCAGCCACCATACTCAGTGCATCAGATCCTCCCTTATCTCCCTACTTGTTCTTTCACTGCAAGCAATCTCGTTTGAAGTGCCCGATCTCGTTACATTTGTAGCACTTGACTTCTTTCTTGCTCATGCTCTTTTGAGACTTTGACCATCCACTTGACTTGCCTCTTTCTCTTCCTCTTCCAGATCTCTCCCCCATGGCCAAGCCCTCCTAGGGAGCACCTTCCTTGGTCAATTCTCTCACTGTTCATTGGACTGTAGCACTGAGACCATGTCTTTATACTCTAAGGTCTTCTTGCTATAGAGCAACGTCATCACCAATGGATCATAGGAAGGGGACAGTGAGCATAGCAGTAGCAATGACTTATCTTTCTCCTCCATCTTTACCCCGATGTTCAGCAACTCATTGCATATCTGGTCGAATTTCTGGATGTGACGTAAGACATCTCCACCTTTCTGCATTCGAAAGCGGTATAGTCTCTTCTTCAACGTCAGCTTGTTACACATATTTTTTTCCATATACATGGTGTGCAACTTCGACCACAAGCCTTTTGGGATCCTCGTCTCTAACACAGAATAGAGTGCCACATCCACTAAACATCCTCTAATCACAGAACAAGCCTTCTTCTTCAAGGACCTCCATTGATGATTTGTCATCCCTTCAGGCTTCTCCTCCAATTTCAGATCCAGATCTGCTTGAACCAAAAAATCTTCTACCCAAACTTTTCATATGGAAAAGTTTTTTTTTTCCATCAAACTTCTCAAAATCAACCTTCATGTTGCTTCCCATGGCTGGATCCAAATCAAAAATATAACAAAACTCTAAGGGATTTGAGAAATATCTTGACAGGATCCTTGCTGAAATTTTAGCCTTTGAAGATCTTTAAATTCTGGAGTCTTCTTATTTCTCCACACAATCCATGCTTTGATACCAATTATTAGAGTAGATTCCTCAAGTTGTGGATGTCAGGAAACAGTAAGGATCAGGTCGTGGAGGCCCTTGAAGGCCAGCAACCAAGCAAAACAAAAATAGCCTTCAGGATTTCAGCAGCCTTGTAAATCCTATCAATAGGATTTCTTTCTGTGATTTGAACCCCTTTTCCATCAGATCTGAAATCTACCTTTTGAGACCTGAAAGTACTCTTGATGAAGCCTCCAAAAAATAAAAAGATGGGATCTAAAACTTTTCTTGGGTGGCAAAGAGGGGGTGCTCAAAATAGGGGCATGCACAAAGGGGGGGCGCTGGTTTCTAGCACCTCCTTTCTTTCCTTTTCTGGAGTGGTGGCTAAAAAATCTTAGATTTTTTTATTCTTGAATGTGGAGAAGACCAGAGAGAGATAGAAAAAAAGAGAGAGAAATTTAGAGAGAAAATAATTTTGTATTCCTTTTGATCCATCGAGTCCAAATACAATGTATGTTTATATACACGGTCAATGTGACATAACCCAAAAACTTCCTTGGCTAACTCAATATAAGATTGTGCTCACCCAACTCCATGTACACCCATGACTTTACCCAACCTCATAATCTTAGACTTAATCTTAGTCCAAATATAAGTTAGCCCCTTAAGGCCCAAAATTTTTGGATCGCAAGACCCGAAAGGTTGATAGCCTTTCATCCTAGGGCCCAAACTAGCCCTAGAAACCCCATGACCACTTCATGGGCTTTAGACTTTAGCCTTAGTCTTAGTCCTTTGAGCCTTGGGAGTACCACATAAGGCCCAACACATCCTATGTATACTCGATGGAGAGGGTGGTTGATCTCACAATCACTTATGTAAGAGAAGAAGAGCTAGTATTCAGCCACACTAATACAAAGATGTGGGTGCTCATCAGAAAATGAGTTCATTAAATTGACCTACAAAAGAATATCTGAAGGAGCCTTATTTGCATGTCAGTAGGTTATTTCTCTAGTCGGAGTCATGCAAGTAATCCTTAGACTTGAGATCAACATGGTACCTTGTGTATATGAATCTATATTTTGGTTCATTCCATAGCTTGATTCTCCGACCCTTGTGTGGGATGTTCTGGATATGGTGTAGTGTGCATAGAGGTTGTGAGTGGTCAATAAAGGATCAGTCACTCTTAATAAAGAGAGCGAACATCCTATGTGATCTTATAGGTCAATGATTCGAGAAGTCTTTCATCAAAGCAAGGTGATAAATACAAAGAGATTTCTAATACATCATCATTTGAATCATCACCTTCTAATCGAGATACATATAGATAAGTATTTAGATTTGACGTGATTCTATATCCATAGCTCATTTGGGATATTGTATGATCAAAAAATTGAATTGCATGATAACTTATCATCAAAGGATAATTTTGGTATTTATATAGAATACCATCTCTTTCAGATAGTTATGATATATTGCTAGACGTAAATCTTGACTTATGGACTCATAAATATTAAAGAAATTTAATTCAAAAATTAATTAAAAAGGGTTCTGATTAATTAGTGCAATTGGGCTGACCTAATCTGATCAATTAGGGTTCGATCAAGAGTCTAAGTCTGCTGTTGGTTAGATTTGAAACCCAGTGGATCATATACTTTGAGATAGTCAAAAGATACAATGTGATCCTTGACTGAGTTGACACAAAAAATAATATAGCCGACCCATTCACTAAAATGTTGTTATTGCAGCAGTTTGACTGCCACCTAGATTGTATGGGCATCAAGTATAGGGGCAATTAGCTTTAGTACAAATGAGAGATTGAAATAATAATATCCTACAAGTCAATCGCATATGTGATGTGATGAAATATTTTTCTATATTTTATCTTCCAAACTCATATATTTGATATTATTTATTAATAAAGATAGGTATTTTGATTCATTATATGCTGCATCTCATACCTGTTTAAAATTATAATGAATCTCATAGATTAGGATAATGATTTTAAGGCTATGATGAGATTATGCCAGTGAGATCTAAATCTTTGATAGCTCTAATCTAAAATATTTTTAATCATTGGTTCATTGAGTCAAGGATCAATGATACCAGTAAGACTGGCACATCCTATGTATACTCGATGGAGAGAGTGGTTGATCTCACAACCACTTATGTAGTGACACTAATACAAGGATGTGAGTGCTCATTAAAAAATGAGTTCACTAAATTAACCTATGAAAGAATATCTGATGGAACCTTATTTGCATATCAGTAGGTTATTTCTCTAATGGGAGTTATGCAAGTGATCCTTAGACCTGAGATCACCATGGTACCTTGTGTACACGAATCCATATTTTGGTTCATTCCATAGTTTGATTCTCTGATCCTTGTGTGAGATATTCTGGATATAATGCAGTGTGCATGAAGATTGTGAGTGGTCAATAAGGGATCAGTCACTCCTACTAAGGGAAGCGAACATCCTATGTGATCTCATAGGTCGATAATTCGAGGAGTCTTTGGCCAAAACAGAATGATAATTAGAAAAAAAATTTTAATGCATTATCATCTAAATCATTATCTTCTGATCGAGATACATATAGATAAGTATTTGAGTTTGACATGATTCCATACCTATAGCTCATTTGGGATGTTGTATGATCGAAGGATTGAATTGTATGGTAACTTACCATCGAAGGATAATTTTGGTATTTCTATCAAATTTCATCTCTTTTAGGTAGTCATGACATATTGCTAGATGTCAACTTGACTTATGGACTTATAAAAATTAAAAGAGTTTAATTTAAAAATTAATTAAAAAAAATTGATTAATTGATGCAATTGGGCCAATCTAATATAATCGGATTAGGGTTAAGTCAAGAGTTTGAGTCCACTGCTAGTTAGATTTGAAACCCAATGTGTCACACACTTTGAGATTTAATCTTGCTCTGATATCACTATTGGGTTTCAGTCACACAGTGGAATATGAATTTCAAAATTTTCTAACATGCATAAAAAGAGTTTTAACAATTAAAACAAGCATACTGAAATTCAAACCCTAGAATCACCTTATTAACACCAATCAAACCAGACAAGCATGCAACAAGTCAGAAGTCATACTTCTTGAGAAAGGTGGTCAGGTAACAAGATGGTCTCCATAAGGCACCAAAGTAGAAGCCCTCCAATGGTGATCTGTTGGGAATAGTGTCCCAAAGCCAATCGTCAGCCTGTTGACGGTTGTGCTCATTTTTGTATATGTACATGAATTATGAATTAATAAAAATTATTTTGGTATTGTTTCATCACAAAATATTTTATCTTCTAATGAACTCCTATGTTGTGGTGAAGTCCTTAAGACTATTTAGACTCAACAAAGGAGGATTTGTCGTTTAGTCCTTAAATCTGTTCGCGACCAAATGATACGTTGTTACCAAGGACGATAATGTTTATCAAGCATAGGTCGTTGTGTGCTATATAGGTTGGTTGTCCTCTTAACCAATGAGTGTGGAGACACTGGTATGGCATACAGGTGAGATGTAAGGGTACATCTGCACTGAACGTGACCGACTCCAGAGCTATTTCTGCTATCAAGATTTGCTCCGATAGAATATGGGTATAAATGTCCCTCCGACCTGAGATCGCCACGGTGACTTGCAAGCAACTCACTGCACTTAGGCACTGGACTACCTGAATTTTTAATTCAGTGATGGAAGGCTGCTGGGTGTAGTCAAGTACTTGACTTGTCAGTGCATGTGTCAAGATGGGATTGACCACTCCAGTTTAGGAGCTATGTACAGTCGTGTTTTAATTTTGCAAAACCTTAGCCAGGGTAGTCCTTGTGAGGAGTCACAGGACTGTTTGAGTTGAGCATGATTTGGATGATTTGATCAGGGTTGATAGTTTAACCCTGAGTCGTCCTAAACACAAGGGTCAAAAGGATGAATTAT
Source organism: Elaeis guineensis (assembly GCF_000442705.2). Taxonomy (NCBI): domain Eukaryota; kingdom Viridiplantae; phylum Streptophyta; class Magnoliopsida; order Arecales; family Arecaceae; genus Elaeis; species Elaeis guineensis. The sequence continues at coordinate 55,246,503 of NC_026002.2, read as the reverse complement.
ACAGTAACCATATTCATGTAGGTTCTGAGTGTTGCGATTGTGACTATTCGACCTATCCGGACGTCGGGTACCATTGCTAGATGGTCACTTCGATTAGTATAGGAATTAGTTTCTGTGCTACCGACTTATGTTCGAACCTGCGGGGTCACACACATTAGAGGTTCCTATCTGATCTGATGGTTGATGTAGAATCCTACATGTTTGGAACTCAGTGATCGAGAATCAAGATTCTCTGATCATGAGTTCCACACATTATGGGTATCGGGGTCAAGAGTCCCACTGGTTGGGACTTTTCGATCAGGGTTATATATCGATGAATTCTGATGCCTGATTGCCCATCGAATGTGGACTCAGTATTTATGAGAGGTTTAATTAGTGATTTGATCATTAATTAACTCAATTTAATTGAGTAATTATTTTTGGATCAAGTCCAATTGAATTGGATTCAGTTGGATTTGACCCGATTAGGTTAAGAGTTGACCTAACCGTCGAGATGGTTTGGTCCCTGATTTGATCAGGGGTTTGGCTTAATCAATTTTTGATTTGATTAAGATTTTATTGAGCCTAATTAAGTTAGGTTTAAACTAGTCTAATTGGACCTAACATATTTGGTTCAATTAGGTTGGTTTAAATAATGAAACCACCTTGACCCAATCTCCATGCACCACCTCACTTCCATTGCACCCATTTGAATTCATGAGAAGGAACTTCTCATGAATTATTTCCTCATGCCAAGCCCTCTCCATGCCCCACTTTAATGTGCCATATGAATTGATAAGGATGATTGGTTGGCCATTCAAATTCAAAATAAAGTTTGAATTTGAATGGGCAATCAATCTTTGCACCTTATCCCTTTTTTTACGCCCCATTTATTACATGAGAAAAGGTTTCTCATGAAATCACTCCATGCATAATTTAAACCATGCCTCACACCTTTAGTGGATAAGGGATGAGTTGGTGTCCATTTGAATTCAAAATTTGATTTGAATTCAAATGTGCAATTACTCATCTTTATCCTTTCTTTTGGATAAGGCGTTTGACGTTGTTATAAAATGAGGAGAAGAGTGGGGTGTGCAAGAAGAAGATTTTTGGAGAAAAATTCTGGGGTGTGAGAAGTTTTGTGCATGAGAATGAAGTCCATATCCTTCCAAGACAAAAAGAAAGAAAAGAAAGAAAAGTGGGTGCAAGGTTTTCGATGAGTTCCCTAGAGTTTTAGCCTGGGGTTCGGGAAGAGAGAAAGTGAGCTACGAGTGTCGTGAGCCTACAAAATCTCAGAGAGATCTTCAATATCCTCTCAAGCATGTCTGTTGATGATCTGGAGCATCCGAAGAATCAACAGACATCGATCGAAGGAGTTCGATCAGCATCGACCGTCAAAAGGGCTCTACAACGAGCTAGCACTCGTGAGGAGTCGATCAGATCGGGAGCTTCGTATGGATGATCCACAGAGGTCAGACATACTGTGTGGCTGCATCGTGATGATCAAACTCTTCCGACGATGATCAGATTGCGATGATCTACTACCCGCACAAAGATATTGTGTTCTGAATACAATATAATAAAGTATTTATTGTTCAAATTTGAATTTTAAATTTAAATACATGCATGCTATATATCATATTTAGATCCTAGTGTAGGATAAATTCATATTAATTAATTAGATTAATTAATATTTTTTCACTGTAAAATCATGATTTTGAAAAAATTTTAAAATTACCATTTTATCCCTGCACTGAATTTTCCCACAAATGGTATCAGAGCCAGTTCTTAGATATGATATATATATTTGCATGCGTAGATTAAGTTGTAATCTAAAAGTTTAAATTTGAAATTTAAAATTCAAAATTTAAAATTTGAATTTTGAAAGTTGTTCAAAATTCAAAATTCAAAAATTTAAAATTTAAAATTTAAAATTTGAATTTTAAAATTTGAAATTTGAAATTCAAATTTTAAAAATTTAAAATTCAAAATTTGAAATTTAAAATTTGAAATTTGGTTGAAATTTCAAATTTGAAATTCAAAATTTAAAATTCAAAATTTGAAATTCAAAATTTGAAATTCAAAATTTGAAATTCAAAATTTGAAATTCAAAATTTAAAATTTAAAATTTAAAATTTAAATTTTGAAATTGATATATTTAGATATACTTGATCCAAGTAGCAAGTAATCGAATTGAGTTGGTTGCCATTGCCGTTCGGTCATAGGAGAAAAGTAGGGTTTAAAGGCCCTCTCCTCTCATTCGATGGGGTCTCCTATGACGGTAGGGGTGCCGCTGCAATTATATCCTATGCAGATAAAGTAGTGAAAGGAATTAATTGTAAAGGTTCAATTATAAAATTTATCATGAATGTGTTAGATTAGATCTAAAAGAATATTCATGATTTATTTTGATTGAGTTATTTTCTATTATGTAATTAGCAATAGGATTGCTATTTATGAAATGTGCTGATCTATTTGTGAAATGAGTCAACATATTTGGCGAACAGAAAATAAAACCTTTCAAATTTGAAAATTGTTTTTGAAATGCCAAACCCTGACCCATCAACCCAAATACTTAATTAAAAGAATTAAGTGTTGTCTAATAGGTCTAGAATTATGAATTAAGACCTAAGACAATTGCATAAACTTATGGGTCAATGGGTTAGATGGATTAGGTCCATAATTGGGTTAGACCTAAGGTTAGCTTAAAGAAATAGACTAGATTAGAGTAATTGATCAAATCTAATCAAAAGTTGAATTAGATTAGGTCAAGGATACTCTAGACTCAACTCCAATAGTTGTAGTTGAATGGGTCCATGTCTTTAACTAGACCAAGATGGACTTAATTCATGGCTACATGGTGGAACCCTATTTACTAAGTTGATCAAATTAAAACTAATAAACCGATGGGTGTCTAAAGTAAGTTTGGCAGTTTGACCAGTGGTTTTTAAGTGGGAGCTACTCGCAGTGATTCGATCTCTGACGAGTTAATGGCTTATCCCCACCACTGATCTCACTTACCTAGCCAACCTAGTGAATTAGATTTTGATTAGATCACTTGGTGATTAGGGCTCACCCATGTCATTAGGTAAATCAGTTTGACTGATTTAGGTGCTCCTAATGCCAGCTTTAATTAAATTCTTTTTTTTAATCTGACTTGGTGAAGTCAGTGGGAGGATTGAAATTGGCTGGATATTTTCTTCTCATCTATCCTTTAATAAAATTCTCAAAAATTATTAGGTTCCTAAAAATGATTAAGTTATATTGATAACTAAGTCATAGCCTCCCATTAAGTGAGTGATAATGAGTCCATTAGTTTAATAATCATTGGAGGCCCAAAGGCCTGGTACTTATTGACTAATGAAATTATCATTCATAATATGATAATTTGGTTTGACTTTTTGATGGTGGTTAGGTTGGCCGGCCAAAGTCGGGCCTGATCATTTATTGGTCTGATTCACCAAATCAAATCATGTTAATGGTTGGACCTAACCAGATCTTTTCAGTGGAGGCCAAAGCCTACTGATTAGGTTCTGGGGCAAAATCAATTACTAGAAGTTGTTTAGAGAAATAACTGGTTATGAACCTACCCATAGATGCACATGGGTTGACCAACCAAAGTTGAGCTCGTGTGTAGTCTGTGTGAATTCTAGTACCTACTAAGGAATTAAAGTAATTCCTCAAATTGGAGGTTGAGGCTACCAGTTCATAAAATACTGGGAGAAACTTTAGACTAAAGTCCAAGTCTTTAGTATTTATAATTTATGTACTAATAGAGGTCTGGTTTTTCTTTATACAGCTATGGCCACTACCCTGTCACTCCAGTCATTATTAGATAATGACAAGCTCATGGGACCTAATTTTGATAGCTGGTATCGAAAATTAAAAATCATCCTTGAGCATGAGTGGATCCTTTATGTAGTAACGGATCCTGCACCTAAGGAGCCAGCCCCGAATGCTCGAGGAACGGTCCAAAACACTTACCAGAAGTGGCTCAATGATCGCACCACCGTTCGTTGCATTATGCTGGCGGCAATGAATGATGAGTTCAGCCGCAGGTTCGAGAATGCCCAACCACAGGAGATGCTTCAAATGTTGAACGACTCCTTTGGCATGCCTGACGACGTTGAAAGGCACAAAACTAGTTGTGCCATTTTCAATGCTTGGATGAGGGATGGAGCCTCAGTCACTGATCATGTACTGTACATGATCGAAATGATTGAGCGCCTAAGTAAACTGGGCTTTCCCTTGCACGAGCAGCTCAATAAGGATGCGATCCTTTATTCATTGCCCAAGTCCTTCCTCCCCTTCCTTACTCATTTTCGGATGACAAAGCCTGCAGTGAACTACTACGGTTTGTTGGGGTTGCTGCAGAACTTTGAGAAGGATCACCAGCTCCATAAGGAGTCGATGAATGTTGTGGGAGGGTCTTCTTCTGGTCGTCGACCCTTTAAGAAAGGGAAGAAGAAGAACAAGAAGAAGAAGAATAAGAAGGTGCAGCTGCATGCTGGGACATCTGCATAGGGTCAGACCAAGAAGCGCAAGCCTGACCAGAGCCAGGCGGAGTGCTTCTTTTGTAAGAAGTAGGGGCACTGAAAGAGGAACTATCCTCTATACATTGCCTCCCTAGACCCGAACAAGCCGAAGAAGAAGCAAGGTACTTATATGATAACACCTTGTAACTTTTTCATTTGTGATACTACTGCCTGGGTATTAGATATCGAAAGCCCTTATCATATTTGCAATTCGATGCAGGGTCTGTAGGTCAGTAGGAGATTTGATGAAGGCGAGAGGTTCCTGAACGTTAGAGATTGAAGCAAAGTTCCAGTTCTAGCATTAGAAATCATGAACCTTGTAATCAATTCTCGAAACATAATTCTGAGTGAATGTCACTATTGTTCAAGCTTTTTATTAAATATTATTTCTGTAGGCCTTTTGGTCATGAACGGTTATCAATTTTTAATAAAAAAAAATATTTGCAATATCATTTTGAATGGTATTACAATGTTTGTTGGATAACTTAATAATGGAATTTACTTTCTATCACAATCTGTTAATGTGGTTCAAACCTCCAGTAAATGTCCTAGAATAGATAATGTGTCAGAAGTCTACCTTTGGCACTGTAGGCTAGGTCATATCAATAAGAATAGGATAAACAGGTTGGCTCAAGAAGGAATTCTTGAAGTAGGTGATTGTGAATCACTTCCAACCTGTGAGTCATGTCTTCTTGGTAAAATGACCAAGTCACCTTTTACTGGGAAAGGTGAGCGAGCCAGTGAACTCTTGGCTCTGGTACATTCTGATGTATGTGGACCCATGAGCTCAAGTGCAAGAGGTGGATATTTTTACTTCATAACCTTCACAAATGACCTATCGAGGTATGGGTATGTCTATTTAATGAAGCATAAGTCGGAGTCGTTTGAAATGTTCAAACTATTCCGAAATGAGGTAAAAAAATAAACTAGAAAGTATATTAAAACTCTTCGATCTGATCGAGGAGGTGAATACCTTTCTAATAATTTTCTGACATATCTTGGGAAGAATGGGATTCTCTCTCAGTGGATACCTCCTGGAACACCACAGCATAATGGTGTGTCTGAAAGAAGAAATCAGACCTTGTTGGACATGGTTCGATCCATGATGGGGTTTGCTGGTCTGCCGATCTCCCTCTAGGGATATGAGCTCGAATCAGCTTGTTACCTTCTAAATAAAGTTTTGAGTAAGTCTGTAACCAAAACACCATATGAGATATGGATAGGATGTAAGCCAGTACTCTCGCACCTTAGGGTTTGGGGGTATCCGATTTATGTTAAACGTTTAATTACGGACAAGCTTGGACCTAGGTCTGACAAGTATAATTTTATAGGGTACCCAAAAGAGATCAAAGGGTATTACTTCTACCTAGCTGATGAGCAAAAAGTGTTTGTCAGCCTTAAGGCAATCTTTTTAGAAAAGAAGTTCCTTGGTGAAGGGACTGTTGCCTCTTAGGTTGAACTTGATGAAGTTCGACAAGTGAAAAAATCGACACAAGTTGCTGAACCTGAACCGGATTTGATTAAATTAGATCCGAAGCCCATTGTTCAAACACCCTTAAGGCGATCTGGTAGAGTACCACGTCAACCGGATAGATACTATGATTTCTTGGTTCGGGATGACGATCTTATCGAACTTGATGAAAATGATGAGGATCCGATCACCTACATGGATGCAATGCAGAGACCTGACTCTGAGAAATGGTTAGAGGCCATGAAATCCGAAATGGAGTCTATGAAGGTCAACGATGTGTGGACATTGGTTGACCCACCCGAAGGAGTAAAACCCATAGGGTGTAAGTGGGTCTTCAAGAGGAAGAGGGGCACAGACGGAAAGGTGGAAACCTATAAAGCCCATCTAGTTGCCAAGGGATATCATCAATGTTATGGTATAGACTATGACGATACATTTTCTCCTGTGGCAATGCTCCAATCCATTCGGATTATGCTTGCGATAGCTGTACATCTGGACTATGAAATCTGGCAGATAGATGTGAAGACAGCTTTCCTAAATGAAGAGCTAGATGAAGAGGTGTATATGATACAACCTGAAGGATTCACATCCACAGATGAGTCTAAGGTGTGCAGACTACAGAGGTCCATTTATGGACTTAAGCAGGCATCCCGGAGTTGGAACATACATTTTGATAGGACGATCAAGACGTATGGCTTCGTTAAGAACGGAGAAGAGTCCTGTATTTATAAGTGGGCTAATGGTCTAGTAGTGATATTTCTTGTATTGTATGTGGATGATATTCTCTTAATCGAGAATGATGTCCCTGCATTACAAGGAATAAAGATTTGGCTGTCGTCACAGTTTTCCATGAAGGATCTGGGAAAAGCTTCCTACATCCTAGGGATAAGGATCTATAGGGATAGATCTAAAAGGTTGCTTGGTTTATCCTAGTCTACGTACATAGATACTATGCTGAAGAGGTTCAGCATGGAGAATTCCAAGAAAGGCTATCTATCGATAGGCCATGGAATTTCTCTCTCAAAGAGGGATTGTCCGACAACACCTCAAGAGAGAGAGCGTATGGGTAGGATTCCATATGCTTCGACAGTGGGATCTATCATGTACGCCATGACATGTACACGACCAGATGTGGCATACTCACTAGGGGTAGTGAGTAGATACCAATCTGATCCAGGGGAGAATCACTGGAAGGTTGTTAAAACCATCCTGAAGTATTTAAGAAATACTAAGGACCAGTGGCTTGTTTATTGTGAATCGGACTGGAGACTTATAGGGTTTACAGATTTTAGTTTTCAGTCTGATCACGATGACAGCAAAAGTATGTCGGAATTTATTTTTACCCTTAATGGTGGGGCTATCTGCTGAAAAAGTTCCAAGCAGCACACAGTGGCTGATTCAGTTTGCGAGGCGGAGTATGTCGCTGTATCAGATGCTGCCAAAGAAGCGATGTGGCTGAGAAAATTCATCACCGAGCTTAGAGTAGCACCCTCCCTTGTTGGTCCAGTTGTGCTCTACTGTGACAGCTCTGGAGCCATTGCTTAGGCGAAGGAACCAAAGGCACACCAGCGGACGAAGCATATTCTGCGCCGCTACCATCTCATCCAAGAAATTATGGATCGAGGTGACATCGATCTTCAGATGATCTACGGGAAGGAGAATCTGGCTGACTCATTCACTAAAGCTATTGCGATGAAGGAGTTCGACAACTACAAGTTGAAGATGGGTATTAGATACTGCACCGATTGGCTTTAGGCCAAGAGGGAGATTGTTGGGAATAGTATCCCAAAGCCAATCGTCAGTCTGTTGATGGTTGTGCTCATTTTTGTATATATACATGAATTATGAATTAATAAAAATTATTTTGATATTTTTTCATCACAAAATATTTCATCTTCTAATGAACTCCTATGTTGTGGTGAAGTCCTTAGGACTATTTAGAGTCGACAAAGGAGGATTTGTCGTTTAGTCCTTAAATCTGTTCGCGACCAAATGATATGTTGTTATCAAGGATGACAACGTTTATCAAGCATAGGTCGTTGTGTGCCATATAAGTTGGTTGTCCTCTTAACCAATGAGTGTGGAGATACTGGTATGGCATACAGGTGAGATGTAAGGGTACATCTGCACTGAATGTGACCGACTTCGGAGCTATTTCTGCTGTCAAGATTTGCTTCGATGGAATATGGGTATAAATGTCCCTCCGACCTGAGACCGCCATGATGACTTACAAGCAACTCACTACACTTAGACACTAGACTACCTGAAATTCTAATTCAATGATGGAAGGCTGCTGGGTGTAGTCAAGTACTTGACTTGTCGGTGCATGTGTCAAGATGGGATTGACCACTTCAGTTTAGGAGTTGTGTACAGTCATATTTTAATTTAGCAAAATCTTGGCCAGAGTAGTCCTTGTGAAGAGTCACAGGACTGTTTGAGTTGAACACGATTCGGATGATTTGATTAGGGTTGACAGTTTAACCCTGAGTCATCCTAAACACAGGGGTCAAAAAAATGAATTATACAGTAACCATATTCTTGTAGGTTCTGAGTGTTGTGATTGTGACTATTCGACCTATCCGAACGTCGGGTACCATTGCTAGATGGTCACTTCGATTAGTATAGGAATTGGTTCCTATGCTACCGGCTTAGGTTTGAACCTGTGGGGTCACACACATTAGAGGTTCCTATCTGATCTGATGGCTGATGTAGAATCCTATATGTTTGAGACTCAGTGATCGAGAATCAGGATTCTCTGATCACGAGTTCCACACATTATGGGTACCGGGGTCAAGAGTCCCACTGGTTGGGACTTTTCGATCAGGGTTACATATCGATGAATTCTGATGCCTGATTGCCCATCGGATTTGGACTCTGTATTTATGAGAGGTTTAATTAGTGATTTGATTGCTAATTAACTAAATTTGATTGAGTAATTATTTTTGGATCAAGTCCAATTGAATTGGATTCAGTTGGATTTGACCCGATTAGGTTAAGAGTTGACCTAATCGTCGAGATGGTTTGGTCCTTGATTTGATCAGGGGTTGGGCTTAATCAATTTCTAATTTGATTAGGATTTTATTGAGCCTAATTAAGCCAAATCAAGTTGGATTTAAATTAGTCTAATTGGACCTAACATATTTGGTTCAATTAGGTTGGTTTAAATAATGAAACCACCTTGACCCAATCTCCATGCGCCACCTCACTTCCATTGCACCCATTTGAATTCATGAGAAGGAACTTCTCATGAATTATTTTCTCATGCCAAGCCCTCTCCATGCCCCACTTTAATGTGCCATATGAATGGATAAGGATGATTGGTTGGCCATTCAAATTCAAAATAAAGTTTGAATTTGAATGGGCAATCAATCTTTGCACCTTATCCATTTTTTTACGTCCCATTTATTACATGAGAAAAGGTTTCTCATGAAATCACTCTATGCATAATTTAAGCCATACCTCATGCCTTTAGTGGATAAGGGATGAGTTGGTGTCCATTTGAATTCAAAATTTGATTTGAATTCAAATGTGCAATTACTCATCTTTATCCTTTCTTTTGGATAAGACGTTTGACGTTGTTATAAAAGGAGGAGAAGAGTGGGGCATGCAAGAAGAAGATTTTTGGAGAAAAATTCTAGGGCATGAGAAGTCTTGTGCATGAGAAGAAGGTCCATATCCTTCCAAGAGAAAAAGAAAGAAAAGAAAGAAAAGTGGGTGCAAGGTTTCCGGTGAGTTCCCTAGAGTTTTAGCCTGGGGTTCGGGAAGAGAGAAAGTGAGCTATGAGTGTCGTGAGCCCACAAAATCTTAGGGAGATCTTCAACATCCTCTCAAGCATGTCTGTTGATGATCTGGAGCATCCAAAGAATCGACAGACATCGATCGAAGGAGTTCAATCAGCATTGGCCATCAAAAGGGCTCTACAATGAGCTAGCACTCATGAGGAGTCGATCATATTGGAAGCTTCGTGTGGATGATCCGCAGAGGCCAGACATACTGTGTGGCTGCATCGCGATGATCAGACTCTCCTGACGGTTATCAGATTGCAGCGATCTACTACCTGCACAAAGGTATTGTGTTCTGAATACATTACAATAAAGTGTTTATTGTTCAAATTCGAATTTTAAATTTAAATGCATGCATGCTATATATCATATTTAGATCCTAGTGTAGGATAAATTAATATTAATTAATTAGATTAATTAATATTTTTTTGCTGTAAAATTATGATTTTAAAAAAGTTTTAAAATTACTATTTTACCCCTGCACTGAATTTCCCCACATGATCCACATGGAAAATGGTCAAGTTCCTTCCCAACTGGTGTACTGCTATAGCCTTTTCTTCACAAGAATACAGTAGGCTTCTTTTACAAGAAATAATCGCACCACCACCTATACACCTTTAATTCCTCTACTAAGACCATGCCAGGCACCTCTTCTCAAGAGATCTCACCATCCAAATTTGATTTGGAACTCCAACACTTGAAAAAATTGAACCCTAGGACAAGCAACCCTTGCTTTCCTTTTTTCTCTCTTCTCTTCTTTCTATTTTTTTCTCTTATTTTTTCTTGTCTTTTTCTCTAATTTTATTTGTCTTTTTCTCTCTTATCACATGCCAAAAATAAATGAAATTTATAGGCACAGAGAAGGAGGAATCCTTTTATTTGAAGGCTCTTCTATGCCAATAATTAACATACGGAGAATTGTTCTCCGCATGAAGGAAGAGGAGCGCCAAGTGTCGACGCCCCTTGAGATATGTTGGCGCCCCTTCATTCCTTATATAAAGGGGGTGCCACATATGGATAAAACCCTGATTTCTTGAGATTTTAGGCATGTGATAAGAGAGGAAAATATAGATAAAATCAGAGAAAAAGATAAGAAAAAATAAGAGAGGAAAAATAGAAAGAAGAGAAGAGAGAAAAAATGACAGCAAGAGTTACTTGTTCTAGGGTTTGGTTTTTCTAAGTGTTGGAGTTCCAAATCAAATTTAGATGGTGAGATCTCTTGAGAAGAGGCTCTTGGCATGGTCCTAGTGGAGGAATCAAAGGTGTATAGGTGGTGGTGCGATCGTTCCTTATGAAAGAAGCCCATAGTATTCTTGTGAAGAAAAAGTTACAGCACTACATCGGTTGGAAATGACTTTAATCATTTTCCATGAGGATCACCATTGGAAGGTTTCTACTTTAAAGCCTTGTGGAGACCATCTTGTTACCTGACCACCTTCTTCAGGAAGTATGACCTCTAACTTATTGCATGCATGACTGGTTTGATTGGTGTCAACAAGGTGATTCTAATATTTAAATTCTGGTATGCTTGTTTTAATTGTTAAAACTCTTTTTATGCATGTTAAAAAATTTTGAAATTCATATTCCACTGCATGACTAGAACCCAATAAGTTTGAGCATGTTTTGATTAGTCTATGACCCACTACTCTTCAGAGACTTTCTCTTCGAGCTCAATTTTTCTCCCACTATCTCCATCTTGGATAAATTATTTTTTCAAGAAGGTGGCATGTCGGCTGATCGCTGTCGTAGGCGGTCAAAAGTAAATCTAACTCAAATTATATAGATAGAATGAGTCAGGATCGTATCCACAGAGATTAGAGGGCTGAGATGCAATTAACTAAATAAAAGAGAAAGTTTGATTTCTTAAAAGTTGGTAGTATTTTAATTAGAACTAACTAATTTAAATCAATGATGAAATTAAATGATATGTATAATAAAAAGATGTCTTCAGATTTTCAGATGATTACAAATATAGATTTTGATATTTGTTCTAATCTAAGCAATCAAAGTTCATAATTGATAAGAAATCTTACAAACTAACCCCAAGCATAGGCTATTTTGTCGAGTACGAATCATATCCTGTCAAGATCATGAACTGTCCCACAAGTATAGGCTATCCAACAATTAAGTTGCACAGATCCTAATAGATTACATAAATATAAAACATCTAAATTAATTATCTATGCTGAGCATGGATTATATACCGTTAAGATCATAATTCATGCCACCTTTAGGAAATTTATTCATGAATAAACATAAAAGAAAATTAAGATTGAAAGTATTTATTTAATTACAAAGAATAGAAAACAATTATAGGAATCTATGTAAGAACAACTATGCTCTCCTACAGACTGCACCTTAGTCAAATATGGCTTCTGGATATATCATCTGAAAGATTTGGGATCCTATCATAGTACTTCCTCTTCCTAAAGCAATCTTTTTCTTCTCCACTCTCCCTTCAAATCCTAAAATAAAGTCTAAAATAAATAAAAAAATAAAATTTGCTGTGGACTGGTTGCTTTTTGTTCCTTGCTTCCACTCTCTCTCTCTCTATTTTTTTCGCTTGTCTGTAGTCCCCTCCATTTTATAGCTTGCGGAGTTTCCCCAAGTCCTAGCCATCCAGGGACTCTTAATTCCTCTAGAATTCACATTCCAAGCATGTCCAAGTGTAAGTTAATTTTCTGACCATCGGATCATCATCCATCCACCCAAATTTTGTGGATTAAATCTCAATTTCTGTCAGATTAGAGTCCGGCTTGGATTCTGGCCATTGGATCAAGTATGGGGCATGATATGGGCCGTTGGATCACGCACAGCAGGGCCGGATCATCTCTCAGATTTTTTTCTTCAGTCGGCACAAATCTTGATCATTAGATCACACCAAGAAACACTGTGGATCATCCGATTGCATAAAACCTATGGGCCACCACCACTTGATATAGGATGGAGCACCCTCAGCCAGCCGATCCCATAAGAAAATTGCTGCCCACAATTCAGTAACGCAAAAACACACCCACTCGCCCATGCACCATGATAAAAGATCAGGAACACTGTGCCCATGAGTCGCATGAAGATCGAATGTGCGCTAGCTCATGCACCGCACGGTAGACCATGCCCTATTTTGGTGGATCGTGCCTACTAGGACTGTAGTAGGTCTGTGGACTGCGGTGGACCGAATGGGTGTGGGTTTGGTTTTGGGCTAGTTTTTTGGTCTTTTTGCACTCCATTTTGTGTCCAATTTTCTCCCTTTCAACTGACAAATTGGGCTCATTACATGGGCGATCATTTTTCTTATAAAACACAAACAAAAGCATCAATTTGTAAAGAATAAAGATCAATTGGTGGATATTTGATACTTTCTATGGGATATTTATTATACTTATTACACCCCCTAATTTGAACTTTGTTCATCCTCAAGTAAAGAAAGAAATTAGTGTTTGATACTGTCTAGTCTGAAATGGATATTTTATCAAGTAATTTACTAAATAGTCCATTGATATTCAGAAGAACATTGTTGAGATAGGTCATAGGGGATTAATACTCACTAATGTGGTGGTTAAATGAAGAACAAGAATTATTTCCAAGCCTTTTCTAAATCAATTCCTACTTTCATCTTCAAATTATCTACTTTAATATGAGCAAGTGCAAAGTAACTCTTATTCCTCCTTTCTTTTTTTTTTTTAGAAAGAGCATCTTCACATTGCCCACTTTTTGATGCGAACATTGATGCTTCCTGAGGCAAAGAGGCCCAATTACTTGGTGGGAGAACAATGTTTAGAACTTACTTCTTTTTTTTTCTTTTTTTCTTATATTTTATGAAGGAACATATAGATACTCTACTTATACTTATAAAAATGGATTCTTCTTTGATACTAGTAAGGAGAGTCAGAAATGCTAGAATATTTTTTGTTCTAGATTTAATCATTTATTAGGTTTTTTTAATATTTAATCCCTCTATGTCTCAAAAATATTTTAGATGAACATCAATTATTATTTTAAAATTTATTTTATTCAACTCAAATCTAGGATAATTGCGTGCCTAAACACTAATTACTTACTTATTCGAAGACTTAATTTTTTTTTTAATTATTACCCTCACCCTCCAACTTAATTTCTATTTTCCTCAATAGAGTAAGGAAAATAAACTAGAGACAGGTAAACAAAACAAAGAGAGATACCACCTAGACTAAGTACACTCATTCATTGACGGGTGCTTCCATGTAGAGCAGTCTATTATTCTTAAAAGAATAAAAATCACTAAAGCAAAGGTTAGAAAAAAATAAAAAGTTTGGATTATCTTCTAAAAGATGTTAAGTTTAAAGTCTTCAACCGAACTAAACTCTTGATACAGAATCAATCAGTATAAATAGGCTCATGGAGAGGCATGGCCTCCTTCACAATTTCAGTAGGTAACTCCAAGAATAGTTTCAATCATTGTCCATTAATTTTAAAAATGGCATAATTATTTGAATTCTTGATCTCTACAGCCCCATGTGAGAAAACTTCTTTTACCATAAAGGGCACTATCCATCTAGACCTAAGTTTTTCAAAAAATAAATATAGCCTACAGTTATACAAAAAAATATTTTGACCAGATAAAAATAATTTTTTAAGAATTGCTCGATCATGAAATACCTTAATTCGTTCTTTTTATATCTTGGCATTTTAGTATGCCTCATTCTTGATTTTCTCTAGTTCATCCATTTGTAGCTTCCTATATAGTCCAGTCTCATCTAAGTCCATGTTCAACTTTTTAATAGCCCACATAGCCCTATGTTCAAGCTCGACCGACAAGTGACATGTTTTACCAAACACAAGTCTATAAAGAGCATCCACTAGTTTCAATGATCAATCTTTTCAATTGGTGCTCACAGTCTTCTCTAGAATTTATTTGATTTGATGATTTGAAATCTCTACTTGCCTACTAGTCTATCGATGATAGGGTGTGGCCAATTTATGGATGATGTTATATTTTTTCATCAGGGATACAGAGGATCGATTACAAAAATATATTCTCTAATCACTTATAATGGCTCTAGAAATACCAAAATGGAAAAAGATGTTTTCTTTTAGTAATTTGATAATAATTTTGCTATCATTCGACCTACGTGGCATAGCCTCTATCCATTTTGACACATAATCAACAGCCACCAAGATATATTCATTTTCAAAAGATTTTGGAATTGATCCCATGAAATTCATTCCCCACACATCAAAAATCTTAAAAACTAGGATCAGATTTAATGGCATCATATCTCTTTTTATGATTCTTCCTACTTATTGACACCTAGTACAGCTTTTACAGTACTCATATGCATCCTTAAATAGATTGGGCCAATAGAATCTATATTGGAGAATTTTTATGGTAGTCTTCTTGGATCCAAAATGGCCACCACAAACTTGGTCGTGATAAAAGGATAGGATGCTTTTGATCCATAGTTTGAGACACATCTTCTAATAATTCGGTTAGGATATTATTTAAACAGATATGGATCGTCTCAAATAAAATACTTTACTAGAAAAATATATCCTAAAGTCAATTATATTATTATAAACAATTGAGCTCTTATATATGATTTATTAATCAATAAATAAAAGTTATTTTGACAAGTTCATTATATTTACATGTTTCCTATAGAACTCTTAATTTTATGAGGAAGTCTTTAAAACTATAATACAATCGATAAAGAAAGATTTATCAAATAGTTCTTAAAATATATTCGTAACCAAATGATATGTCATTAATAGGATGATAATATTTATCAAGTATAGATTATTGTATACCATATAGGTTGGTTGTCCTCGTAATCAAAGAGTATGAAGATATTGATAAGGCATACAGGTAAGATATAAGAGTATATCTGTTAGATGTATGTCCTAGAAGCCAATATGACTGACATATTATAATATATCTAGGATACAAATTTATACTTAATATATTGATATGATCAATAAAAAGAGCAAGTTCTTTTTCATTCAAGTGTAATGTGTCCTTGAATCATCCATAGAATTAGTTTCGATACATATTCTCAAAGTATTGAAAATTAGAAATATGTATTTAATTCCTAAAGGCTCTCGATCATAGGATCATCATGAGGACGATGATAGATCCAGATAGATTGGTACATAAATCACTTATTTTGAGATAGATGAGTCTCTAATATACTGTGTAGAGACACAGGACGACAAGTACGGGTGGTTGTTAGAGAACAACTGGCACTGAGCGTGACCATACGAGAGATTACTTAGATTTCTATTCAATCATCAGTGATTGTCTAGATGCTGTAGTTGTGTGACTGGTTTTTTGACTTGAGATAGTACTATTACTCACAGTGAGCCTGCTGGAGTTTGATTGACACATAAATATAAATCTCAAAGAGCCCTTATAGTGGATGTTGATGATAATTAGTGCATTGTAGGAGTGGGGTGCACATCAAGATAGGATCTATCGACCTTGATAGAGAATAGTCCTATGAAATTTGAGAGGCTAAGTCTAAGAGTCTGTGGCCACTGCAGCGTGATTGATGAAAAAGAGTTTTCATACAAGTCACAATTGGACTTGAGCTAATCAATCTATCATATGGCTAATGTTGAGATTTGATGATTTATCCATGACCTGCCATCTAGTCAGGACTCATGATAGAGGGATCAAATCACATATTATCTACACCTAGAGGTTCATTTCAGTTCTACTGGGTTGCTGCTACATACTGCTAGGTGTCACTGGTAGATTGTGAGAGCTCACTAGGATTGTTCCGGATCGATAATCCTTGTTGAATTAGAGTAAAATTATTTCGATCCATTGAAAAGAGTTTCAATAATACGATGATAGAGATCATTGCATATCTCACTACCAGATAGAATTGAACCTATGAGGTCACACAATAAAGGGATTAGGCTTGGAATAAGTAATTGAGCTTATGAAGTATCGATTAGATTTAGAAAAATCCATTGGGTTCATGATAACCTTGCTAGCACATAGTTGGACCCAATTTCTCTTTCTATTGGGATTACTTATTTGATAAGTTAATTCTAACTTAATTATCTGCTAATAATCTACATGAATAAGATTCATAAGACTTCAATTGTGGGGTGTCTAAGATTATGGATCATATAAATTAAGGGTGTAAGTCCCTTATGAATCTTCTTGATAGTTATTATGGGGTGCCACCTTGATTTGATCAATTTGGACATGTCCATTAATTAGAGGGCCTTTGATTTTCATATGAGATATCTCTTGGGTGCAAAAGAAGGTGTCTAATTATAGGTGCAAGGGCTCCAATAGTTGGCGCCTAATGGGCTTCCTAATGTAAGTTGGATAACTTAAGTTAATAGGAATCCTAATGCAAATAGGACTTATATTATTAGATTGAATAGGATTCAATCCTTATGCCTATTTAAAGGAACCTCTCCTAAGATCTCTAGAGCATCAAAATCAGCAGCCCCTCACACCCAAAGGCTCTCTCCATGCCCTCTCTTCCTCTCCCTTTCTCTTCTCTTGGGTGTTCTATACACTCCTTCCTCGAGCCACGCATCCCAAGGAGTTTTATGCTCAAAAGAGTTTGGGTGCCTTTTTCTTACTGATTTCTAGTATCTGATAGTAGCACATAGTAAGAAAAAACTCTAGACAAGAGGAGAAGAAGAAGATCAAGGAGAAAGATTAAGTGTTGATCATGATTCAGACTTCATTCAGATTCAGCAAGCTAAATTTTGGAGAATCAAAATTTAGATTATAGAGGGCTATTCCAGGCTAATCTTGAGTGGATACTCATAGAGACTGAATATTTGTGTAGCTAACAAAGAGCCTCATCTCTTTCAGATCCAATTTTGAAGAAAAAGATTATGAAACAAGTATGTGATTTGATTACAATCTGAATTTTAGCATATATCAAATTTAGCATATAAAATAGATCAATATGGTTTTATATTTTTATGTATGTAAAATTTAGATTAAAAATATTTTAATCTTATTCTCTACTATAGTATTTAGAAAATAAAAATTTTAAAACACATATGCATACATCAAACTCAAAATTTCAACAGTGGTATCAGAGCCACGGATTTTTATATGCTGAATTTTGATATATATATATATTTTTGAAAAGATTTCAAAATTAATTTTTTTCTTGATACATAAGATGTATGGATGGATCTTCAAATCTAAAATTTAATTTTAAGTTTAATTTTAGAACATATAGTTAATATGTTATTGCATGCATAGATCTAAATTTTAATTCAGAAAGAGTTTTAGTCCATGTTCATGTGATATATAGATGCATGCATAAAATCTGAAACTTTTATATGATCTAAATTTTGATATATATAAGTGATATATGATTATATTTTTAGATCATAAATTTATTTTTAATCTAATTCATGATTAGTATATAAGATATATGACATCATGCTAAGACTAAAATTTTGTTTAGATCTAATTTTACATGCATATATATGATATATGTTTGTATACTAAAACCTAAAAATTATTTTCATATTCTAAAACTTACTTTCATGTAATAAATTTAGATCTAAAATATGATTTTAGAATCTAAAATTTATGTTTATGTATGAGAATTTTTGTCATGGAAAAATCATAAATTAGGCTATGTAATAGGATTACATTTAAGATTTTTGATTTGAGTCATATGGATCTAA
The DNA here is from genome assembly GCF_000442705.2 of Elaeis guineensis. NCBI lineage: Eukaryota > Viridiplantae > Streptophyta > Magnoliopsida > Arecales > Arecaceae > Elaeis > Elaeis guineensis. Next base: position 55,228,081 of record NC_026002.2, on the reverse strand, counting down.
TTCGATTAAGTAATTGATCAAACCAAATCAAGTATTGATAAGAGTTAGATCAATTAAGTTAATGATCATACAATTGTTGTTGATCAAATCGATTGAATCTCATTTGTAGAATCGATCAACCTAAGGACCTAATTTGGCTCATTGGTTTGAGCCTGATTTGCTTAAGCTAACCAATTCTGGTCAATCAACCTATTGATGTCTAAGGTAAGTTAATGAGATGTAATTATTTAATTAGTTTTGTTAGTCGATCTGACCAATTTATTGATGTCTTAGGAAGACAACCGGGGGACCCCCACCAATCTCTACTTACCTGGCCAATTTGGAAGATTGGGTCTTGAATTAGGTTGCTTAGCAATCTGGTTTAGCCCATGCCAGTTAGATCGATCATATGATGACTGATTAGATAAGACATAAATTCAAATCTCCTCACAAATATTAAGTCTATAGGTTTTCCACCATTGTAGATATGCAGGCGTGTTACCGACGTTGATTATTCTCGATTGGTCATAATAGTTCAGTTGCATCGAGAACACGCAATCACTCTATTAGTAAAGAGTTGCTCTAGGATAAGAATAGAGTTGGGTTAATAACTGTTAGGTGAGGGACCCAATGACGGCCTTGTACCTACTTGTGAATGGTAGGTCGGGCTTAACTAAGAAGTGTGGCCAATAACTGTTAAGTGAACTCACATGACTTAGAGACCAAGTGGCTGCAACATACTTAGTGAAGCATCTGGATAAAGGGTCACCTACGCATCGGTGTGCATGCTACCAATAACTGTTAGGTGAGGTGCATATCATCAGTGGGACTGCAGCACCCACTAGGGACCCTTTATCACATTAAGATTTCTATTTCCTTCTAAGGGAGTGGAGGGATCCAAAAAATTAGTAGGAGTTATTATTTGCATCTTAAGGTCTCTAGAAGTAAATTAAAATATTAAGTACAAAAGTCTAACTTGAATCTCTACTATAGTAGTTAAACCATCATATCAGTCTCAAACCTTCTCACATCTTTGAAACCAATCATTTGATCGGTAATAATTTTAAAGACTGACTTACAAACCTCAGGATTGTCCTGACCCCAGAAAAGTTAAGTCATGTTCTCAATCAGGATCTCGTTGTGTCACCAAACCATCCTACTGCTGAGCAGAGAGCTGCTTTTGAGAAGTGAATGGATGAAGACAGTCGAGTCAAGTGTTATATGATGGCATCCATGTCAAATAAGTTGCAAAGCCAGCATGAGCATATGCCCACTGTCCGGGCTATGATCACTCACTTGCAAGAGTTATATGGTAAGCAAAATTATACTGTGTGCTTCAAAGTATCCAAGAGACTCTTTAACCTCAAGATACGTAAGGGGCAGTCTGTTTATGAGCACTGTATCATAGTGATCAAGGACATTGAGGAGCTTGGAAAGCTCGGGCTTGATATGTAAAAAGAATTGCAAATGGATCTGATCCTTCAATCTTTTACTAGTTCATATAGTCAATTCATTGTAAATTTTTATATGAACAAACTTGACTGCACTATGTCCAAACTTATCAACATGTTGGTCACTACGAAGGGTACCTTGAAGAGTTCAAGGGGCATTGTTTATATTGTAGAGCAGACTTCTTCTTTCAAGAAAAAGTCTACTGGAAGGAAGAAGGTTAAATCCGTAAAGAAGCAGAAGAGAGAGAGCAAGCCAAAGACGGATGGTCCAAAGGTGGCTGAGGCAAAGGAAAAGTATTTCTACTGTCATACTGAAGGCCACTGAAGGAGGAACTGTCCAAAATATCTGAAGAGTCTAAAGATCAAAAAAGGTGACAAGCCTTCTGAAGGTATGCTCTAATAGAATCTAACCTCATAGTTTCTTCTACTTCTAGTTGGGTATTAGACTCTAGCTCGAGTGCTCATATATGTACCTCAATGCAGAATTTGATAGAAAGTAAGAGGTTGAGGAAAGGTGACATGATCCTTCGAGTTGATAATGGAGCAAAGGTTGCTGTAGAGGTCGTTGGCACTTACCCTCTTTGATTACTGTCAAGAGTTAGATTAGATTTAAAAGACTTATTATATTTCTGTAGCTAGTCAGAATTTGATTTTCGTATTAGTGCTAACACAGAAAGTTTTTGAAATTAGTTTTAATAAAGACTTTTATTCTATTTATTTCGAAATAAATTGATTGCACGAGGTCTTTTAATTGACAGTCTTTATCACTTGCATGTTGATGCAAATGTGAACCTAAATGAGCAAATAGTGAGTGCCATAGATCAAAAGAGACCCAAAGAGGAGACTAACCAGAAGTACTTGTGGCACCATAAACTAAGCCATATTAGAGAAGATAGGATAAATAGACTGGAGAAGGATGGGATCTTTAGCTCTCTTAATCCAGAGCCATATCTGCTTGCGAATCCTGCCTTCGAGGAAAGATGGCCAAGTTGCCCTTTGTAGGACATAGGGAAAGGGCCACAGAGCTACTTGCCTTGGTACACACCGACGTGTGTGAGCCATTTGATGTACAGGTCAGGGGTGGTTATACCTACTTCATTACCTTTATCGATGATTTGTCTAGGTATGGGTATGTGTATCTAATAAAACATAAGTCTGAGGCCTTTGAAAAATTCAAAAAATTCAGGTATAAAGTAGAAAAGCAGATAGGCAAACCCATTAAGATTCTTCGATCTGATCAAGGAGGTGAATACCTTAGTCGAAAATTTTTGAGATATCTTAAGAACAACGGCATATTCTTTTAGTGGATCCCTCTTGGAACACCTCAGCTCAACGGGATATCCGAAAGGAGGAACATAATGGTTAGGTCCATGATGAGCTTCACTATCCTTATTTTTTTGGGGACATGCCTTGTTAACATTTATTCACTTGTTGAGTAGGGTTCCTTCAAAGTCCATTTCTACTATACCGTATGAGAAATGGTTCGATAAGAAGTTGAGTCTGGGTTATCTTAAGACTTGGAGACGTCCGACCTATGTTAAGGGATAGATGGTGAAAAAGTTGGAGGATAGATCTATTATAGCTTGCTTTATAGGATATCCAAAAGAATCTATGGGATACTATTTCTACTTTTCACAAGACCATAATGTGACTATGAGTCGAAATGCCATGTTTTTGAAAAAATAGTTTATCCAGGATGGAGGCAGTGGGAGGTTAGTGAAACTCGAAGAGAAGATCTCTGAAGAGTCTAGAGCTATAGATCCTCAGGAATCCATAGTCTATAAGCCAGTAGTTGATATTTTTCAGCCACATCGTAGATCTAGCAGGGTCTTTTGACCTCCTAAAAGGTATATGGTATGCTTATGAAGTAAAGAAATATTCTTTTTGAGAGATAGGAGTCATGGTGATGATCCCAATACCTTTGACGAAGCGATATCTAACATCGATTCTAAGAAATGGTTAGATGCTATGAAGTCAGAAATTGACTCGATGCACTCGAACCAAGTTTAGACTTTAGTGGATCCACCTGAAGGTATTGTACCTATTGGATGTAAATGGATCTACAAAAGGAAGATAGATATCGATGGTAAGGTAGAAACCTATAAAGCTAGGCATGTGACTAAAGATTATAGTCAGTGTGAAGGCATTGACTATTAGAAAATCTTCTCGATCATAGCTATGCTGAAATCTATCCGCACTTTGCTTACTATTGCAGCTTGCTATGATTATAAAATCTGACAGATGGATGTAAAAATTGCCTTCCTAAATAGATATCTTGAGGAAGATATCTATATGGAGCAGCCTATGAGTTTCACATCTGGTGATGGTGATCACAGAGTCTACAACCTGTAAAGATCCATATACGGATTAAAGTAAGTTTTTTGAAATTGGAATCATCATTTTGATGAGGCAATCAAATCGTTTGACTTCATCAAAAATGAAGAGCAACCTTGTGTTTACAACAGAATCAGTGGGAGTGCGATCACCTTCTTCGTATTGTACGTGGATGATATTCTCTTCATTGAGAATAATATTCCCATGCTGACCACAGACAAAAGATGGTTGTCCAAGGAATTCTGCATAAAAGACCTAGAAGAAGCATCCTATATTCTCAGAATAAAGATCTATAAGGATAGATCTAAACGGATGCTTGGCCTATCACAAAAGCTGTACATAGAGAAGGTGCTGAAGAGGTTCAGCATGAAAAACTCCAAGAGAGGTCTCTTATCTCTTAGGTATGGTATTAGTCTCTCCAAGATGATGTGTTTGACCACATCTAAGGAGATGCAGCGCATGAGTAGGATTTCTTATATTTTGACAATAGGAAGCCTTATGTATGCCATGCTATGTACTCAACCTGATATTGTTCTTGCTATGAGTGTCACGAGCAGGTATCAGTCAAATCCAGACAAGAAGCACTGGATAGCTGTGAATAACATCCTTAAGTACTTAAGAAAGACTAAGGATTTATTTTTGATCTTTGGAGGTGATTCTGAGTTGCGATTCGAGGGTATATTCTTGTTCGATTTACTAAAAAGATTTTGAGTAATCGATCAATGGAGGCTGAGTGTACTATAGATATGTTAGACAAATTTTGATTTTAATGTTAGTTGTATAACTGGATGTCATGCCATGACACAGTACTGTAAAGATAATGGCACCATAACCTTTGCTAAGGAGCTAAGGTCTTACCAGAAGTCCAAACACATAGAGCACCGATATACGTGACTACCTCATGTCGAGGTGCGAAGAATAGACTCTGTGAAAAATATGATAGACCCACTGACTAAGCAGTTGAGCTAACCCAAAAATGAAAGTCCATCTGAAAAAGATGAGATTTAGATTTGTCACCAATTAGCTTTAATCCAAGTGAAAGATTGTTAGATGTATGTCCTAGAAGCCAATATAGCTGGCACAATATAATATATCTAGGGTATAAATTTATACTTAATATATTGATATGATCAACAAAAGGGATAAGTTTTTTTTTCATTCAAGTGTAATGTATCTTTGAATCGTCCATAAAATTAGTTTTGATACACATTTTCAAAATGTTGAGAATTAGAGACATGTATTTAATTCCTAAAGGCTCTCGATCATAGGATCATCATAAGAGCGATGATAGATCTAGATAGACTGACACACAAATCACTTCTTTCAAGATAGATGGGTCTCTAATCTACTATGTAGAAACATAGAATGACAAGTGTGGATGGTTGTTAGAGAACAACTGGCACTGAGCGTGACCATACGAGAGATCACTTGAATTTCTATTCAATCGTCAGTGATTGTCTCGATGCTATAGTTATGTGATTGATTCTTTGACTTGAGATGGTACTGCTACTTATAGTGAGACTGCTGGAATTTGATTGACACATAAACATGGATCTCAATGAGCCCTTGTAGTGGATGTTGACGACAGTTGGTTCACTGTAGGAGTGGGATGCGCATCAAGATAGGATCTATCAATCTTGATAGAAAAGAGTAGTCTTATGGGATTTGAGAGGCTAAGCCCAAGAGCCTTTGACCACAACAGTGTGATTAATGAAAAAGAATTTCTATAGAAGTCACAACTGGACTTGAGCTAATCAATCTATCATATGACTGATGTTGAGGTTTGATAATTTATCTATGATCTGCCATCTAGTCGGGACTCACGATAGAGAGACTAAATCATACATTAACTACATCTAGAAGCTGCGAAGGAGGCATTCTGGTACAAGAAGTTTGTCACAGAGCTTGGAGTGATGTCATCGGATGCCATACCTCTTTACTGTGATAATAATGATGCCATAGCCCTAGCTAAGGAGCCAAGGTCTCACCAGAAGTCCAAGCACATCAAGTGGTGATTCTATTTGATCCGTGATTACCTCGAAAAGGGTTATATCAAGGTCAAGAGAGTCAACTCTACAGATAATGTGGCAGATCCGCTGACTAAGCCATTGGACCAAGAGAAGATCGAAGCCCACCTTGAGAAGATGGGATTTAGATATGTAGCCAATTGGCATTAGGTCAAGTGGGAGTTTGTTAGATGTATGCCCTAGATGCCAGATCGGCTGACACATTCCTGTACAGATCTAAGAGAAAATTTATAATTTTGACTATAAATGAATAAAAGAGTTATTCTTCTATCACATTGTGTCTGTGATACATCTTTTGAGTTAGTGAGAATGTAAATTTATATTTTCAAGAGTTGAAAATTTAAGGCATGAATTTACATAACTAACTCATAAATAGCTCCTGACCATATGATCATCACGAGGATGGTGATCGATCCGGAAGGTTGGTGTACAATCGCTTCCTTAGGATAGATGTATCTTGAGTCTACGGTGTGGAGACACCAAAGTGAGAGTACAGGTATTCATTGAGAATGAGAGTACTGAGCATGACTACTTCGAGCAGTCATAAGGAAGTCTACATTCTCGTCAATGACTAGCTCGATACTGTAGTTCTGTGTCTAGTTCTTTGACCTGAGGTGCATCAACAGTTCACCTTGAGTGTGTTATAGTTTGACTACACCATAACTCGATCTTCTAGCCATTCAGAACCCTGAGGTATATGTTGGCTGTAGCATATTCATTGTAGGAACTAGGTCGCACCAAGATGGGATCTATCAACCTCGGTAGATGAGAGGAGTAGTCCTATGATAATTGAAAGATCGAGTCCTTAAGCCCATGGCCATGGTAGAGTGAAATAATGAAAAAGAGTTTTCCATTAAGGTTTCATATCGGACTCAAATCGATCGATTAAATCATATGACTGATGTTGGGTTTGACGAGTTCACCTTAACCCTAATTCAGTCGAGACTCATGATAAAGGAACTCAATCACACAGGTAACTGCATCGAGAGGTTCATCTTCAGTTCTGATAGGTTGCCACCACATACTGCTAGGTGTTACTGGTGGATTTTGAGAGCAAGTAGAATGATATTGATGATCGATCATTCTAATTGTCTAAATCAGAAAAGTTCTGGTCCATCGAAAGGAGTTTCGATGATGTCAGTGATGAGATCATGACATGTCTCATTACCATACAGAATTGAACCTAACTGGATCACACAAATAAGGGTTAGGGTCTGGATGTCATCAATTGGGCTAACTCAATTGATTTGGATTAGATCCAATTAGGTTCAAAAAAATCATGCTAGCACACGATTGAGCCTAACTTTCTCCTCGTGTAATCTTTTCTATCTCTACTGAGCCAAATATGATTTGACTCATCTAGAAAATCTTGAAAAGGTTTCTCTCAGTCTAAATGAAGCTTGTCCAGTTCAGAAAAGATTTGTCTTAATTCAAGAGATTAATTTAAAACAACACCTGCTAATTCCTAGCACCTGCCAATTTTATTTTAAGACATCTGTCAAAAGTTGACATATGGGTCTTAAACTGAAGAGGAGCTCATTGGAGAATTTTTTTAGAGTGTCTATATGTCAAAACCCAATTAAATTGAATCCCATAATCAGATTATGGCATGAGCCCAATTGGATTAAAGTGGGCACCCCAAATAGATAAGAACCAAAGAGTCCTGATAAACATGGACTCTTTGGCGCCACCTTGATTGAGCTTATCCAATGTTGGCACCAACTTAGGAGAGAGGGTGGAGTTTTTATCTGATGTGATCAGATGATATCACTCTACCAATCAAAATTTTTCCAAAATTTATTGAAATTTTTTGATTGGTTGAATGATGTGGCACTGCGCAGCATACAGGGTCTATGTAAACCCTACTGCGCCTAGGGTTTCATGGAAGAAATTATTTTATGCATAAAACCCAATAGCTGCCACCCCCTCCCCTCTTCTTTGCATCCGCCCTGCTCTCCTTCCTCCCCTCTTCATGTCCAAAGAGTTGAACATCCATCTGGCAAAGATCCAAGGCGTGGTGATGCCTGGAACAGAAGGCTGTAGGACATCTTCGACAGGCTGCTGCTCCAACTTCAGAAGGAATTCTGAAGTACTTTCAAATTAGATAAAGATCTGATTTTTGGAGCATAGATTCATGAGGAGAAAATATTTTAGATCCTACCTGAGTGGATATCGGTAGAGGCCTGACACTTGCATGGCTACATCAGAATCTCAGGCTGTGCAGAGATCATCTACAGGATAATCAGATTACCCTTGAGGTACTTCTTCTTTCATCATAGATTTAGATTTAATTTTAGATTTTAAATATTAGATAATAAAATTAGATTTAAAATATGTAGGATAATTTTTTTTAAAATTTTTCCACCTTAGATTTGATAAAAGCTGAAAGATCCTACGAAGAAAAGTGGTTTCCCCCCTTCAAGTGGTATCAGAGCCAGGTTGTTGGCTCTATTTCAGATCTATTTTAGATCTGATTTTAATTATAATTTATATGATATTAAAAAATTTTAGATATTACATCAGATATGATAGAATCTAAAATTAAAATATTTAAAATTAAATCTAAGAAGATCTAACATGCATAAGATGCATGACTAGACTAGGATTAGTTGAATCCATGAATGGTCTTAAGTTTTATATTTTAATGAGATTAAAATATGAATTAAATCTAATTTATTTTTTATTTTTTTAATGTTATAAGTATTATAATTAGATCAAAAAATAAAAAATAAAATTTTAATTTTTTCATAAAATTGATCTGCAGCATGCCTAGACTAGTTGTAGAATTATTCTAGTAACTTGTCTACAATAGATTTAATTTTGAATAGTTTAATTTAAATCTTATTTTTTAGATATTACACATGATGTATCAGATCTAAAAGCATGTTAATTAGATTAATTTTTGATACATGAGATGTATGCAAAGCATGTATTAGTTAGATCTTGAATTGTATATGTGATATGTTAATTTAGATCTAACTAGTTTTGTAGTTAAATTTATATTTCTGATTAAGGTGTTCCTCATGGCCGTCCGATCATAAGAACAAAGTAGAGTTTTAAGACCCTTCTCATTCAATGGGATATTCATATGATGTGTAGGGGTGCCGTGCGTTCATCCTTAATCAGAAATCAAAACTTACTTTTCTGCAAAACCCTAGATCCTAAAATCCTAAGATTTATTTTACATGCTTTGTTTATGAACCTAAACTTAATTAATGTATTAAGCTTATGAAATTAAGTTAGGTCTAAAATTGAGAATTTCAGATCTAAGATATTTTCATAAAATTGGATTCGAACTTGGGTAGCTCAATTAGGTCTAGCGGTTGATCAAATTGAATCAAAAGTTGGTTAGATGGAATCATGAAAGCTAATAATTGACCAGCCTAATAGGATTAAGTCTGGGTCAAGGTCGAATCACATTTAGATGTGACTCAATCAAGTTAAGACCTATTTTGGCTCAGTGGTTAGAGCCTGGATTGTAGGCTAACCCAATTAGTTCTGATTCGATAATTTGGTGTCTAAGATAAGTTAGGCAGATGCGATCGACTGGTGTTTAATTGAGAGCTACTCGACTCGAATGCATTCTTATCGAGTTAATGGTATATCCCTCCCATCGATCTCACTTATCTGGCCATATGTGTTGACTCAATTCTGATTTGAGGTGGCTAACAATTCGAGCTAGTCCATACTACTAGGTTAGTCATAATTGTTATGACTATGTCAAGTCAAGTCTAATGAGACCTAAATAAATCTTTCTAAGAAAATATTAAGTCTAGGTCTTCCACCATTATGGATGTGCGGGTCCTTCTCGAGGTTGATTGTTCTCGACTGGTTACAGTGGCTCAGTTGCACCGAAAAGATGCAACCATGTCCATTAGGCATTGGATGCTATGGATTAGAGGATGGGTTGGGCTCAATATTTCAGATATGGTGAGGGATCCAATCAGGAATCTAGTTCGTACAAATGGTGCGTTTGACTTAACTAAGGATTGGAGCAATATCTCAGACACAGTGAGCTTCATGAATTAGAGACCAAGTTTTGATTGCACCATGATTAAAGAATCATTGGATAAGAGTTGTCCACTCATCGGTTGACCCATCACCAATAACTGTTAGGTGAAGTGGTGAGCCAGTCAGTGAGACCGCACCACCCACTAAAAATCACTGATCACGAAGATTTTCACATCTCTACCATGGGAGTGTAGAGATCTGAGAAAATAATGGGAGCCTAATTTGTTTAAAAATAAAAATTTTAAATAAATTGATTGAGTCTGATTACAAAATCTAACTAGAAACTTTTGACTCTCTACAGAAAATATGTCTGCCTCAAACCCCCTGACCAAAATTCTAGACACCCATAGACTGACTGGACCCAATTTCAAGGACTGGTTGAAGAACTATAGAATTATTCTGGGTTCCAAAAAATTGACCCATGTCTTGGATCAGGATCCACCTGCCATACTAGCACGTCTGACTACTGAATAGAGAGCATCTTTGGAAAAGTAGATGGATGATGATAACAAAGCAAGGTACTACATGTTGGGTGCAATGTCTGATGACTTGCAGCACCAACATGAGAATATTTTGACTACCCGCCAAATATTGACTCACCTACAAGAGTTGTTTGGTGAACAGAGTCATGCGGTCAAGTATCAAGTCTTTCAAAAACTTTTTAAGGCCAAGATGCATGATGGGCAGTCAGTCTAAGATCATTGTTTGATAATGATCAAGGATCTTGAGGAACTTGAGAAGCTCGGTATCATCTTAGATAAGAATTTTTGGATTGATGTGATCCTTCAGTCCTTGTCTGATGCATATGGTCAGTTCATCATGAACTTCCATATGCATAAGATGCAGTGTACCTTGGCCGAGTTAATGAACATGCTGGTTATGACTGAGCTTTCTATGAAGGGTTCAAAAGGCTCAGTTCTTACTGTAGAGCAGATTTTTTCCAAGAGAAAGTCTTTTGGAAAGAAAAAGAAGTCTATGAAGAAGCAAAAAGTAGATGGCAAGAAGAAGAAGACAGAACCGAAGAAGAAGGCTGTTGATAAGGGAAAATATTTCCACTGCCAATCAGACGGCCATTGGAAGCAGAACTGTCCTCAGTACCTGGCCACCCTGAAGAACAAGAAGGATGGTCCTTCTGAAGGTATGCTCATTTTAGAATCTAATCATACAGTTTCTTCTGCATCCAGTTGGGTGCTTAACTCTGATTCTAGTGCTCATTTGTGCACTTCTATGTGGGATCTTGAGGAAAGCAAGAGGCTGAGGGATGGGGAGATGATCCTATGCATCGAAAATGGAGCAAGAGTTGCTGCTGTAGTCGTAGGAACCTACCCTCTGTGATTACCGTTAGGATTAGATTTATTTCTTAGAGATTATTATTATGTGCCTGCAGCAAGCAGGAATTTGATTTCTGTTTTATGTTTAGCACAAGAAGGCTATGTGATTAGCTTTCATAAGGACCATTGTAATATTTTTATGAAAATAATAAAGTTGCAGATGATTTTCTTATTAACGGTCTCTATCAGCTACATATTGATGTATTTATATTTAATATTGAGCAAAATGTGAATGCTATAGGAATTAAAAGGCCTAGAGATAGTCTAAATAATAAGTATCTGTGGCACCTAAGGCTAAGTCATATAGCAAAAGATAGGGTTAACAAATTGGAGAAATTCGGGCTATTGAGTCCATTGACTTTCGAGTCATATTCAGTTTGTGAATCATGCCTTCAAGGCAAAATGACCAAGCTTCCTTTTGTGGGACATGGGAAAAGGGCCACAGACCTACTTGCCCTAATACATATGGATGTGTGCGGCCCATTTGATGTGCCGGCTAGAGGCAACTATGTCTACTTCATTACCTTTACCGATGATATGTCTAGGTATGAGTATGTATTTCTAATGAAACATAAGTCTGAAGCCTTTGAAAGATTCAAAGAATTCAGACATGAGGTAGAAAAACAAACAGGAAAGCCCATTAAGCTTCTTCGATCAGATCGAAGAGGTGAATATCTTAGTCGGGAGTTTCTAGACTATCTTAAGGACAATGGCATAGTCTCTCAATGGACTCTATCTGGAATACCTCAACTCAACGAGGTTTCAAAATAGAGAAATCGGACCCTATTTGATATGGTCCGTTCCATGATGACCTTCACGGACCTCCCCGAATTTCTTTGGAGACATTGTCTCATGACAGCAATTTATGTATTGAATAGGGTTTTCTCTAAAACTGTTCCTACCACACCATATGAGATATGGCATGGTAAGAAGCCAAGTCTGAATCATCTCAAAATTTGGGGTTGTCCGGCTCATGTCAAGAGACAACATACGGACAAGTTAGAGTTTAGGTCTTTTAGAGCTCGATTCATAGGATATCCTAAAGAGTCATTAGGATACTATTTCTATATTCTGAAAGGCCACAATGTGATTGTGAGTTGAAATACTATTTTTCTTGAAAAATAGTTTATTCAAGATGGTGGCATCGGAAGAATAGTTAAGCTCAAGGAGAATGTCTCCCAAGAGCAACGAGCTCAAGAACCTGAGGAACCTAATCAATTAGAACCAATCCCAACACAACCTCTTCCACCTCGTAGATCGACTAGGGTTTTTCGTCCTCCTGAAAGGTACTTAGGTACCATACAAGAGGAAGTAGAGGAAATATTCCTTACGAAAAATAGGACTCATGGTGATGACTCCAAGACCTATGACAAGGCGATATTAGATATCAACTTCAAGAAATGGTTAGAGGTAATGAGATCAAAAATTGACTCGATGCACTCAAACCAAGTTTGGACCTTGGTAGATCCACTTGAAGGTATTATACTTATTGGGTGTAAATAAATCTTCAAGAGAAAGATAGGTGCAGATGGGAATGTGGAGACATTCAAGGCTAGGCTCGTAGCGAAAGGTTATAGTCAGCGCGAAGGCATTGACTATCAGGATACCTTCTCGCCCGTAGCCATGCTAAAATCCATCCACACATTGCTTGCTGTTGCAGCTTATTTTGATTATGAAATATGGCAGATGGATGTGAAAACGGCGTTCTTAAATGGATATTTTGAGGAAGATATCTATATGAAACAGCCACTTGGTTTCACATCCAGTGATGATGATCACAGGATCTGCAAGCTACAAAGGTCCATTTATGGACTTAAGCAAGCATCTCGGAGTTGGAATACTCGTTTCAATGATGTGATCAAAATGTTTGATTTCATCAAGAATGAGGAGGAACCATGTGTGTTCAAAAAGGTCAGTGGGAGTGCAGTTGTCTTCCTCATACTGTACGTAGATGATATCCTCCTAATTGGGAATGACATTCTCATGTTGACCTCAGTCAAAGTATGGTTGTCTAAGGAGTTCTCTATGAAAGATCTAGGAGAGGCATCCTTTATACTGGGTATTAAGGTCTATAGAGATAGACCAAATAGGATGCTCGAACTTTCACAGAAGATGTACATAGAAGAGGTGCTAAAAAGGTTTAGCATGGAAAACTCCAAAAGAGATTTATTACCTTTTAGACATGGCATTCATCTCTCCAAGAAGATGTGCCCTAGCACACCTGAGGAGATTGAATGCATAAGCAAGATCCCTTATGCTTCGGCAATAGAGAGCCTCATGTATGCCATGCTATGTACACGACCTGATATAGCCCATACTGTGAGTGTCACAAGCAGATATCAGTCAAATCCAGGCGAAGAGCACTGGACTTCTGTGAAATGTATCCTTAAGTACTTGAGAAGGACTAAGGATATGTTTCTAGTCTTTGGGAATGGAGAACTCCAGATTCAGGGATATACAAACTCAGACTTTATGTCTGATATAGATGATCGAAAGTCGACATCTGGGAGTCTGTTCATTTGCAATGGTGGTGCAGTTAGCAGGAAGAGTTTCAAGCAGACGGTGATTGCTGATTCCACCATGGAGGTAGAGTATATTGCTGCATCGGAAGCTGCAAAGGAGGTATTCTGGTACAAGAAGTTTACCGCAGAGCTTGGAGTGATGTCATCGGATGCCATACCTCTTTATTGTGATAATAATGGTGCCATAGCCCTAGCTAAGGAGCCAAGGTCTCACCAGAAGTCCAAGCACATCGAGTAGCGATTCTATTTGATCCGTGATTACCTCGAAAAGGGTTATGTCGAGGTCAAGAGAGTCAACTCCACAGATAATGTGGTAGGCTCGCTGACTAAGCCATTGGACCAACAGAAGATCGAAACCCACCTTGAGAAGATGGGACTTAGATATGTAGCCAATTGGCATGAGGTCAAGTGGGAGTTTGTTAGATGTGTACCCTAGATGCCAGATCGACTGACACATTCCTATACAGATCTAAGGGCAAATTTGTAATTTTGACTATAAATGAATAAAAGGGTTATTCTTCTATCACATTGTGTACATTGTGTCTGTGATACATCTTTTGAGTTAGTGGGAATGTAAATTCATATTTTCAAGAGTTGAAAATTTAAGGTATGAATTTACATAACAAACTCATAAACAGCTCCTGACCATAGGATCATCACGAGGATGGTGATCGATCCAGAAGGTTGGTGTACAATCGCTTTCTTAGGATAGATGTGTCTTGAGTCTACGATGTGGAGATATCGAAGTGAGAGTACAAGTATTCATTGAGAACGAGAGTACTGAGCATGACCACTTCGAGCAGTCATAAGGAAGTCTACCTTCTCGTCAATGACTAGCTCGATGCTGTAGTTATGTGTCTAGTTCTTTGATCTGAGGTGCATCGACAGTTTACCTTGAGTGTGTTATAGTTTGACTATACCATAACTCAATCTCCTAGCCATTCAGAACCCTGAGGTGTATGTTGGCTGTAGCATATTCATTATAGGAACTAGGTCGCACCAAGATGGGATCTATCAATCTCGGTAGATGAGAGGAGTAGTCCTATGATCATTGAAAGATCGAGTTCTTAAGCCCATGGTCATGACAGAGTGAAATAATGAGAAAAAGTTTTTCATTAAGGTTTCACATCAGACTCGGATCGATCGATTAAATCATACGACTGATGTTAGGTTTGATGAGTTCACCTTAATCCTAATTCAGTCAGGACTCATGATAGAGGAACTCAATCACACAGGTAACTGCACCAAGAGGTTCATCTTCAGTTCTGATGGGTTGCCACGACATACTGCTAGGTATCACTGATAGATTTTGAGAGCAATTAGAATGATATTGATGATCAATCATTCTAATTGTCTGAATCAGAAGAGTTCTGGTCCATCGAAAGGAGTTTCAACAATGTCGGTGATAAGATCATGACATGTCTCATTACCATATAGAATTGAACCTAACTAGGTCACACAAATAAGGGTTAGGATTTGGATGTCATCAATTAGGCTAACTCAATTGATTTGGATTAGATCCAATTAGGTTCAAGGAAATCGTGCTAGCACACGATTGAGCCTAACTTTCTCCTCGTGTAATCTTTTCTGTCTCTACTGAGCCAAATATGATTTGACTCATCCAGAGAACCTTGAAAAGGTTTTTCTCAGTCTAAATGAAGCTTGTCCAGCTCAGAAAAGGCTTGTCTTAATTTATGAGATGAATTTAAGACAACACCTGCTAATTCTTAGCACTTGCCAATTTCATTTTAGGACATCTGTCAAAGTTTGACATATGGATCTTAAACTGAAGAGGGCTCATTGGAGGATTTTTATGGACTGTCCACATGCCAAAATCTAATTGAATTGGGTGCCATAATCAGATTATGACATGAGCCCAACTGGATTAAAGTGGGTGCCCCAAATGGATAAGAACCAAAGAGTCCTGATAAACATGGACTCTTTGGCGCCACCTTGATTGAGCTTATCCAATGTTGGCGCCAACTTAGGAGAGAGGGTGGGGTTCTTATCTGACATGATCAGATAGCATCACTCCATCAATCAAAATTTTTCCAAAATTTATTGGAATTTTTTGATTGGTTGAATGATGTGGCACTGCGCAGCATACAGGGTCTATATAAATCCTACTGCACCTAGGGTTTCATGGAAGAAATTATTTTATGCACAAAACCCAATAGCTGTCATCCCCTCTCCTCTTCTCCATATCCTCCCTACTCTCCTTCCTCTCCTCTTCATGTCCAAGGAGTTGGACGTCCATCTGGCAAAGATCCAAGGCGTGGTGATGCCTGGAACAGAAGGCTGCAGGATATCTTCGATAGGCTGCTACTCCAACTTCAGAAGGAGTTCTGAAGTACTTTCAAATCAGATAAAGATCTAATTTTTGGAGCATAAATTCATGAGGAGAAGATGTTTAAGATCCTATCTGAGTGGATACCGGTAGAGGCCAGACGCTTACATGGCTACATCAGAACCTCAGGCTGTGCAGAGATCATCTACAGGGTAATCAGATTACCCTTGAGGTACTTCTTCTTTCATCATAGATTTAGATTTAATTTTAAATTTTAAATATCAGAAAATAAAATTAGATCTATAGAATTAGATCTAAAATATATAGGATAAATTTTTTTAAAATTATTTCACCTCAGATTTGATGAAATCTGGAAGATCCTACGAGGAAAAGCGGTTTCTCTCCTTCAACTGCTACTCATAGTGAGACTGCTGGAATTTGATTGACACATAAACATGGATCTCAATGAGTCTTTATAGTGGATGTGGACGATAGTTGGTCCACTGTAGGAGTGAGATGCACATCAAGATAGGATCTATCAATCTTGATAGAAAAGAGTAGTCTTATGAGATTTGAGAGGCTAAGTCCAAGAGTCTTTGACCACAGTAGTGTAATTAATGGAAAAGAGTTTCTATAGAAGTCACAATTGAACTTGAGCTAATCAATCTATCATATGACTGATGTTGAGGTTTGATAATTTATCCATGACCTGCCATCTAGTCGGGACTCACGATAGAGGGACTAAATCATACGTTAACTACACCTAAAAGTTTATTTCAGTTCTACTGGGTTGCCCCTATATACTGTTGGGTGTCACTGATGGATTGTGAGAGCTCGCTAGGATTGTTCTGGATCGACAATCCTTGTTGAGTTAGAGGGAAATTATTCTGACCCATTGAAAATAGTTTCAATAATATGATGATAGAGATCATTGTATGTCTCACTATCAGATAGAATTGAATCTATGAGGTCACACAATAAAGAGATTAGACTTGAAATAAGTAATTGAGCTTATAAAGTTTTCATTGGATTTAGAGAAATCCATTAGGTTCATGACAACCTTGCTAGCACATAGTTGGACCCAATTTCTCTTTCTGTTAGGATTACTTATTTGATAAGTTAATTCTAACTTAATTACTTGCCAATAACCTATATGAATAAGATTCATAAGACTCCAATTGTTGGGTGTCTAAGGTTATGAATCATATAAATTAAGGGTGCAAGTCCCTTATGAATCTTCTTAATAGTTATTATGGGGCGCCACTTTGATTTGATCAATTTGGGTATGTCTATTAATTAGAGGGCCTTTGGTTTACATATGGGGTGTCTCTTGGGTGCAAAAGAGGGTGTCTAATTATGGGTGCAAGGGCTCCAATAGTTGGCACCTAACGGGCTTCCTAATGTAAGTTGGATAACTTAAGTTAATAGGAATCCTAATGCAAGTAGGACTTATATTATGAGATTGAATAGGATTCAATCCTTATGCCTATTTAAAGGGACCTCCCCTAAGAGCCCTAGAGCATCAAAATCAGTAGCTCCTTACACCCAAAGGCTCTCCCCATGCCCTCTCTTCTTCTCTCTTTCTCTTCTCTTGGGTGTTCTATACACCCCTTCCTTGGGATGCGCATCCCAAGGAGTTCCATGCCCAAAGGTGTTTGGATGCTTCTTTCTTGCTAGTTTCTAGCATCTGGTAGTAGCACATAGCAAGAAGAAACTCTAGAGAAGAGGAGAAGAAGAAAATCAAGGAGAAAGATCAAGTGTTGATTGCTATCCAGGCTTCGTTCAGATTCAACAGGCTGAATTTTGAAGAATCAAAATTTAGATTATAAAAGACTATTCTAGGCTGATCCTAAATGGATACTCATAGAGACTGGATACTTGTATAGCTAACAGAGTGCCTGATCTCTTTCAGATCTAATTTTGAAGAAAGAGATTATGAAACAGATATGTGATTTGATCACAATCTGAATTTCAGCATATATCAATTTTAGTATATGAAATTGATTTATGTGGTTTTATATTTTTATGTATATAAAATTCAAATTAAAAGTATTTTAATCTTATTCTCCACTATGGTATTTAAAAAATAAAAATTTTGAAACACATATGCATGCATCAAACTTAGAATTTCAACAACATCATCACTGAATAGTGAGTTAGCTGTAGAGCACTCTACTGTCAATGACAACTCACTATGCTTTAGTGTCAGACCATCTGTATTTCTAATACAGTGATGGAAGACTACTAGATACAGTCAAGTACTTATGAAGTCTATGTATGAGTCGAGATGGAATTGATCCCTCCAGATTATAGAAAATGATGCATCACTATATTTTAATTTAGTAAAATCTTGATCAAGATAATTCATATGATGAATTTGAAAGATTAAAATATAATATGGATGACTTATCCAGGATTGATAGTTTAACCCTAGGTTGTCCTGAGCATTCAGGATCAAAGGAATGAATTATGCGATAACCATATGCCAAGATTTTAAATGTTGCTTTACAAATATTCGATCTATCTGGATGTTAAAAATTATTGCTAGATGATTACTTTGATTAGTATAAAAAATAGTTCTTATATTATCGACTTAATGTTCGAACCTATGGAGTCATGTACAAAGTCAAGCAATATAGGAAAGAATTAACCCAACATCTAAGTGTTCTATTTGAAAGTATGTGACTTGATTAAACAAATAGATTTACTTAATTAAGAATTAAGGTAGAGATCATATGAGATTAAATAGTTAACTATGTCTAGCTAGCACTGAACATGAGGTACAGGTTTAATTTTGAGGATGCATTTGATCTGATCAGTGATTCAAAAAATTTTTGAGAGATTAAATTCAAATCTCAATTATTTCAGATTAGATCTAATTCAATTGGACTTGATTGGGTTAATAATCTAAGTTAGACTTAGACCTGAATCCTAATTAGATTAGGATTGATAGTCTGTTTGAGTTTGGTTCGAATCAGATTCGAATTGAATTTGAATTGAGCCTAATTTGAATCAAATTGGATTAGATCCACATAGTCCTAAAACCTTGGGACTCTCTCTCATGTTTGGCCGACTAAAAGGAAGTGGGATCACTAGTTTTTTTTCCCCATATTTCTTATGCTCACGTGAGAAGGGAGGACACCCATATTGGCATCAATCCTTTTTCCCTTGGGTTTCTTAATTTGATGAGGATAAAATTTTATTCAAATTCAATTTGAATTAGAGTCTTAAATCTCTTGGCACTTGATCAGATAAGGTGGCATCATCTATAAGAAGGGAAGGCCTCTATTCACTGGCGATAATGAAATTTTTATGCGACAAAAAGATATAATAACACTAGTGAGGAAGAGTGTTTTGTGCGACAAAAAGAAAGGAGGGGCGTGCTTCATCTTGGTGCTGATTTCTTGGTGTGAAGATCCTATCCAGGGAGTTTCTCAAGCATGAGATCAGATCTCCTTCCTCTCTTTGCTTTTCTCTCAAGAATTGATGTGCAAGATCTTCATCCTTCTTTCCTACGGTGCCTGGTGTGCATGCGAAATAGAGGATCTGCACATCCAGATCTCGTGAGGCAACTGGCTCAAAAAATTTGAGCATCTTGATCTCAATTCTACTATACATCAAAGATAAACATAATTGTTATAAAAATTTTAAAATAGATATCTATTTAGATTTACCCTAGCGATCCGATCTGAATCAAATTTTTCTCTTCAACTGATATTAGAGCCAGGTTGGAATATGAATGCATAGATTAGATTTTCTTTTGTTAGTTTCAGATCTATTTTTGACCATATTTTTAGTAGAAATTAAATTCTAATTTCAACCTGTTATCTGAATTCTTTTGATTTGGTTTTGACCAGATTTTTTGGATTGAAATCAATGGTTGATTGTAATCTGTTAAAAAATCTGTTTTAACAAAATTTTGTTACAAATTTTTTTGTTAAAATAACCACCTGATTATGCTTTATTTTAAATCTATTTTGATAGATTTTTGTGCAAACTTTTTAGATTAGAAGTTAGACTTAATCAAGATCTGAACTGAATTTATTTTGATAGATTTTCAGATCTGATTATAAATAGATTTTTGCACAAAATCAAATCAGGTTTAACTAGAATTTTTTTTCCTATGCAATCATATCACGTTTCTGAATAGATTTCTATATGATTTCGTATTTGAAATATTTATTTTATATGCTGTATAAATGAAGGTTTAGATCTGAAATAATGTACGCTGCAATGCTCTTATCTAATTAGATTAGATGAATGACATGTTTCATATGATCATATTCATGTGTGCATGCCATATTTTTAATCACCATACATGTAGATGTAATTAAATTAGAAATCAAATTTCTGATCTTAATAGCTCAGTACTCGAATTGAGTTAATCATCAGACCATTCGATCATAAGAGAAAGTAGGGATTAAAGTCCCTCTCTTGCCCATTCAACGGATTCTCTTATGATGTGAGGGGGTACCACTGTGATCATATCTCATGAAGAAGAACGATGAAAAAAATTTTAAAATTATTCTTAATCATGAATAAATTTATAATTTATTATAATTTTAATGAAATAAATTTAGATATAAAAATTAGTTTTAAGATCTGAATTGCATATTGCATATGATATAATCTGTAAAGATCTAAATGTTACTATGATACATGTGATATATAAATAAAATTTAGATCAAATTAGTACATATTTAATTGTTAAACTTAGATCTAAAAATTAGTTTTAAGATCTAAAATAATATTACATAAGATGTATGCTATGCATGAAAGCCCTTATAAAATAGTTTTACAATTGAAATAGTTTCAATACATATTTTACAATTGAAATAGTTTCAATACATAGTTCATAAACTTAATTTGGAATTAAGATTAAAATATCTAGATTAAAGAATTGAAGAACTTAAGATGCTTCATAAATCATGGGGCTATAGGTTAGCTCGAATCAGCTCATTTAACTGGGTTAGACCTAGGGTTAGAAATAAATATAGACTAAATAGAGAAATAAATGAAATCTAATCAAAAGTTGAATTAGATTAGGTTAGAATTTTTGTAAATCAACCTCAATAGTTGTAGCTTGATCAAATCCATAATTTTGACTATACCAAATGGACTTGATTGTAGCTCAGTGGCTGAGCTCGAGTCCTTTGGTTGATCGAATCGAAACTAATCAATCAATTAGTGTCTAAAGTAAGTATAGCAATTCGAACAGTAGTTTTCAATTGACAACCCACTTACCTGGCCATTTCAATGATGTCTAAGGCAAGCTTTGGCAAGCCCTCCCACGGATCTCATTTATCTGACCAATTTGGTAAATTAAGTTTTGATTAGATCACTGAATGATTTGAGTTGACCCACATCATTAAGATAAATCAATTTGACTTATTTAGGTGTCTCTTGACCAGTTTATCTTTAGTTCTCTTTATGACTTGATGAAGTTAGTAGGAGAATTTATGACATATCGATTAATCTCTTCTCTTATTCTTAAAATATTAAATCAAATCTTTTAAAATATTAGATCCTTAAAATGATACAATTATGGCGATAACTAGTTCATAGCCTCCCATTAAGGTGCATGATAATAGATCCAGTATTCTAAATAAGCATTAAAGGTGCTACATGCCTGGTATTTATTAGATATTAGAATTATCATTCATCATATGATGACCTTGTTGTGTCTTTCAGATCAATGGTCAGGTTAGTCGAGCCACACTCGGATCTAGACATTCATTTGTTTAATGTACTTGGTATACTTATGTTAATTATTGGATCTAACCAAAATTTTCAATGGAGGCACCACACACTTGCTAAAGAGATGCATGGGGCAAAACATATTACTAAAAATTATTTGGAGAAACAATTAGTTAAGAACCTACCTATAGATGCATGGGGCAAAACATATTACTAAAAATTATTTGGAGAAATAATTAGTTAAGAACCTACCTATAGATGCATATGGGTTGGTTGAGCCACACTCTGGCCCATATGTAGTTTGTGTGGATTCTAGTATCTACTAAAAATTTAAGATAATTCTTTAAATTAGAGTAGAGGCCACCAATTTGAATAAAATAGTGAGAGAATCTTTAGACCAAAATTTTTATTTTTAAATTTAAATAATTTATATACTAATAGATTTTTGATTCTTTTAGCAATGGCTAACACACTATCGCTCTGCTCACCGTTAGACAGTGATAAGCTTATCGGATCTAACTTCGATAGCTGATATCGAAAGTTGAAAATCATCCTGAAACATGAGAGGATCTTATATATTCTTATGGATCTAGCACCTGAAAATTTTGCTATGAACGTACATGGTGCGATGAGAGACACTTATCAAAAGTAGCTCAATGATTGTACCATAGTGCGTTGCATCATAAAGGTAGCCATGAATGATGAGCTTAGCTATAAGTTCTAGGATACACAATCAAAGGAGGTGATTCAAAGGTTGAATTAGTCCTTCGGCATCCTTGAAGATACTGAGAGATACAAAACCTCCTAACTATGTTCAATGCGTATATGTGAGAGGGGGTTTCGATCATCGATCATGTATTGTACATGATCGATCAGATTGAACTTTCAAGCAAACTTGACTTTCTATTACATGACTAGTTAGGCAAGGATGCTATTCTAAACTCGCTATCGAAATTCTACCTACCCTTTCTCAATCATTATAGAATGACTAAGCCTACAGTGAACTACATGGTTTGCTAGAATTACTGCAGACATTCAAGAAGGACCATCAAGTCCACAAGGAGCCAGTTCATGTGGTAAGAGGGTCATCAGTAGGTCACTGGTCCTCTAAGAGAGGAAAGAAGAAAAAGGTGCAGAAAGGTCATGCTGTGAATCCAAAATCGAAGCAGAACAAGAAGTCGAAGGTTGACAAGAGCCAGTTAGAATGCTTCTTTTACAAGAAGCTGGATCATTGAAAAAAAAATTATCCTCAATATTTAGCTTCTCTTGATCCTAACAGGCTGAAGAAGAGAAACAAGCAATCTATTGCTGCACAAGGTATTTATATGCTAACTTCTTGTAATTTTTCTTTCTATGATACTACTATCTGGATATTGGATACTGAAAGTCTAATTAACATTTATAATTTATTGTAGAAACTTCAGATCAGTAGGAAGTTTATAGAAGGCAAGCGATTCCTGAATATTAGAGATGAAAGCTTTGTTCCAGTTCTAGCTTTAGAAACTATTCAGCTTATTTTCGAGTCTAAGATTGTCATGTTAAATGAGTGTCATTATTGTCCTTTCTTTATGATGAATGTCATCTCTATAGGTCTTTTGATCAAATTTGATTTTAATTTTTTAATAAAGAATAATTTTTATGATATCATTATGAATGATACTATAATTATGCGTGAACAATTGAAACATGGCATATACCTTCTATCATAGCATGTTAGTATAATGTATACGTCTAATAAACGTGCAAAAATAGATAATATCAGTGAAACCTACCTTTGGCATTGTAGACTAGGTCATACAAATAAGAACAGGATAGACAGATTAACCAAAGAGATAATCCTCAATATTAATGATTGTGAATCATTATCGACCTGTAATCCTATCTTCTTGGTAAGATGACAAAGTCACCTTAGTACATAGTGATGTATGTAGACCTATAAACACAAGCACCAAAGGGGGATACAATTACTTCATAACATTTACTGATGACCAATCTAGGTATGGACATATCTACCTTATGAAATATAAGTCTGAATCATTTGAAATATTCAAACGATTCTGTAATGAAGTAGAAAAATAGATTGAAAAGAGTATTAAAACTCTTTAATCAGATCGAGGAGGTGAATACCTCATCAGTGATTTTCTGACATATCTAAAAGAGAATAGAATTCTATCACAATGGACTCCTCTAGGAACGCCACAACACAATGGGGTATCTGAAAGGAGGAATTCAACACTATTAGACATGGTTCGATTCAGATGGACTTTGCAAGTCTGTCAATCTTCTTTTGGGGATACGCTATTGATACTACTTATATGTACTAAACAAGATTCTAAGTAAGTCTATCAATAAAACACCATATGAGATATGGACAAGGTGTAGACTGATACTCTCACATCTTAAGGTTTGGGGATGTCCGGCTTATGTTAAATATTTAAAGATAAACAAGCTTGGACCTAGATTCGATAAGTGCTTGTTCGTAGGGTATCTAAAAGAAATAAAAGGATACTATTTCTACCTCGCTGAAGAACAAAAAGTGTTCGTTAGCAATAGGATAGCCTTTCTGAAAAAAGTTTCTTAGAGATAGAACTGATATGGCTAAGATCGAACTTAATGAAGTTCGTGAGGTAGAAAAACCAACACCATTAAGTGAACATATAGAGTTAGATTTAATTGGAGAATCAAATTCGGAGCCTATAGAGGCACCGTTGAGGAGATTCGATAGAGTACCACATTAATCGGATAGATACTATAGTTTCTAGATCTGGGATGGTGATCCTGTTGAACTAGATGAGAATGAAGATCCGATCACCTACATGGATGCCATGCAAAGGTCTAACTCTGAAAAATAGCTTAATGCAATGAAATTCGAGATAGAGTTCATGAAGATTAATAGTGTATGGATATTTGTTGATCCATCGAAAGGGATCGAATCCATAGGGTACAAATAAATTTTTAAAAGAAAAAAAGTGCAGATGGAAAAGTGGAGACCTACAAAGCCCATTTAGTTACCAAGAGTTATCATCAATGTTATGGTATTGACTATGATGAGATGTTCTCTCCTGTGGCAATGCTCAAGTCCATTCCGATCATGCTTGCAATAGCAGCATACTTAGATTACGAGATCTGACAAATGGATATCAAAATTATTTTTCTTAATGAGGAGCTAAAAGAAGAGGTATATATGATACAATCTGAAGAGTTCACATCCATAGATAAATCTAAAGTGTGCAAGCTGAATAGATTCATTTATGAATTAAAGCAAACATCCAAGAGTTAGAACATATATTTTGATAAAATGATCAAAACGTATGGCTTCATTAAGAATGGAGAAGAGACTTACATCTATAAATGGGCTAACAATTCTATAGTCATCTTTCTTGTGCTGTATGTGGATGATATTCTCTTAATTGGAAATGACATCCCTGCACTACAAAATATGAAGCTCTGGCTGTCATCATAGTTCTTCATGAAGAATTTGGGAGAAGCATCCTATATCCTAGGGATGAAGATCTATAAAGATAGATCTAGAAGATTGCTGGATTGTCTCAATCTACATACATCGATACCATATTGAAATAGTTCAATATAGAGAATTCTAAAAGGGACTATCTTTCGATAGGTCATGAAATTACTCTCTCTAAAAAAGATTATCCGACAATCTCACAAGAGATAGAGCACATGAGTAGAATCCCATATACTTTGGCATTAAAACCTATCATATATGCTATGACATGTATGAGGTCAGATGTGGCCTACTCACTAGGGATAGTGAGTAGGTATCAGTCTAATCTAAATAAAAATTATTAGAAGATTGTAAAGATAATCTTTAAGTATTTGAGAAATACTAAGAACCAATGACTTATTTATGGAGATACTAATTTGAAACTTATGGGATATACTAATTTTAGTTTTCAGTCAGATCATGATGACAGCAAAAGTTTATCTGCTTATATTTTTACCTTAAATGATAGAGTGATATGCTGGAAGAGTTCCAAGCAACATACGATGCTGACTCTGTATGTGAATGGAATACATTGCGGTATCTGATACTGCAAAAGAGGCTATTTGGTCAAGAAAGTTCATCAATGAACTTGGGGTGGTTCCCTCTATTGATGGTCTAGTCTTACTATATTGTGATAGTATTGGAGCCATAGCTCAAGCTAAGGAACCCAAGTCCCATCAGAGAATCAAATACATTCTGTGTTGCTATTATCTTATCCGTAAGATCGTAGATCAAGGTGACGTTGAGCTGTAGAAAATTGATGAAAAATAATATCTGACCGACCCCTTCACTAAAGCTCTCTGGATCTAAGAGTTTGATGATTATAAGTGAAAGATGGTATAAGATATTATTTTGATTGGCTTTAGTCCAAGCGGGAGTTGTTGAAAAATATATCCTAAAGCTAATTATATTATTGTAAATAATTAAGCTCTTGTATATGAATTATTAATTAATGAATAAAAATTATTTTGGCAAGTTCATCATATTTACATCTTCCCTATAGAACTCCTAACTTTATGATAAAGTCTTTAGAACTCTAATACAATTAATAAAGGAGGATTTATCAAATAGTTCTTAAAATATGTTCATGACCAAATGATACATCATTAATAAGACGATGATGTTTATCGAGTATAAGTTGTTGTGTGCTATATAGGTTGGTTGTCCTTGTAACCAAAGAGTGTAAAGACACTGGTATGACATATAGATGAGATATAGGAGTACACCATCACTGAACAGTGACTTAGTTGTAGAGTACTCTGCTATCAAAGATAGCTCGTAAAGGATATGGGCATAAGTGTCTCTCTGACCTCAGATCATTATGGTGACTTGCAAGCAACTCACTGTGTTTTGATGCCGAACCATCTGTATTTCTAATGCAGTGTGAAAAGCTACTAGGTATAGTCAAGTACTTGTGAAGCTGTATGTGAGTCGAGATGGGATTGACCCCTCTAGATTACAAGTGATGTACTTCACTGTTTTTCAATTTAGTAAAATCTTAATCAGGATAATCCATGTGATAGATTTGAAAGGTTGAAATACAATGTAGATGACTTATCCAAGGTTGACAATTTAATCTTAGGCCGTCCTGAGCATTCAGGATCAAAAGAATGAATTATGTGGTAACCATATGCTAAGGTTCCTGAATGTTGCTTTGCAAATATTCAAAAATTATTGCTAGATGGTCACTTCGATTAGTATAGAAAATAATTTTTATACTCCCAACTTAGTACTCGAGCTTATGGAGTCACATACAAAGTCAAGCAATGTAGGAAATAATTGATCCAACATCTAAGTATTCCATTTAGAAGTACATGACTTGATTGAATAAATAGATTTACTTAATTCAGAATTATGTTAGAGGTCATACAGGATTAAACAGCTGGCTATGTCTAGTTAGCACTGAACATGAGATGCAAGTTTAATTTCGGAGATGAATTTGATCTGATCAGTGATCTAAAAAATTTTTGAGAAATTAAATTTGAGTCTTAATTATTTTAGATTAGATCTAATTTAATTGGACTTGATTGGATTAATAATCTAAGTTAGATTTAGATCTAAATCCTAATTAGATTAAGATTGACAGCCTCTTTGAGTTTGGTTCGAATCATATTCAGATTGGATTCAAATTGAGCCTAATTTGAACCAAATTGGATTGAATCCACAGAGTCCTAAAACCCCGAGACTCTCTCTCATATTTGGTTGACTAAAAGGAAGTGGGAGCACTTGTTTTTCCACCCCATATTTCTTATGCATGCGTAAGAAGAGAGGATGCCCATATTGGCGTCAATCCTTTCTCCCTTGGATTTCCTAATTTGATAAGGATAAAATCTGATTCAAATTTGATTTGAATCAGAGTCCTAAATCTCTTGGCACTTGATCAAATAAGGTGGCGACATCTATAAGAAGGGAAGGCCTCTATTCATCGATGATAATGAATTTTTTATGCGACAAAAAGAAATAATAATATCGGTGAGGAAGAGTGTTTTGTGTGACAAAAAGAAAGGAGGGGCGTGCTTCATCTTGGCATTGATTTCTTGGCGTGAAGATCCCATCCAGGGAGTTCCTCAAGCATGAGATCAGATCTCCTTCCTCTCTTAGTTCCTCAAGCATGAGATCAAATCTCCTTCCTCTCCTTGCTTTCCTCTTAGAAATTGATGTGCAAGATCTTCATCCTTCTTTCCTAGGGTGCCTAGCGTGCATGCGAAGTAGAGGATTTATGCATCTAGATCTCGTGAGGTAACTGGTTCAAGAAACCCATGCATCTTGATCTTAATTCTACTATGCATCAAAGGTAAACATAATTATTATGAAAATTTTAAAATGGAGATATGTTCAAATTCACTCTGGCGATCCGATCTGAATCAAATTTTTTTCTTCACTTTTGTGGTA
Organism: Elaeis guineensis; assembly: GCF_000442705.2. Classification (NCBI taxonomy): domain Eukaryota; kingdom Viridiplantae; phylum Streptophyta; class Magnoliopsida; order Arecales; family Arecaceae; genus Elaeis; species Elaeis guineensis. Next base: position 55,200,045 of record NC_026002.2, on the reverse strand, counting down.
GTCTTCTTAAATCCAAAATAGCCACCACTAGCTTGATCGTGACCAAAGGATAGGATGCTTTTGATCTCATGGTCTGAGATACATCTTCTAAAGATTTGGTTAGAACATTATTTAAATAGATATGGATTGTCCCAAATAAAATACTTTACTGGGGCAAAAAATTTATGCTTGTCTCAAGTGGTCCAATGAGAGGGAATCTTACCTGTGACTAAATAATTGACAATATCAGCATACCATGATTCTATGGTCTAACAAAGAATATGGTAAGATATTCACACTAGCCCCTAAGTCTAACAAAGCCCTATCGATTGATGGTTTCCCTAATGACACAAGAAATTGTAGGAGATTCTGGATCTTTATACTTGACTGGCATGTGGCTCGAAAGGTATGAGCTCATACTGGCCGTCAAAAAGACTGTCTTGGGAACATTGGTGATCTTTTTTTTTGTGCATAGATCTTTCAAGAACTTGGCATACATGAAAACTTGTTGGATCATATCTAGCAGAGGGATATTTACTTTTACTTATTTAAATATTTTTAAAATTTGATCTATATAGGCTGAGTATCGACCTAAGTCTATTTGAAAAAGAAGCTATAGAATTAGTGGGTGATATCTCATCAACCTCTATTGATTTGGGCTCCTTAGATTGGTCTGATCGATCAATTGCTCATGAGATGGTTCAGACATATTAACATGATTGTTAACTTATCTTCCAGACCTTAAGGTGTGAATTATATTTAATTGGTTGATCTGAGCTCCTTATTGCAGTCTTTGATTATTCTAGATCCTAGGATTAGCCTCGAGCTTACTTGGTAGGTTATCTTTTTTCTTTTCACTCACAGCTGTAGCTAATTAACCTAACTGCATCTCTAAATGAGCAATAGCTTGGGTGTTGAAAGTTAAAAGCTAGCCCGTGGTCTACATGAAGTTATCTAGTGTAGTGTGGGTGTTAGCAGTTGATTTTGCCTGGACTTCTAGACTCTTTTCTAATGCACTGAGTTTTTTTTTATTATTATTATTGTAGCCTGGTGGGTTGTTTACTATAGGATTAAACCTTGGATTTGGCTGGTTGAAGCTGGGTCAGCCTGTATTAGGACTTTGTGATCAGAAAATATTGGGATGGTTCCTCCACCTTAGATTGTAAGTTGGTGCATAGGGGTCATTAATAAGTTTCTGATAGGTTGCATTCACCTGTGCATAACGATTTTTAATTTGGATTATGAGATAGAAACACTCTTCTATTACATGATTTGAGTCACCGCATCCATTGCATATGGGTGCAAAAACTTGGTTCACTTGATTTACAGGAGCACATCCCTTGAGTTCTAGGGCCTCTATCCTACAGATCAAAGATGCAAATTTAGCCTCTTCAGCTAGGAAAGGTTGAACTTGATGTACTCCCTCTCTTGAATGTGAGAGACTTTTGGGTTCCCTAGTTATCTCCCACTGTAAGCTCTTCTCTACTAGATCCTCTAAAACTTGCCAAGCTTCTATAAGCTCTTTGTTCATAAACTGATCCTAACACATTGATTCTAACATTATTCTAATGTTTGGATCTAGTCCCTCATAAATGATTTGACACAGTCTCCATGTTTTTATTCCATGATGTGGGCATTGGCTCAAAAGGTTTTTAAAGCGATCGAAGCACTTCCAAAAAGACTCACTAGGTAATTGATAAATTGATTAATTTTATTCCTAAATTTGGTAGCCTTATGGTGTGAAAAAAATCTTTTCAGGAACACTTTATCAAAATCCTCCCATGACGCTATGGATCGGTTAAGAAGACTGTATAATCATTTTTTAGTACTATCCTTGAGGATAAAATTGATCAGCCTAAGTTTAACTGCATCCTCAGTGAGCTATTAGAGTCGCATCATGGTGCATACTTCTTTAAATTTCCTCATAAAAATGAATGCATCCTTAATTTTGATGAATTTGGGAAGTATATTTGTGATCTAGGGTTTAATTTCGAAATTGGTATCAATTTGTGGCAGTCAGATATATGAGGGTTGGGCTGATCCAACTAACTAGCAAAGGTCTTTCAAGACCCGAGATTCATGTTCGAGTTCACCCATGGTGGGCTTGGATGGGTTTGGATCTATTTTCACTAATCGACCAGATTCTCTTTTTCAAGTTGCAATTTTGTAGTTTTTTTTTGGAAGAAGAGAGAAGAGAAAGGAGAGATAGATGAGAAGAGAATTCTAAAGATGAGTCTTAAGGAGTCCTAAATCTACAGATGATAGAAAAAATGTTTTAATTAGATTTAAATTGTGGGTTAGCAATCAAGTTAGACAATCAATCCTAATTAAGGGTTATCCTAGATCTAAAGAGCTCCTAATTGTCAAGATTGTCTTTGAGCCCTCCAAGTAAAAGACTAGCCACTCAACTAGTCAGATAAGTGTAAGGTTGGTAGAGGTTCCACTGTTGCTTTTCTTAGACACCAATTAAATTGATCAGGTAAGCAAACAGAACTAATTAAATAACCATCTGTTGGATTATGATAGCACAGTGAAAGTATAAATTTCATAACTTTGCATAATGAAATCATAATTATCAAATCCTAAGTTAAGACCTCCTTGGTGATTATCAATCATATATCTAAACATGCATGACACTACAGAAGATATAGAAGAATACCTGTATCGCTAAATCAAAAAAATTTCGACAGAGCTTCCACTAGGCGCCCAAGCATTCATCTTCCAATGATGATCCACACAGAGACTGGATCAAGATACAAGCTCCTTCAAAATTTTTCTTCTCTAATTTGGGTAGCACAACATTCCTCTTGTGTTTTCTTGAACACCCTCCTCCCTTGGTTTGTCTTTCTCTACCTTACTTATCTCTTTGTCTTTCTTTACTATCTTCCTAAGCCCTTGTCCTAATTCAAACTTGCCCTTACTATATTTAGACTTGTCCTAATAAGGGAAGGAAGAAAGAAATTGGACAAACTAGAGATGAATGTAAGAAAGAAGAGATAGACTTCTGAATACTAAAACACCAGAGACTCTACGCTATTTAAAATTAGCGTGGAGACACCTATCAATGGGTGTTATCTAATCCACATGCCCCAAATCAAATTTCAGAGGTCTTTCCATGTCCTAAATAGAGAAAAAGTCATATCTGATAAGAGTCCTTCTGCAGGTGAAACTCTCTTATCTGATACGACGTTTTATTCTTCTTTCGCGCGCGCCCAATAAAAGATGCGATAAGCATCTTTTTGTTAATCAGATTATTTTTAAATTTTTACACATAGAAACTCTTTCCTTAAATGTATAAAAATCAAAAGTTTATCTGATATAAGTGGTGTCTAAGAGACTTAAAGCAGAAGGAGTCTATGCGGTCTTTTATCAGTATTTTTGAAGAGTCGCGTAGCATCAATTTGTGGCACCCTCCTTCTCCACCACATATCAACGCCTCATGTCATCCAAGGGCTCATATTGGAGGTGCCATTTAGCTATTTTAAGCATGGAAAAACTTAAAAATAAGGTGGCATGGGTGTTTGGTTAAGAGTCCATAACCAAATGGACTCTTTAGTCCATATCTATCCATAACACCAAGTCAAAGCTAACCCAATCCAATTAGGCCAAACCAAATAAGAAAAATTCAATTAGGTGCCAATATTTGGCTAACCTAAATTAGACCCAAATAAATTGTGAGCTTAATTAACTCAATTCTATTCAAATTAGAACCAAAATTAAAATCGATTCGATTTTAAGAGCTAGTGTTTACAACATGTGCTAACATGTTAACTCTACAAACTTAATCTAATCTAATTAGATCCTTGATTAGTCACTTTTGTGTGTGACTCCTTGGGTTTGTCATCTAGCTAGCAGTAGGTCCAGATGCAAGTGGACCAAATTTGATTAGAACTTGAATTCAATAATTAGAATCCTATCTAATTTGTGATCAAATTAAATCTTTAATTTGATTAAACCCACAAGTCAAGATTGATATCTAACAACATATCATGACTACCTAGAAGATGTGAAATTTGATGAAAAAAAATCAAATATACCCTTCAGTGGTAAGTTACCGTGCAACCCAGTCCTTTGATCATTGATAAGTAGTATATTTTTATATTTATTGAAGATATTTTTGATAATTTATGGTGCTAACATCTTCTTAAAAATCCTAATTTCATAAATTTATTGAATTTTTCTAAAAAATAAAATGATTTTAAAAAAAATATGAAATTAGATATATTTATTAAAAAATAGATGTTAATTTAATTAAGTAATATAAGCATCAAAATAAAGAGAAATTTTTGAAAAATTTAATGCATATTTTTTCTAATTTTTCAGGAGAAAATCGGAGCAAAAATGGATCTAAAATACCCTAAAAAAATAAAGAAAATAGCCTCCGATGTACGGTGGACCGGTCAGTCGGTCCATAGAGCCAGGGCACGGTCCACAAGAATAGTTAGGCGATCCACAGGTACAGTTCACAGTGAGAATAAGATCTTGGGCATGATCCAACGGCCTAGAAGCAATCCATCACGCGATCCAACGGCTGTTATTGCTCCCGACTGTGTTAAGGACTCTTTTGCGTGATCCGACAGCCAGAACTTCATCAGAACCCAGATCGGATGGCTGACATTTGATCCGACCCTGATAAGGATTATAACTCTAATTTTTTAGCAGATCTGGGCGGTCCGAAGCTGATCCGACGGTCAGGAATATTCCTAAGGAGATTTATATGATTTCTAAGGGTTTTAGGACTCTTTTTCCTACCAAAAAATCATGAAAAATTTATCTATAAATAGGGGGCCCGGGAATAAGCTTTGGGAGTAGAAAAATTGAGTAGAGAGTGTAGAAAAAAATAGAGAAAAAAATAAAATAGCTTTAGGGACCCAAGGAAAAGAAGGAGAAAAGTTGGTTCGCTCTACGGAGTATGACGGAAGACGGAGAGGTCATCAACCATCTTCCCGATGAGGCTTGATTGATCAACTTTAGATCTTTGTTACAGTTTTATTTTTATTTTATTTTATTATTTCTTTTAAATTCCTTGTACCTGAATTTCAACTTCAATTAATGCAAAATTTATTTTCCTGCACTTTAAATTCCTGTCTTTTATTTTTTTTGCTCATAGATGCTAGGATCTAATTAGTAGATCTCAGTACCAATTTATTTTTATACTTTTTAAATTTTTGTTTTTTATTTTTATTGCAAGTAGATGCTAGGATCTAGTTAGTAGATCTTAGTACCCAATTTATTTTTTGCACTTTTAATTTTTATTTCTGACTTAAATTATTTTCTCCAAAATTTTATTTTTTTTTGTAAAATTAAGGATTTCAAATCAAAATCTTGCTTTCTCTGTAGATTCAACCCAACTCACTACTTTCTACATATTTTTAATTTTTATTGAAGTCAAAATTTGATTGATAATCACGGTGTCTTAATGACAGCATCTTGATCCTATCAATTTTTGGCACCATTGCCGGGGAAGGCAACAATTTTAATGTTTGATTTCTTTGATTTTCTTGTAAATATATCTTACTAACTTTTTTATTTTTATCTTTATACAGAAAAAAAAGGTGAAAAATTCAAAAAAGAGATAGAAAGCTTCCAATTTTGCTTTGTGAAATCAATCCTAACCCTAGCCTTAACTATTTTTTTTAGTATTAATTACTATTTTTTTTAATTAACCTAAAATTCATCCACATAAACCTAATAAAAATTACATGACAAGAGTAGAAACTTAATTTTTAGGAGCATTCATCATTATAGATTTATTTTTGGTGATCGCTGGAGACAAGGTAAGCTTTCAAGTTTTATTAGCTTCATGCATCTAATTTAGTTGCATAGAATCCCTTATTTGAAATTGGTTGTACATATTCATCTCAAATCAATTTAAGGGCAGTACCCATAATAAGATAAGGTGGAGATTTCATCACCTTCCTTTGGCCCGAAAACAACCAACCAACATTCCACATTAACCCAAACCTAACTAAAATCAAGTAGACATTGACCCCTAGGATCAATTGAGTTCAGTTTGAGAAGAGTGGTGAAGTCAAGTGCAAAGTAAGTTCGAACTCACTCCTGAAACTAGTGTCTAAGGCTAGAGGTTACAAAGACTCTGCCTAAGTGGACTCGTAGTTATTTAATTGGTTCCGTTAGCTTACCTGGCCAATTCAATTGGTGTCTAAGGCAAGCAACGGGGGGACCCCCACGATCTCACCTCTTATCTGGCTAGTTGAAAAAAGTGAGAACAAACCCAATTTGTATCTAGACTAAGCCACTCTACATCAAACTGTTAGGTCTAAGAAACCCGTAGGTGTCTAGGTTTAACTATTAGCTAACTTGATTGCAATTAACACTTAACCACAACTAATTCTTCTCATCTTACATCTTTAGGTCTAAAATTTTTCTTAAGGATCTCACCTTTAAAACATTTCTCTTTCTTTCTTTTCTCTTCTTTTTCTCCTCCTTCTTCTTAAAAAAAAAAAAAAATTTCAACAACACACATAATAGGGTTTGCACTAATACATGCACGATATAATTTTTTCTGACCTAGTTGAACCTAATTCTGAAATTGAACGACTGATCCATACTAAACATGATAATCAAATGGCTAGAAATTCTAAGAACCACCTAGGTAGATGAAAGAATATTTTATTTCTTCCACCTATAATCCATCAATATTTCCATCATTCTATGAGATCAAATATTCAGACTCTAGTCCTAAGGTCGATCTGAATCTAATAGCCCAAAGATTAGATAAAGTCGACCTTCTTGCCCAGAAATTTGATCAGTTCCTAGCATTAGGTCAATAATCTCCTGCACAATACACACCACCACCTAATTATCAGAAGATTTATTCTATTTGTGCTAGCCCAGCCCATCATGTGAGTGAATGTCCCACGGCTGCACAGTTTCTACCTTTCATTCAAGAACAAGTTCAAGCAGCTCAAGGTTACTCCAAATCTGTCAATGATCCATTCTCTAACACATATAATTCGGGCTGGAGGAACCATCCTAATTTTTCTTGGAGATCCCAACAGACTCAGGCTCAGACCCAAATTTTTTCTTTGTAAAACTTTCAGAGTATGCCTCAATACCAAAACTATGCCTATAATAGTGGTTAGCCTAGTCAACCTATCCAACCATACTATTACAATCAGCCGTTATACCCACCTCCTCAATAGACCAATCTAGCCGATGATAGATTGAACCAACTTCAACAAATGATCATGACCCAACAGCAATCTTTCACTAGGTTAGAAGCACAAATAGATCAATTAACTGAATCTACCATGAGGAGAGAACTCGGTCAATTATCAAATGAATAAATATCGAATTTTGAAAATGACCCACCCAACCACCAATCACTTGGACCTAGTCATCAATCCAATGTCCCACCTAAGAATCTCCAATTTGAAAGTGACAATGCAATTTCTGAGCTTAAAAGTGAAAAGATTCTTAATGACCTATACCAAGACCAGGTGAGTGAGGCTAGTATTGATGTTAGCCAAAATGAGAATTTAGAAGAAAAGGTTAGTACTGAAGCTAACCCAATAAAAGAACTTGAGCTTAGTACTGATGCTGATCTAAGTGAAAAAAAGAAGAGAGTGGATGAGTTACCCAAGCTATATTCACCAAAAGTTCCATTCCCTTCAGCCCCAGAAGCCGGTTCTTTCACTTTAAAATTACCTCCTCCAGAACTGAAATTACCCTTGGTCACATCTGAGTACACATGTTTAAAATCAAAAGACACCCTTTCAGCACCCATTACTTCAAACTTAACTCCTAACCCAAAAACTCAATTCATGAGCGTTTTAGAAGAACAAATAGGAGAAATTCTCAACAAACAAGGGTCTGTGAATGGGTTTGTGAATTATCTTTTTAAAATTAAAAATAGAGATGTGAAATACTTTCTTAAGATTGGCAACAAACTACTGAAATTTATTATAGGCCATCTTTCTGAGATTGGCAATCCAAAACCATTGGAATTTATCAATCCAATATTCGACATGGGATAGGTGAGAGAATCTTCATATGGTTTGACTGAAGATGGTAAACTTAGCGCTTCCTGGGAGGCAACCCAGTTTTCAATTTCTGCTTTTGTCTTTGCTTTCTTTTGTATTTTATTTAGGATAATCGAGTTTTGCTTTGTGTCTTTTGTAGGGATCTGAAAATAATATTGGCTAAGTTGGGGAGAGAATCAATTTTGAAAAGACTTATGGATCAGGTGATATCTCTCCTTTTCTTTCTCTTTACATGCACCGTTCATTTTTCCTACTCCATTAAAGACAATGTCGATTAAGTTGGGGGGGATAATAAAAATTTTTAAATTTTTAAAGTCCTCAAGTAAGTTAGTATTTAGTATTTAAGCATCTGATTCCACTTAAGAATCGAGTTAAACCAAGTATTTTTTAAAAAAAAAAATTGATGTACAGATTAGAGAGTTTGTGAGATATTGAGGGATCAAGTATTAAGAAAACTCAATAAAGAGTTAAGTTTAGAACTTAAACAGTTTTCTTTGAGCATTTCTAAATTTTTTTACCAGCATCAAAGGAGAGTTTACTTTCTATGGGTTTGTGTAGAGTAACTATATATTTCTTAATATATTTGAAAAAAAAAAAAATTTCTAGTACTTCATGCTGAGTAACCGGGCCTCTTTGCCTAAGCAAGCATTGAGTTTCGCATCAAAAGGTATGAAGGACAAAAAAGCTTTGTTGTAAAGCTAGTTTTAACTCGTAGCCTGTTTGATTCAAGCAAGTAAATTCGAGGGATATTTTATACCTAGTGTCCTAAAGCCATCTAGTTTGGGAGTCATTGACTGAAAACTCGCTACATGAGTCAAACAGAAAGCTTAAGGGGTTAAGACACTCAATAGCAGTACAATGTTAAAATAATAATAATAATAATAATTAAATTAATTAAATAAAAAAAAAATCAATCAATAAATGAAGGACAGAAGTAACAATATACTTGTCCATATGAAAGTTAATAATTTGGAGATAAAGGTAGAGATAATTTGGAAAAGTTTAGAAAAAGTTTAGTGTTCTTAGTTTAACTCTCATATTGACTAGTATTAATACCCCAATGATATATCTCATTTACACTCTACTAAATATCAATGGTCTTTTAAAAATTATTTGGTGAAATTCAAAACTTTAAGTTAAACGGTACTTAATTCTAAATTCTTTCTTTACTCGAGGATGAGCAAAGTTCAAGTTGGAGAGTGTGATAAGTAGTATATTTTTGTATTTATTGGAAGTATTTTTGATAATTTATGGTGCTAACATCTTCTTAAAAATCCTAATTTCATGAATTTATTGAATTTTTCTAAAAAATAAAATAATTTTGAAAAAAATATGAAATTAGATATATTTATAAAAAATAGATATTAATTTAATTAAATAATTTAAGCACCAAAATGAAGAGAAATTTTTGAAGAATTTAATACATATTTTTTCTAATTTTTCAGGAGAAAATCGGAGCAAAAACAGAGCTAAAATATCCTAAAAAAATAAAGAAAATAGCCTCCGGTGTACGGTGGACCGGTTGGTCGGTCCACAGAGCCAGGGTGCGGTTCACAGGAATAGTTATGCAGTCCACAGGCATGGTTCACAGTGAGAATAAGATCTTGGGCACGATCCGACGACCCAGAAGCAATCCATCACGCGATCCAACGGCTGTTATCGCTCCCGACTATGTTAAGGACTCTTTTGCGCGATCCGACGGCCAAAACTTCATCAGAACCCAGATCGGATGGCTGACATTTGATCCAACCCTGATAAGGATTATAACTCTGATTTTTGAGCAGATCTGGGCGGTCCGAAGCTGATCCGACGGGCAGGAATATTCCTAAGGAGATTTATACGATTTCTAAGGGTTTTAGGACTCCTTTTCCTACCAAAAAATTATGAAAAATTCATCTATAAATAGGGGTTCAAAAATAAGCTTTGGGAGCAAAAAAATTGAGTAGAGAGTATAGAAAAAAATAGAGAAAAAAATAAAATAGCTTTAGGGACCCAAGGAAAAGAAGGAGAAATACCGGTTCACTCTACGAAGTACGCGGAAGATGGAGAGGTCATCAACCATCTTTTCAATGAGGGTTGGCTGATCAACTTCAGATCCTTGCTATAGTTTTATTTTTATTTTATTTTATTGTTCCTTTTAAATTCTTTGTACCTGAATTTCAACTTCAATTAATGCAAAATTTATTTTCCTGCACTTTAAATTCCTGTCTTTTATTTTTTTTGCACATAGATGCTAGGATCTAATTAGTAGATCTTAGTACTAATTTATTTTTATATTTTTTAAATTTTTATTATTTATTTTTATTGCAAGTTGATGCTAGGATCTAGTTAGTAGATCTTAGTACCCGATTTATTTTTCGCACTTTTAATTTTTGTTTCCGACTTAAATTGCTTTCTCCAAAATTTTATTTTCTTTTTGTAAAATCAAAGATTTCAAATCAAAATCCTGCTTTCTCTGTGGATTCGACCTAACTCACTACTTTCTACATATTTTTAATTTTTATTGAAGTCAGAATTTGATTGATAATCACGGTGTCTTAACGACAGCATCTTGATCCTATCAATCATCTTGCATCCTGAATATATTTATGAGTATGGAATCATGTCAAACTCAATACATATTCTTATTGATTCTTTATCAATTAATGATAACTCTAATGAAGCATTAGAATCTCTATCTAACCTTCATTTGCTTTGGCCAAAGTCTTCCTGAGTTTATCAAGAGAAAAGAATACGTAGGATGTCATCTCTTCTTACTAAGAGTGATCAATTCCTTGTTGACCTACTTACAACCTCCATACACATTTCATCATATTCAGAACACTCCGTATATGATTTAATATCATATATGAGTGTGAACCAAAATATCAATTCATATGTACAAGATTTCATGGTGGTCTCAGGTCTAAGGACTATTTGCACAACTCCTACTTAGAGAATTATTTTTTGATATGTAAATAAGACTCCATAAGATATTCTCTATTGATAGATCAATTTAGTGAACTCATTTCTTAATAAGCACCCACACCTTTGTATTAGTGTCCCTACACAAGTGGCTTGTGAGATCAGCCACCCTCGCTATCGAGCATACAAAGAATGTGCCAGTCTTTCCAGACATTGATCTCCAATTCAACATTCTTATGATCAGAAATATTTAAGATTAAAATTTTAGCGTTTTAGATCTCACAGGCATGACTCATTCATATCCTCTAAAATCATTATCCTAATCTATGGGGTTCATCATAATCTTAATATAAAAAGATGTAACTGAAATGATGAATCAAAAATATCTTATTTTTATTTATATCAAAAGTAAATATCTTTACATAAATTGAAAGAATATATGAATAAGTCCCATCACATAACCCTTGTGTTTGGCTTATCGAGCACTTATTCTTTCACCATCTTCCTTCAGGATCTTATCTCTGAACCATTTTTCTAGACACTAGTCAAACTGACTAATCTTAATCTGATCCAACTCTTAGGATCCCTTATCCTAATGAGCTTAAAAAATCTTAGGGGCCAATGTCTAATTAATTTTAGATTAAAGGCTTAAGTCAATGCAATATGAAGGATGGTAGTTTGTGGGCCAAATGTGATGAAATCCTCATCTTATGTTGATTAGGATTTTTGCCTTTAAGATGATTTATGCAAATGCAATGCAAATAAAGCAAGATGTCCAAGTACAAGTGAAAAGTTTTAAATTTTAATTTATTTCTCTATATTAGTTAAGTATTATGAGATGTATATTTTGTTTCCTTTTATATTAGGTTATTTAAAGTAAGAAGAATAAAAAATAGATGTTAATTAAGTTAATTAGATTTGAGAAGATTTAGAGAATCTAACTAAATGAAAAGTAAATTATACTAAGATTAAAAGGCAACTAGATAACTTACAAATAAAGTAAGAAATCAACTCTACTTTTAGGATAGTAAATTATTTTAAACTATGAAAAGTAGTAAATCATTAAGAATAATAAGTAGTAAATTATTCACATAAAAGAAGGTAACTACTTAACTATGAAAATAAAGTAATCTAGCTAGAAAGCAGTAAAGCAATATAAGATAGAAATAAATACTAAAATATTTTTTTTATGCCTAGTAAATACAACTGTGTCAATGATCCTCGATAATGGTATCAAAATTTGATCGCTATCATAGGCAATCAAAAGTAAACCTAACTCAAACTATATAGACAAAGTGAGTCAGGATCGTATCCACAAGGATCAGAGGACTGAGATGCAATTAACTAAATAAAAGAGAAAGTTTGATTCTTAAAAGTTGATAGTATTTTAATTAGAACTAATTAATTTAAATCAAAGATGAAATTGATGGATATATATAATAAAAAGATGCCTTCAGGTTTTCAGATGATCATAAACATAGATTTTGATATTTATTCTAATCTAAGCAATCAAAGTTTGTAATGTAGGCTATCTTGCTGAGTATGAACTATATCCTGTCAAGATCATGGACTGTGCCACAAGTATAGGCTATCCAATGATTAAGTTGCACAGATCCTAACTGGTTAGATAAACATAAAATTCTTGAATTAATTATCTATGCTGAGCATGGATCATATCCTGTTAAGATCATAATCCATCCCATATTTAGGTAATTTATTCATGAATCAAATATCAAAGAAAATAAATATTTTAGCATTTATTTCATTGCAAAGAATAGAAAATAATTATAGAAATCTAAGGATAATTGTACTCCCCTACAGACTGCACCTTAGCCAAATATAGCTCTTGGATACATCTTCTAAAAGATTTGGGACCATGTCATAGCACCTCCACTTCCTGGGGCAATCTTCTTCTCCTCCACTCTCCCTTCAAATCCTAAAACAAAGCCTAAAATAAATAAAAAATAAAATTTGCTGTGGACTGCTTGCTTTTTGTTTTTTGCTTTCGCAGGGTCCTCACTTGTTGCTCATAGCCGTATACGTATTCGATCTCTATAGGAAGTTCACTCGAAGCCCTGATCTGATCGATCTTCTCAGAAGTACTAGCTCACACGAAAATCTTCCTTTTGGCTGATCTAAATTTTTTTTTAAATCTCTAAAATTTTTTTAGAGATTGAAGATGGACTTCTAGAGGAGATTAAGAGGTGAGAGAAAGATAGAGAGAAAAATAATTAATTTCTTTTTTTTTCTCTTTCCAAACCCAAAGATATAAAATCTTAAAAAATAGATTTTACATACATCCCAAGAAGAAAGACTCTCCTATTCTTTTTCATGCTATGAACCCATGCCCAACTCCTTTCAATGTGAAGGCCTCTCTCTCAAGTCTCTTTCACACATAAGAATGAAATAAAACTCTTTTTATTTCAACATGTAAGGAGGTGGGATGAAGAGTCTTAGAGATCATGGACTCTTGATGTGTTGTCACCCCTACTAAAAAATTTATGCCAAAATATGCCAAAAAAATATGGGACACCTTTCCCATATTTTTTTATGATGAATTAATTCTCCAACTAATCTTTCATAAGAAATCTCTTTAAAATGTCATACATATAAGGAGAAAAAAATAAGTTGGCATGGAGAGGTTAATTTGGATAAGAACAGACTCTCTTGATAAGGAATATTTTGAAATCCAATTTCAAAATCTTTCTTTTATGAAAATCAAATTAGATTTGGACATGAGATAGAGAGGGAGAAGAACTCTATTTGTGCGTGGAGATAGATGGCATGCAAAGTGGGTTGGCGCAAGGGAGAAGAGTCCAATCCTATATGGACTCTTTATTTCCTTATTTGAATCTAAACCAAATTACATCTGATTTAGCCCACATAAAATAAATAAAATCCAATCTAATTGGATTCATAAATTTTTAATTAAATTTTAATCAAATTAAAAATTGATTGAACCAAAATTTTGATCAAATCAGGGATAATTCTCCTTAGCGATTAGGTCATCCCATAACCTAATCTGGTCAAACCTAATTGAATCCAATTCAATTAGATTTTATTTAACCTTTTTCACCCAATTAAAGTGAGCTAATCAGCAATCTAATTGCTAATTAATCCTCTATTAATTCACTGACACTTAGTGAATAAATTTATTGTAACTTTTGCATAAGGTTAATCATCAATCAAATTGACGATTAAGCCCTTGAATGATTCTCAATCGTTGATCAGCCTCATGATCAGTCAAAAATTTTTTTTGAGTGTGATCCCATAGGTTCAAACCTAAATCAATAGTACAAGAATAATTTTTTGAATCAATCGATATAACCATCTAGCAATGGCAACCCGATGTCCGGATAGATCGAATGAAGGCGAAGCAACATTCAAGAATCTATTGGCATATGATTATTGTATAATTCATCCTTTTGACCCTAATGCTCAAAGATGACTAAAGATTTAACATCAATTTTAGATAAATCATCCATATTATATTCCAACCCTTTAAATCCATCTCATAGATTACCCAAGCTCAGGTTTTGCTAAATTGAAATACATTGATACATTAACTCCTACTAATTTAGAGGGATGAATCTCATCTTGACTCATGCACTGACTTGACAAATACTTGACTGCATCCAAAAATCTTTCGTTACTGAATTATAAACTCAGATAGTCCGACATCAAAGTATAGTGAGTTGCTTGTAAGTCACCGTGATGATCTCAGGTCAGAGAGATACTTATACCTATACTCTTCACGAGCTATCCTTGATAGCAGAGTGCTCCATAGTTAGTCACGTTCAGTGACGATGTACCCTATATCTTACCTGTGTGCCATACCAGTATCTCCACACCATTTAGTTATAAGGATAACCAATACATATAGCACACAACGACCTACACTTGAGGATAATCAATACATATGGCACACAACAATCTACACTTGATATCGCTATCGTCCTAGTAATAGCGTATCATTTGATCACAAATCAGTTTAAAGATTATGCGATAAATCCTCCTTTATCGATCAAAGTAATCCTAAGAACTTCATCACGATATAGGAGTTCTTTAGAAAATGTAACATTGTGATAAAAAAGATCAAATAATTTTTGTTATTTATCCACTCATATATAATTATAATTAGCATAATTGTCAAACGATTGGTTTTAGGATATATTTTCCAACAACTCCCACTTAGACTAAAGTCAATCAGTATAGTATCATATATCCATCTTTGATTTATCATCTCAAAACTCCTAAACACTGAGGGTTTAGTAAATGGGTTGGTTATGTTCTCCTTTCCGTCGATCTTCTAAAGTTTGACATCACCTTAACAGATTTTTTGAATAAGATGATAGTAATGCAAAATGCTTAGTAAGCTGATGGGACTTCAGCTCCAAGGCATGAGCTATGGCTCAATACTGTACCATACAATAAAACCATCATTGGAGGGTGCCACTCCTAGCTTGTTAGTAAACCTGTACAATCACATAGCTTTTTTGCAAGCATCAAATGCTGCAATGCATTTTGCCTCGCAATTTGAATTGGTTATATTTTTTTGCTTGAAACTTTTTCAACAGATTGCTCCATTATTTAGGATAAGGATGTATTCTGATATGTTCTTGCTATTATTATATCTAACAAAAATTAAAGTCATACTCTAAAAGTTAAAGTCAGATTCTCCATAACTGAGTCACCGGTCCTTAGTATTTCTCAAATACTTAAAGATGACTTTCGAGTGATTTTCATCCAGATCTTGTAGATATCCACTCACTATCCTAGTGAGTATACCATATCTGATCTCATATATAGTGTACATGATAGAATAAATTCTAATCATAAACACTCTATATATGTTGTCTGAAAAAATTCAAGCAGTCTCTTAGATCTATCTCTATAGATCTTCATCCCTAGGATGAGAGGTGCCTTTTCCCAAGTCCTTTATGGAGAACTATGATAATAGAGAAACCTTTATTCCCTATAATGTAAAGAATGTTATCCCTGATTAAAAAAATTTCACTCACATGCAAAATAAGAAATACACTCACAAAACTATTAACACATTTGTATTTGCAGAGTTCTTCTTCGTTCTCAACAAAGCCATGCATTTTGATCACTTATCAAAATGTATGTTCCAACTTCGAAATATTTAGCATTACCTTAGGAGAAAATATCTCATTATGGTCAATACCATAATGTTAATGATATCCTTAGGCAACCAAACGAGCTTTGTAGATCTTCACCTTCTTGTCTGCACTTTCTGATCCTATTGAAGATCCCTTACACCCTATGAGTTTTACCTCTTTAAGTGGATCAACGAATGTCCATACACCATTGACCTTCATGAACTCCATTTCAAACTTTATGACTCCAAGCCATTAATCAGAGTCAAACATCTGTATGGCATCTATGTAGATAATCAGATCCTTGTTGTTCTCATCGAGTTCAACAGTGATCATGTCCCAGAATTAGAAATCAAAGTATCTATCCAACAGATGCGATACCATACTAGATCTCCTTAATGGTGCTTTTACAATAGGTTTCAGATTTGATCTTATCAAATTCGATTCTATGGGTTCATTAGATTGTGTCAGTTCTTCTACCTATCGAACTTCATAAGTTCAACATTAAAGGCATCAGTACCTTCACCAAGATACTTCTTTTCTAAAAAAAATACCAAACAACTCTTGTTCTTTAGCAAGATAGAAGTTATATCCCCTAGATTCTTTAAGGTTACCCTATAAAAATACATATAGTACTGATATCCAAGCTAACTGGTCTACAATTGCTTGACATAAACCAAACACTCTCAAATCCTAAGATAAGAGAATATCGGCTTACGCCTAGTTCATATCTCATATGGAGTCATTGTGACTGATTAATTTGGAATCCAGTTCAGAATATAACAAGCAGTCTCAAGAGTATAACCTTAAAAAGAGACTGGCAGACTTGTAAATCCCATCATGAATCAAACAATATCTAACAAAATTGATTCCAATAAGAGAGAATCCTATTCTCTTCTAGATATGTCAAAAACTAATCGAAAGGATATTCTCCTCTTTGATCTGATCGAAAAGTTTCAATATTCTTTCTAATTTATTTCTCTACCTTATTAAAAAATTATTTAAATATTTTAAATAATCTAAATTTATAATAAATATGTTCGTAGATCCAATACATCAGTATGTCACAGATTCAGAACATCATTAGCTCGTTCACCTTTTCCAGTAAAAGGTGATTTGATCATCTTACTAAAAAGATAGGATTGACAGGTTGACAATAATTCACAATCATTGACTTTAAGAATTATCTTCTATTGATCCTATACTTGTTAAATGATCGAGTCTAAATTATCAAAGATAGGTATTTGTGATATAATCTACTTTAAGGTGTTTGATTAATATGTATATTACACTAACAAATTATGATCTTTCATAAATATCATTTCTTAGTTATCCACATAATTTTGACATCATTCATAATGATCTCAAAAAAATCATTAGACAATAGTGACAATCACTAAAATGATATTGCTAGAATTGAAAATAAGCTCAATGATTCTTAAAATCAGGATTAAAATATAACTTCCATCTTCAATATTCAGAAACTTCTTATTGTTTTCAAACTTTCTACTAACTTGAAGTCATTGCAATAATTTACATGAACTTTCGATATCCAATATCCATATAGTAGTGTCACAGATAGAGAAATCACAAGGTGTTATAAATACCTTATCCAGCAATCCTTTGCTGATTTTTCTTCCTTAGTCTGTTCTGATCAAGTGACTCTATTAAACTAGGTTAATCTTAGACTTTTTGTTAGTTCGGACTCATCAGCCCAAGCACGACTCTCTGGCACCTTCCTTTTCTTTCTCAAAGGATTGTTATCCTACTGAAGACACATCTTCAGAAATGTAAAAGAGCTCTTTCAACTTTTGAAGAATTTTCTCCCACTGAGCATCATCGAATTTACAACTAAATTGATAATTTTTTGATGCTCTCAAAAATATCACACGGTGATATGATCATTTGGCCACTTCTAATAAGTGCCTTTGATCGCATCATGTGTGTTGGATGTGAGAATTTCAGGTGCTGAATCCATAATCATATTTAGGATCTGTTCGTGCTCTAGAACTATTTGTAACTTCTAATACTATCTATCAAAGTTGAGTCTTATAAATAAGTCACTGTCAAATAGTGAATGGAGCAATGGATATCTAGCCATAACTGAAAGAAAAATATAAGACCTCTATGTTTATGAATTGATTAAACCTAAAAATTTAGACTTTAGTCTAAAGATTTTTTCACTATTTTATACGAATTGGTAGCCTCTACCTCTAATTTGAAAAATTATCATAATTTCTTAACAGGTATTAGAATCCACACATATTGCAGGCAGGTCTGAGGATGGCTCGATCAACCCATATGCATCTATGGGTAGGTTCTCAATCAATTATTTTTTTAAATAATTTTTAATAATTAATTTTACTTCAAATTTTATTTCAGTAGGTGATGGATCTCTACTGAAAGTTTTGGTTAGGTCCAACTATTAGCATGAATCTGCTTAGTATTTCTAACTAATAAATGATCAGACCCGAGAATAGCTCGATTAACCCAACCATCATCAAATAGTACAACAAAGTCATCATATCATAAATGATAATTCCATCATTTTGAGAGAACACCAGACGGATGACGTCTGCATTGTCAATCGAAAATAATGGATCTATTATCATTCACCTTAATGAAAAGCTATGATCTAGTTATCCCCATAACTAGCTCATTTTATGAACCTAATAATTTAAAAAATTTAAGAATCAGTTTAGAGAAGAGATGAGAAAAGATCAACCAGTAAACCACAATCTTCCCACTGACTTCACTAAGTTATTAAATTGGATTAGGATCATGCTGGTTGAAATGGTACCTAGATCAACCATACTGATTAACCTTAATAACATGGGTCAACTTGAATCACTTAGCAGTCTAATCAAGACATAATCCACCAAATTGGTCAGGTAAGTGAGATTGATAGGAGAGTCTGCTAAGTTTGCCTTAGACACCATCGAAATAGTCAGGTAAGCCACTCTCAATTAAAATCCACTGGTTGAAATGCCAAACTTACTTTAGACACTAATTGGTTAATTAGTTTCGATTTGACCAATCTAATAATTTGGGTTCAACCACTAAGCCACAATCAAGATCTATTTGGTCTAATCAAATACATGAACTTGACCATCTACAACTATTGTATTAAAAAAATTTTGATTAATCTAATTTAATATTTGATTAGACTTAATCAATTTCTCTACATGATCAATTAATTCTTTGATTCTAATCTTAGGTCTAACCCAATTAAAAGGATCTGATTTGAGCTAACCCATACCCTCATATTTTATGTAATGTCATTAGATCTTTAACTCATAATTCTAGATCTAATTAATTCTACACTTAATTCTCAATTAAGTTTCAACATTAACATAGATTTAGGTTTAGGTTTGAAATAATTTCAACTTTTTTATTTTGTAAACAATTTACAACAAATGTTATGTAAAATTTTTTTATTCTGAAACTGGATCAACTCAATCAATATTGAGCTAGCTACACAAGAGGACTGGATCAACTCATTTCAAAACTGGATCGACTTTGTGATTGTGCGAGCACATTTTAGATTTAAAAAATCTTGCATAATCTTAAAATAAAATCAATCATAAACACCTTTTAGATCATATGTAAAATTTTTTATGATTCAAAATTTTATATTCTCATGATTAAAATAATTTTAATCACATAGATTAAATATCTTATATTTCATACAACTTTGTATCACATATAACAAATCTAGGATTTCAAGATCTAGAATTTTGTAGAAAATAAAATTCTTTCTTTCGCATTCTTCTTCATAGAATTTAATCATATGGCACTCTTACATATCATAAGAGTACCCCAACGAATGAAAAGAGAGGGTTTTCAAATCTTTCTTACTCCTATGATCGGACAGCCTGATGATCAACCCAATCCAAGTACTTGCTAATCGGATCATCTAATCTAATCATATATCACATATGCATGAATTTAGATCTAATCTAACTTACATCAGATCTGATTATAACTTTAGATCACATCTAAATCAGATCATAAACATCACATGCAATACATAAAATCAAATTTTATTAATGATCAACACAAACTAGAATAACCTTTTCACTATAAGGGATAAACCCTATAGCAGGATAACCTTATGTCAGTTTGTGCGATCAACTATTAATTAAATTTAGATTAAAATATCATATATCAAATCTAAATAAAATTAGATTTTAGATTTAATATATATATATAATATGTCATAACGAACCAAGACTCTGATACCACTATTGAGAAACGTAGACGATTTCATGTATGGATTTTGAAATTTTTTTGAATAAATTATAGTAAAAAATAAATAGATTAATCAAATTAATCTAATATATATATGATATAATAATCAAATTAATCTACTTTAAGATCTATGACATGATATATTGCATATAAAATCTAAAAAATACTGAAGATAAAATCAGCATGCATGTATGTGAGCAGTAGATCACATCTACTTCTAATCTGAGTTCAAAAATCAATACCTGAGCATGGATCGATGAATGCCACTACTGAGAGATATGGTAGAGAGGATCCTTACTAATTGCTTATAGTCATACATGTATTCAGTTTCTACAAAAATTTCACTCAAAGCTCCGATCTAATCGATCTTCTCGGGAGTGCTAGCTCGCACGAAGGCCTTTTTCTTGACTAATCTGGATTCTTTCTTCAAATCTCTAAAATTTTTTTAGAGATTAAAGATAGACTTTTAAAGAAGATTAAGAGGTGAAAGAAAAATAGAGAGAAAAATAATTTTTTTTCTTATTTTTTTTCTCTTTCCAAACCCAAAGGTATAAAACCCTAAAAAATAGATTTTGCGCATACCCCAAGAAGAAAGACTCTCCTCTTCTTTTTCACACCATGAACCCATGCCCAACTCCTTTCAATGTGAAGGCCTCTCTCTCAGATCTCTTACATGCATAAGAATGAAATAAAACTTCTTTTATTTCAACATGTAAGGAGGTGAGATTAAGAGTCCTAGAGATCATGGACTCTTGATGTGTTGTTGTCCCTACTCAAAAATTCATACCAAAACATACGAAAAAAATATGGGACACCTCTTCTCATATTTTTTTATGGTAAATCAGTTCTCCACCTGATCTTTTATAAAAAATATCTTTAAAATGTCACACATATAAGGAGAAAAAAATAAGTTGGCATGGAGAGGTTGATTTGGATAAGAACAGACTCTCTTGATAAGGAATATTTTGAAATCTAATTTTAAAATCTTCATTTCATTAAAACTAAATTAAATTTAGATATGAGATAGAGAGAGAAAAGAAATCTTTGGTGTAAAAAAATCTCATACAAAAACTATTTGTACATAGAGATAGATAGCGTGCAAAGTGGGTTGGCACAAGGGAGAAGAGTCCAATCCTATATGAACTCTTTATTTCCTTATTTGAATCCAAATCAAATCACATCTAGTTTAGCCTGAATAAAATAGATAAAATCTAATCTAATTAGGTTTATAAATTTTTAATCAAATTTTAATCAAATTAAAAACTGATTGAACCAAAATCTTGATCAAATCAGGGACAATTCTCCCTTAGCGATTAGGTCATCTCATTACCTAATCGGGTCAAACCTAATTGAATCCAATTCAATTAGATTTTATTTAATCCTTTTCACTAAATCAAATTGAGCTAATTAGTAATCTAATTACTAATTAATTTTTTATTAATTTACTAACACATAGTGAATAAATTTATTGTAACTTTTGCATAAGGTTAATCATTAATCAAATTGACGATTAAGCCCTTGAACGATTCTCAATCATTGATCAGCCTCATGATCAGTCAAAAAATTTTTTTGAATGTGACCCTATAGGTTTGAACCTAAATCAATAGCATAAAAATAACTTTCTAAAATAATAGTTGTAACTATCTAGCAATGGTGATCCGACGTCCAAATAGATAGAATGAAGGTGAAGCAACATTCAAGAACCTATTGGCGTATGGTTATCATATAATTCATCCATTTGATCCTAATGCTCAAGGATGACCAAGAATCTAACTGTCAATCCTAGATAAGTCATCCACATTATATTCTAATCTTTCAAATCTATCTCATAGATTACCCAAGCTCAGATTTTGCTAAATTGAAATATGTTGGGTATAAAATATCCCGAGCCGAAGTTTGTAAAAGACCGACCCTTCCAGGACTTTTCCGGCTTCCGACCTTGTGTGGCATCTCTCTGAACCCCCTTGACCGTCCGAGCTTCCATAATACCATCCGAACTTCTTCGACAATGAGCTTCTCCATTCATTTACCGGGCCGCTCCAAAGGCTCTCTGGGCTTCACTATCAGCCGATCTTCTACAGTGATCAACTATTCTTCGAATCTCTTCCAGACTTCTTCCGACCATGGATGACCCTACTCCGAACTTCTTTCGAACTTCATCAATATCCGAGCTTCTCCGACAACAAGATTTCTACAGTAACTAGACTCCATCCAAGTTTCTACGACGGTCGACCGCCTTCCAGATTCCACTCGAGCTCCTGCGAGAGCCAAACTTCTACAGCAAGTAGTCTACTCCGAACTTCTACAGCAAGCAGTCTACTCTGAACTCCTACTCTAGGCGGTCTACTTTGGATATTTACTCCGAATCTCGAACGAGCTTGTATAATGGGACAGGCTCCACCGGCCAGGTCACCACTCCGAGCTTCCACGACAACCGATCTTCGATCGAGCTTCTACAATAAGCGACCTCCTTTCAGCCTTCTGCAAGAATCGGACTCCGTCCGAACTTCCATAGCGGATGGATTCCGGACGAGCTTCTACAATAGACGGGCTCCAGCAACTGGATTTCTACAACGGTCAATCACCTCCGGTGTCTGTCGAACCTCCCCAGCCATCAACCTTCAATAGCGTCAGTCAGACTTCAACAACACCATCCAGACTTCCACAGGATCCCCAGACTCCTCCAGTGGATGAACCTTCCCAACGCCATCCGAAGTCCACCGCTGGTCAACCCTCCGCCAGATTCTTCATGAAATCAGAGTTCTCCGATGGATAATCTTCAAACGAGCTTCCACATCAGGCAAATCCCAGACGGACTTCTCTAGCAATCGGACTCCTACCAGACTTCACCAACAGAAAGTCTCCATCCGAGCTTCTATAGCAGATGACTTCCACCTGTAACATCAGCGCCCGAGGCATCCGACAATAGTAGACTCATCAGCAACCTCAAAAACATCCGAGCTTCTCCTAGATCGATGGGATAGAGAGCCATTCCGCTCCATCAGACATCCCAATCGAGCTCCAGCCGACAGATCCAAACTCTCTGGCAAGTCACGACAATGGCCACTACCCTACTTCACTCTCTGCAACAGATTTCATGTGGCTCCACCACTCTCTGGCAAGTCACGACAACGGACACCACTCCACTCTCCGTAACAAACTCCACGTGGCCCTGAACGGCCCCAGATGCCACTACTCTCCATAACAAATTTTGCGTGGCTCTGAACGGCACACTACCAGGTAGTTACAGACGTCGCTGTCAATCAGTTACGCTCTCCATCTATAAAAAGGGATCCCCAGATATGTTCTTCTCTAAGCTCTAAACTCTATCTCGAAACTCTGCTAAAATTCTCACCCGAGTACTCCATTTCTGTTGAAGCAAAGTACTGACTTGAGCATTGGAGGGTCTTGCCAGAGCACCCCCAACTCCGGTTTAGACTTCCCTTGTAGGTCCTGATGGTAGCCACGGTCATCTCAACTCCAGCTTCTCCGACTTCGACGGAATTCTGCACCAACAGAATTGGTGCTAGAGGAAGGGTCTGTGTCTTTGCAGTACCCTTGTTCTTAAAGGAGTGCTCAACGGGATTGTCTCTAGTCATCTTCTCCGACATCCTCTTCTCCTTCTACTAGATCTCCACCTGATACCTCTCCGAAAGGCATCCACCAGGCGATCCACGGCCTCCGCGGCTAGATCTCAGGCTCCAGTCTTGTCTCCAGTTTTTCAATCTCCTCCTCCTCCGGCAACGACAATTGGCATGGAGCAATTCGACCTGCTGGTTCAGTAAGTTAGAGGCCTCATCGAAGCAGTGCAGGCCATGCAACAGCAGTAGCAACAGCCGTAGGCATCGGTGCGGCTGGAAGGAGCATCGTCGGAGTTCCAAAATCCGACAATAGGGCAGACCACTTGGGCCAATCACCCTGTCTTCCCCGAAAAGAGGAAGCCGAGGGTGGAGAGCCCTTAATCTGATCACGATTCCACCCCCGGAGGATCCCTACCTTCATTCTGCCAGAAGACCCTCGAGACTCACAGTCAAGAGGACCTCCTAGATCAAAGGCTCCAGGAGATGAATCGACGGATCGAAGAGCTCTGCCACGCTCCCCTTGCTTATGGTGAGGACATCTGTACTGACCCTCTTTTCTCTCAAATGATCATGCAGGAATCGATCCCGCCAAACTTCAAGCTCTCCCAATTCGAAAGCTACGATGGGACCTCGGATCCGGTTGACCACCTGGAGGCCTTCCGGACAATGATGCTGCTCCATGGCGCGCTAGACACCATCCTGTGTCGAGCTTTCCCATCTACCTTGAAGGGAGCAGCAAAGAATTGGTACTCGACGCTAAAGTCGGGTACTATCTTCTCCTTTGATCAGATGAGCCACTAGTTTGTAGCTCATTTTGTTAGCAGCCGGCATCCCCGGAGAGGTTCAGAGTTCCTTATCAACATCAAGCAGAAGGAGGGAGAATCCATCCAAACCTATGTCAATCGATTTAACGTCGCCGCATTGGAGGTCTGGAACTTAGACCAATCGATTGCAATGGCCGCCCTAAAGAGCGGTCTTCAAAAGAATGATCTTCTGTTCTCTCTGAAAAAAAAGTATCCCAGGGACTTCGCTGATTTACTGGCTCAGGCCGAAGGATATGCCCAAGCAAAAGAAGCCTTCAAGTTGAAGGACGAGGAGGCCGTGAAGGAGCAACAGGCGGGTGGCTCCAGCAAGCCCGCAGCTGAAAAAGGGTCAAGTGAAGCTCGACCATGTTCTCGAACTCCTCTCGGACACAAGCGTGTCCGGACTCCTCTCCGAGCTTGTAAGCAGAGGAGCCCGGACCGCAGAGTTCGATGGAGCTCTTCCCCAGGAAGATTCCACAGCTACACCCCTCTCAATACTTCAAAAGCTCAGGTGCTGATGGAGGTCAGGGAGCAGCTACCGAGGCCAGAAAGGATGCGCTCGCACCCCAGAAAGTGTAACCCAAACAAATTCTGCCTCTATCATCATGACCACGGCCATGACATGGAGGAGTGTATTCAACTTCGAGATGAAATCGAGGAGCTCATCAGGCGGGGTCGGCTCGACAGATTCATCCGATGCTGGCCTGAAGGTATGGAGGATCGGCCGAGGGCCCTGCCACAATCGGAGCCGCCAAGGAGGGAAGAACAGCCTGAAGATCGGCCTCCAATCGAGATCATCAACACCATCTCTGGAGGGCCCCAGAGGGGAGCAGCCAGTGGATCGGCTGGACCGCTCAAGCGGCAAAAAATTAAAGGATCTATAAACTTTACTGAAGAAGATGCCCAGGAGATCCAATTTTTCCATAATGATGCGGTTGTAGTTTCTTTAAATATTGCTGATTATGATGTACGCCGCATTCTTGTTGATAGTGGAAGCTCGATCGTTATTTTGTTTTACGATGCATTCTCAAAAATGTCCATCCTTGATGGTCAGTTAGGGCCGATTAGCTCCCCGTTGGTAGGATTTACTGGCGATGCTATGCCAGTGGAGAGAGTAATAACTTTAACTGTAGTTGCAGGTCGGTACCCGAAACAATCTAGAGCATTGGTGGATTTCCTGGTAGTGAGGGCGCCGTCTGCCTACAATGCAATACTCGGCCGACCTGGCCTCAACGCCCTCCGAGCTGTAGTATCGACCTACCATTTGAAATTAAAATTTTCTACTAGCCAGGGGGTCGGAGAAGTCAAAGGAGATCAAGCCCTGGCAAGATATTGCTATAATATAGCCCTACAAAGAAGTGGTCAGCCTGACCCCTGTCCGGTTGATGGATTGGACACCCGCGATGACCTAACTGAAGAACAGGGTGAGCCAATAGAAGATCTTGTCTCAATTCCTTTGAATGATGGGAATGAAGAGCACGTGGTGAAGATTGGCTCCAACTTGGGGAAAGAAGTGCGGACACAGCTTATCAATTTTCTACAAAAGAATGAGGATGTTTTCGCTTGGGCTCGAGCGGTCATGCGAGGGATCGATGCTAAAGTTATGGAGCACCATCTGGCTGTTGATCCCAAACACCGACCGACGAAGGAAAAAATTCGAAGTCATGCACCAGAAAGACAAATGGCAATAGCTGAGAAAGTTGATAAACTCCTGAAAGCTGGGTTCATCAGAGAGGTCAACTACCCGAGCTGGGTTTCCAATGTGGTCCTGGTTAAGAAGACGAACGGTAAATGGAGGATGTGTATAGACTTCAAAAAGCTGAACAAAGCCTGCCCGAAGGACAATTACCCTCTGCCCAGAATTGACCAATTAGTGGATGCAACCTCGGGCCACAAACTTCTCACTTTCATGGATGCATTCTCCGGCTACAATCAAATCAGGATGGCACCAGAGGACGAAGAAAAAACTACTTTTATTACTAATCATGGCCTTTATTGTTACAGGGTCATGCCTTTTGGCCTCAAAAATACAGGGGCGACCTATCAACGACTGGTAAATAAGATCTTTAAAGAGCCGATCGACCGCAACATGGAGGTCTATGTGGACGACATGCTCGTAAAAAATAAATCCTCGATGAACCACGTCACCGACTGATAAGTAGTATATTTTTGTATTTATTGGAGGTATTTTTGGTAATTTATGATGCTAACATCTTCTTAAAAATCCTAATTTCATGAATTTATTGAATTTTTTAAAAAAATAAAATAATTTTGAAAGAAATATGAAATTAGATATATTTATAAAAAAATAGATATTAATTTAATTAAGTAATTTAAGTATCAAAATAAAAATTTTTTTTTGAGAAATTTAATGTATATTTTTTCTAATTTTTCAGGAGAAAATCGGAGCAAAAATGAAGCTAAAATACCCTAATAAAACAAAGAAAATAGCCTCCAGTGTACGGTGGACCGGTCGGTCGGTCCACAGAGCCAGGGTGTGGTCCACAGGAATAGTTACGCAGTCCACAGCCATGGTTCACAGTGAGAATAAGATCTTGGGCGCGATCCAACGGTTGAGATTCAATCCGACCTCGATCCGACGGTTCAGACTCGATGCCGACTTTGAATAGGATTCTTTTGCGCGATCCGACGGCCAGAACTTCATCAGAACCCAGATCGAATGGCTGACATTTGATCCGACCCTGATAAGGATTATAACACTAATTTTTGAGCAGATCTGGGCAGTCCGAAGCTGATCCGATGGTCAGGAATATTTCTAAGGAGATTTATACGATTTCTAAGGGTTTTAGGACTCCTTTTCCTACCAAAAAATCATGAAAAATTCATTTATAAATAGGGGGTCCGGGAATAAGCTTTGAGAGAAGAAAAATTGAGTAGAGAGTATAGAAAAAAATAGAGAAAAAAAATAAAATAGCTTTAGAGACCCAAGAAAAATAAGGAGAAAAGTCAGTTCGCTCTACGGAGTACGACGAAAGATGGAGAGGTCATCAACCATCTTCCCGACGAGACTTGGCTGATCAACTTCAGATCCTTGTTACAGTTTTATTTTTATTTTATTTTATTGTTCCTTTTAAATTTCTTGTACTTGAATTTCAACTTCAATTAATGTAAAATTTATTTTTCTGCACTTTAAATTCCTGTCTTTTATTTTTTTTTTGCACATAGATGCTAGGATCTAATTAGTAGATCTTAGTATCAATTTATTTTTATACTTTTTAAATTTTTGTTATTTATTTTTATTGTAAGTAGATGCTAGGTCTAGTTAGTAGATCTTAGTACCTGATTTATTTTTTGCACTTTTAATTTTTGTTTCCGACTTAAATTGCTTTCTCCAAAATTTTATTTTCTTTTTGTAAAATCAAAGATTTCAAATCAAAATCTTGCTTTCTCTGTAGATTTGACCCGACTCACTACTTTCTATATATTTTTAATTTTTGTTGAAGTCAGAATTTGATTGATAATCATGGTGTCTTAACGACAGCATCTTGATAGTATCAATTTTTGGCGCCATTACCGGGGAAGGCATCAATTTTAATGTTTGATTTTTTTGATTTTCTTGTGACTATTGCTTACTAACTTTTTTTATCTTTTTGCAGAAAAAAATTCAAAAATTCAAAAAAAAAAAAAGGGGAGATAGAAAGCTTCCAAGTTGGTGAGATCAATCCTAACCCTAGCCTTAACTTTTTTTTTTTAGTATTAATTACTATTTTTTTTAATTAATCTAAAATTTATCTATATAAACCTAATAAAAATTATATGACAAGAGTAAAAACTTAATTTTTAGGAGCATTCATCATTGTAGATTTATTTTTGGTGATTGCTGGAGACAAGGTAAGCTTTCAAGTTTTATTAGTTTCATGCATCTAATTTAGTTGCATAGAACCCCTTATTTGAAATTGGTTGTACATATTCATCTCAAATTAATTTAAGGGCAACACTCATAACAAGATAAAGTGGAGATTTCATCACCCTCCTTTGGCCCAAAAACAACCAACCAGCATCCCACATTAACCCAAACCTAACTAAAATCAAGTAGACATTGGCCCCTAGTATTAATCGAGTTCAGTTTTGAGGATTGTGGTGAAGTCAAGTGCAAAGTAAGTTTGAACTCACCCCTGAAACTAATGTCTAAGGCTAGAGGTTACAAAGGCTCTGCCTAAGTGGACTCGTGGTTATTTAATTGGTTCCGTTAGCTTACCTAGCCAATTCAATTGGTGTCTAAGGCAAACAATGGGGGGACCCCCACGATCTCACCTCTTACCTGGCTAGTTGAAAAAAGTGAGAACAAACCCAATTTGTATCTAGACTAAGCCACTCTACATCAAACTGTTAGGTCTAAGAAACCCGTAGGTATCTAGGTTTAACTATTAGCTAACTTGATTGCAATTAACACTTAACCACAACTAATTCTTCTCATCTTACGTCTTTAGGTCTAAGAATTTTCTTAAGGATCTCACCTTTAAAACATTTCTCTTTCTTTCTTTTCTCTTCTTTTTCTCCTCCTTCTTCTTAAAAAAAAAAAATTTCTCAACAACACACATAATAGGGTTTGCCCTAATACATGCACGTTATAATTTTTTCTGACCTGGTTGAACCTAATTCTGAAATTGAACGACTGATCCATGCTAAACATGATAATCAAATGGCTAGAAATTCTAAGAACCACCTAGGCAGATGAAAGAATATTTTATTTCTTCCACCTATAATCTATCAATATTTCCATCATTCTATGAGATCAAATATTCAGACTCTAGTCCTAAGGCCGATCTGAACCTAATAGCCCAAAGATTAGATAAAGTCGACCTTCTTGCCCAGAAATTTGATCAGTTCCTAGCATTAGGTCAACAATCTCCTACATAATACACACCACCACCTAATTATCAGGAGATTTGTTCTATCTTTGCTAGTCTAGCCCATCATGTGAGCGAATATCCCACGACTGCACAGTTTCTACCTTTCATTCAAGGACAAGTTCAAACTGCTCAAGGTTACTCCAATCCTGTCAATGACCCATTCTTAAATACATATAACCAAGATTGGAGGAACCATCCTAATTTTTCTTGGAGATCCCAACAGACTCAGGCTCAGACCCAAATTTTTTCTTTGTAAAACTTTCAGAGTAGGCCTCAATGCCAAAACTATGCCTATAATAGTGGTCAGCCTAGTCAACCTATCCAGCCATCCTATTACGATCAGCCGTTATACCCACCTCCTCAACAGACCAATCCAGTCGATGATAGATTGAACCAACTTCAACAAATGATCATGACCCAACAGCAATCTCTCGCTAGGCTAGAAGCACAAATAGATCAATTAACTGAATCTACTATGAGGAGAGAACTAGGTCAATTACCAAATGAACCAATACCGAATTTTGAAAATGACCCACCCATCCACCAACTACCTGGACCAAGTCATCAATCCAATGTCCCACCTAAGAATGTCCAATTTGAAAGTGACAATGCAATTTCTGAGCTTAAAAGTGAAAAGATTCTTAATGACCTATACCAAGACCAGGTGAGTGAGGCTAGTATTGATGCTAGCCAAAATGTGAATTTAGAAGAAAAGGTTAGTACTGAAGCTA
This sequence comes from Elaeis guineensis, assembly GCF_000442705.2. Lineage (NCBI taxonomy): Eukaryota > Viridiplantae > Streptophyta > Magnoliopsida > Arecales > Arecaceae > Elaeis > Elaeis guineensis. The sequence goes on along the minus strand of NC_026002.2, from coordinate 55,169,796 downwards.
ACCCAATAGAAGAACTTGAGCTTAGTACTGATGCTGATCTAAGTGAAGAAAAGAAGAGAGTGGATGAGTTATCCAAGATATATCCATCAAGAGTCTCATTTTCTTCAGCTTTAGAAGCTACTTCTTCCACTTTAGAATTACTATCTCCTTCAGAACTAAAATTATCTTTGATCACACTTGAGAACACATGTTTAAAATCAAAAGATATCCTTCTAGTGCCTATTTCTTCAAACTGAGTTCCTAACCCAAAAACTCAATTCATGAGCATTTTAGAAGAACAAATAGGAGAAATTCTCAACAAACAAGGGTCTGTGAATGGGTTTGTGAATTATCTTTCTAAAATTAAAAATAAAGATGTGAAATACTTTCTTAAGATTGGCAACCAACTACTGAAATTTATTATAGGCCATCTTTCTGAGATTGGCAATCCAAAATTATTAAAATTTGTCAATCTAATATTCGACACGGGATAGGTGAGAGAATCTTCATTTGGTCTGGCTGAAGACGGTAAACTTAGCACTTTCTGGGAGGCAACCCAGTTTTCAATTTCTGCTTTTGCCTTTGCTTTCTTTTGTATTTTGTTTAGGATAATCGAGTCTTGCTTTGTGTCTTTTGTAGGGATCTGAAAATAATATTGGCTAAGTTGGGGAGAGAATCAGTTTTGAAAAGACTTATGGATCAGGTGATATCTCTCCTTTTCTTTCTCTTTACATGCACCGTTCATTTTTCCTACTCTATTGAGGACAATGTCGATTAAGTTGGAGGGGGATAATAAAAATTTTTAATTTTTAAATTTTTAAAGTCCTCAAGTAAGTTAGTATTTAGTATTTAAGTATCTGATTATACTTAAGAATTGAGTTAAATCAAGTATTTTTAAAAAAAAATTGACGTACAGATCAGAGAGTTTGTGAGATATTGAGGGATCAAGTATTAAGAAAACTCAATAAAGAGTTAAGTTTAAAACTTAAACAGTTTTCTTTGAGCATTTTTAATTTTTTTTTTTACTAGCATCAAAGAAGAGTTTACTTTCTATGGATTTGTATAGAGTAACTATATGTTTCTTCATATATTAAAAAAAAAAGTTTTCAAATACTTCATGTTGAGTAACCGGGTCTCTTTGCCTAAGCAAGCATTGAGTTTTGTGTCAAAATGTATGAAGGGCAAAGAAGCTTTATTGTAAAGCTAGTTTTAACTCATAGCTTGTTTGATTCGAGCAAGTAGGTTCGAGGGGTATTTTATACCTAGTGCCCTAAAGCCATCTAGTTTGGGAGTCATTGACTAAAAACTCGCTACATGGGTCAAACAGAAAGCTTAAGGGGTTAAGACACTCAATAATGGTATAATATTAAAATAATAATAATAATAATAATAAATAATTAATAAATGAAGGACAGAAGTAACAATATACTTGTCCATATGAAAGTTAATAATTTGAAGATAAAGGTAGAGATAATTTGAAAAAGTTCAGAAAAAGTTTAGTGTTCTTAGTTTAACTCTCATATTGACTAGTATTAATACCCCAATGATATATCTCATTTACACTCTACTGAATATCAATGGTCTTTTGAAAATTATTTGGTGAAATTTGAAACTTTAAGTTAAACGGTACTTAATTCTAAATTCTTTCTTTACTCGAGGACGAGCAAAGTTCAAGTTGGGGAGTGTGATAAGTAGTATATTTTTGTATTTATTGGAGGTATTTTTGATAATTTATGATGCTAACATCTTCTTAAAAATCCTAATTTCATGAATTTATTGAATTTTTCTAAAAAATAAAATGATTTTGAAAAAAATATGAAATTAGATATATTTATAAAAAAATAGATGTTAATTTAATTAAGTAATTTAAGTACCAAAATGAAGAGAAATTTTTGACAAATTTAATGTATATTTTTTCTAATTTTTCAGGAGAAAATCAGAGCAAAAATGGAGCTAAAATACCCTAAAAAAATAAAAAAAATAGCCTCCGGTGCACGGTGGACCGGTCGGTCGGTCCACAGAGCCAGGGCGCGGTCCACAGGAATAGTTACGCGGTCCACAGGCACGGTTCACAGCGAGAATAAGATCTTGGATGCGATCCAATGGCTGAGATTCAATCCAACCCAGATCCGATGGTTCAGACTCGATGCCGACTTTGAATAGTGTTGGGTGTAAAACCCCCCCAGCCGAAGTTCGTGTCAGGAGTGACCCCTCGGAGATTCTACCGATGTCCGACCTACGGCTGCAAAAAGGCTTCGTCTAGACTCCTACGGGAGCCAGACTTCGTCCCTGACTTCGGCTGCAGGAAGCCTTCGTCCGGACTCCTACGGGAGCCGGACTTCATCCCCGACTTCGGCTGCAAGAAGCCTTCGTCCGGACTTCTACAGGAGCCAGACTTCGTTCCCGACTTCAGCAGCAGGAAGACTTCGTCCGGACTCCTACGGGAGTCGGACTTCGTCTCCGACTCCGACTACAAGAAGGCTTCGTCCGGACTCCTACGGGAGCCGGACTTCATCTCCGACTCCAACTGCAAGAAGGCTTCGTCCGGACTCCTACAGGAGCCAGACTTCGTCTCTGACTCCAACTGCAAGAAGGCTTCGTCCGGACTCCTACGGGAGCCAGACTTCATCCCCGACTTCAGCTGCAGGAACCCTTCGTCCGGACTCCTACGGGAGCCGGACTTCATCCCCGACTTCGGCTGCAGGAAGCCTTCGTCCGGACTCCTACGAGAGCCGGACTTCATCCCTGACTTCGGCTGCAGGAAGCCTTCGTCCGGACTCCTACGGGAGCCGATCTTCATTTCCGACTTCGACTGCAGGAAGCCTTCGTCCGGACTCCTACGGGAGTCGGACTTCGTCCCCGACTTCAGCAGCAGGAAGACTTCGTCCGGACTCCTACGGGAGCCGGACTTCATCTCCGACTCCAACTGCAAGAAGGCTTCATCCGGACTCCTACGGAAACCGAACTTCATCTCCGACTCCAACTACAAGAAGGCTTCGTCCGGACTCCTACGGGAGCCAGACTTCATCTCCGACTCCAACTGCAAGAAGGCTTCGTCCGGACTCCTACGGGAGCCGGACTTCGTCCCCGACTTCGACTGTAGGAAGGCTTCGTCCGGACTCCTACGGGAGCCGAATTTTGCCTACAGAGAGCCTCTGGCTGGGCTCCTACAGCAAATAGCCCTCGCCTATAGTACTAACGCTCAAGGCACCCGATGGTAAATGGCCCACCAGCAACATCCGGGCTCCTTTCAGAGGGATAGCCACCTCTCTCCGCCAGGCACGTCAACCGAGCTTCGGCCGACAGGCCTGGACTCCCTGGCTGGCTGCAGTAACGGCCGCGATTCTGCTCCACTTCCTGCAACAGATTCCACACGGCTCCATCACACCCTGACTGGCCGTAATAATGGCCACGATTCTGCTCCACCTCCTGCGATGGATGCTGCGCGGCTCCACCACTCCCTGGTGAGTCACGACAACGGACGCCACTCCACTCTCCGCAACTGATTCCATGTGGCGAGCCATGGTGACGGCCACGACTAGCCATGACTCCACCCCATTACTCTTCATGATAAATTCCTCCTGGCCCTGTGCAGCCCACTACTAGGCGGTTACAAACGTCGCTATCAATCCGTTGATCCCTCTGCCTATAAAAGGAGACTCTAGATACGTTATTCTCTAAGCTCTAATCTCTATCCCAAAACTCTGCTAAAATTTCTGTTCGAGCACTCCATTCTTGTTGAGGTAGAGAACTGACTTGAGTGTCGAAGGATCTTGTCAGAGCAACCCCACCTCCGGTTAGACTTCTTTTGCAGGTCCCGACAGCGACCGCGACTCCTCTGACTCTAGCTTCTCTGACGCAGGCGAATTTTTGCACCAACAGGATTGACGTTAGAGGAAGGGCTGTGTCTTCGCAGTACCCTTGTTCTTAAAGGAGCACTCAACGGGACCACCTCCGGTCATCTTTTTCGGCATCCTCTCCTCCTTATCCCACTAGATCTTCGCCCGATGCATTCCTGCGAAGCATCCACACGGTGACCCATGGCCTTCGCGGCCAGATCTCAGGCTCCGACCTCGCCTCCAATTTCCCAGGTCCCACATCCTCCGACAACGGCCGCCGGCATGGAGCGGTCGGACAATCGACCTCCGACGGATTTCTCCAACACCATCTCGAAAGAATCCCGATGGGGAGCGACCGGCGTATTGGCCGGACCTCTCAAGTGGCAAAAGATCGAGGAATCCATAACTTTCACTGAAGAAGATGCTCAGGGAGTTCAATTTCCTCATAACGATGCAGTTGTAGTTTCCTTGAATATAGCTAATTACGACTTCCGCCGCATTCTTGTCGACAATGAAAGTTCGGCCGACATTTTGTTCTACGATGCCTTCTCAAGAATGTCCATCCTTGACGGCCATTTGGGGCCGATTAGCTCTCCTCTAGTAGGGTTTACCGACGATGCTGTCCCAGTGGAGGGAGTGATAACTTTGACTGTAGCTGCGGGTCGATATCCAAGACAATCCAGGGCTCTGGTGAATTTTCTGGTGGTAAAGGCGCCGTCAGCCTACAACGCGATCCTCGATTGACCCGACCTCAATGCTCTCCGGGCCGTCATGTCAACCTACCATTTGAAGTTGAAATTCCCTACCAACCAGGGGATCGAAGAGGTCAGGGGAGACCTGAAGGAACCAGATCTAGGGTTTCAGGGTTAGATCTTGAAAAAGAGGGTTAGATCTTGAAAAAGAGGGTTAGATCTTGAAACTTTTTCAAGATCATACAGCGGAAGACTAAAATAAATCAAAATTTATTTTTTAAAATCAGAAAATCTCTAGATCTAAGATCTTATTACATGATTATTACATAGCATTAAATTAAAAAATATATAAATATAGTATGAACTACATGTTGATCATATCAACATGTTTCTATACTAGCTACATCTAATGTATGTATTAAACAATAGATCAGATTTATTACCTTGCAAGTTAGATATTCTAACCTTGTTGATCTGGGCTTGAGGATGATGTTCCAAGCCGCACACGCGTCCGGCCTCTAGGAGTCGTCCACACGAGCCCACGAATTTTGATCAAAAGTCCTACTTCAGGAAATCAGCACAGTATGCTAGTACTGCGCTGATCCTTCTTTGATTGTTGATCAGGTGTCTCCTTCTTCTTGATTTGGACTCTTCCAAAAATAGAAAGTATAAGGAGGAGTTTCAGATCTGAGACACTCTCAGGAAACTCAAGATGGAGGGAGGAAAGATATGAAAACAAAAACCCAAGAAGAAGACCCTCTTCTTCTTCACGTTTTTCTCTCTAGACACCCAAACTTGCATCTTTTATATCTCCACGACCCAAAGGTATTTCTCTCTGATTTTTGGATGGCACAAAGGTCTCTCAAATATCTAATCTTTTCTAAAATTTCATAAACAAACTCATCTTATATAGAGAGATATGATAGAGTCCTTGTCTAGGTCAAACACCTAGTCAAGGCTTATCCAAACATGGCAAGTTAAGGGACGCCCAACTCTTGAGCACCTCCTTCATATTTTTATGTATGTATCAACAAAAAAGGGTGCACAATGTATACCCTAAAAGCCACAAAAATTCTAAAAAAATTTGAATAAATTCGGTACAAAATTGAAAGAGTTTTGGATTTCTAAAACTCTATCTCATAGAATTCGAAATCCAAACTTATTTCTTTTAGATTTGATCCAAACCACCTTCCATGTAAGAAAGAAGAGAGGAGACCTTTTGTGAACGTGGGAGAGATCTGAGAGAGGGCTTTTGTCGCACAAAATAAGTGGAGATTGGCGTTGAATAAGAGAGAGGGCGTGGAGAAGGCTTATGTGGTGCAAGGTGGAATCCTAGTCTTACTAGGATTCTGTCTTATGACTTGTTTTAATTTGGTTTTCCAAACCAAATCAAATCAAAATTAGATCAACCCAATTAAAATAGGTTTTAACCCAATTAAGAATCTAATTTAATCATATTAAATTAGATTTAAATCTGATTTAATTTTCTAATCAAATTAGAAATTAGATTGACCCAAGTCCTAGTTGAACTAGGACTAGTTTTTCCTTGCACTTGGCTTATCCAATAAACCAATTGGACTTGATCCAATCAAGCCCAAAATAAATCTAATTAAATCATATTTAATTAGACTTAATCTCAGCCCATTGGCTTAATCAAATTAAGCCAATTAGCAATCGAATTGCTAATCGATCCTCCTGCAACACTTGCACTGGGTTAAATGTCAATCGTATTGATCATTTAACCCTAGAACGATTCTTAATCGTTGATCAACCATCTGATCGGATCATGAACTCTAATGTGTGTGACCTCATAGGTCCGAACCTAAGCTGGTAGCATAGGAATAAATTTCTATACCAATCGAAGTGACCATCTAGCAATGGTACCCGACGACCGGATAGGTCGAATGTGTAAAACAACATCCTTAGAACCCATGCGGATATAGTTTTCATATAATTCATCCCCTTGACCAAAATGATCATAGGACACCCCAGAGTTTAACTGTCAACTCTGATCAGGTTGTCCACATTGTATTTCAAAATATCAAATCCATCTGATGGATTACCCTGGCCAAGGTTTTGCTAAATTGAAATACAGCGACTCATTCTTCTCCAACTCTTGGAGTTGTCAATCCCATCTCAATCATACTCTGACTTCGCAAGTACTTGACTGTGCCCAGAAGCCTTCCGTCCCTGAATTAGAAATTCAGTTAGTCCAGTACCAAAGCACAGTGAGTTGCTTGCAAGTCACTGAGGCGATCTCAGGTCTAAAGGACACTTATACCTATATCCCATCAGAGATATTCTCGACAGTAGAATACTCTGGAGTTGGTCACGTTCAATGATGATGTACCCTTACATCTCACCTGTATGCCACACCAGTGTCTCCACACTCTTTGGTTAAGAGGACAACCAACCCATATGGCCTACAGCGACCTATGTTCGATAGAAGCTGTCGTCCTTATTAACAGCCTATCATTTGGTCGTGAACAGTTTTAAGGACTAATCGATAAATCTTCTCTTTATCGAACCTAAATAGTCCTAAGGACTTCATCATAACAACGGAGTTCATTAGAAGATGAAAGCTTATGATGAAGATGCCAAATATATTTTATTTATTAACAAATCAATTACAATACTTGGTTGCTCAACCGTCAACAGCTTGACGATTGGCTTTTTGGGACACATTTTCCAACAAGACCAAGCCCTGGCCAGACACTGCTACAACATAGCCTTGCAAAGGAGTGACCAATTCGATCCCTGCCCAGTTGATGGGCTGGACGCCCGCAACGACCTCGCTGAGGAGAGGGGTGGCCCAATCGAAGATCTGGTTCCGATCCCTTTGAACGACGGGAATGCGGAGCATGTGGTGAAGATCGGCTCCAACCTGGGGGAAGAGGTGCGGACGCATCTCATCGATTTTCTACGAAACAATGCAGACATTTTCGCTTGGGTTCCAGTAGACATGCCGGGGATTGACACGGAAGTCATGGAGCACCGCCTGGCCGTCGATCCCAAGCATCGATCGATGAAAGAGAAAATTTGAGGTCATGCACCAGAGAGGCAGAAAGCGATAGCCGAGGAAGTGGACAAACTCCTGAAAGTCAGATTCATTAGAGAAGTCAATTATCCTGACTGGATTTCCAATGTTGTCCTAGTCAAAAAGGAAAACGGCAAGTGGAGGATGTGCATAGACATTAAAAAGCTGAATAAAGCCTGCCCAAAGGACAGCTACCCTCTACCCAGAATTGATCAACTGGTGGATGCGACCTCGGGCCATGAGCTTCTCACCTTTATGGATGCATTCTCCGGCTATAATCAAATTAGGATGGCTCCGAAAGATGAAGAAAAGATTGCTTTCATTACTAATCATGGTCTTTACTGTTACAGGGTCATGCCTTTCGGCCTCAAAAATGCAGGTGCAACCTACCAACGGCTGGTGAACAAAATCTTCAAGGAGCAGATCGACCGCAATATGGAGGTCTACGTGGATGACATGCTCGTGAAAAGCAAATCTTCCATGAACCATGTCACCGACCTCGAGGAGACCTTCACCGCCCTCCAAAAATATAAGATGAAGCTGAATCTGACTAAATGTGCTTTCGGAGTGACCTCAGGAAAGTTCCTGGGCTTCATGGTATCGGGGCATGGAATTGAAGCCAATCTGGAGAAAATTCGCGCCATCCAGGAGATGACCATCCCGAAGTCGATAAAGGAGGTTCAGCGACTTACAGGGAGGGTAGCAGCCCTGAATCGCTTCATCGCGAGATCGATCGAACGGTGCCTACCCTTCTTCCAAACCCTCAAGCGGTCGAAGAACTTCTGCTGGACCCCTGAGTGCCAACAGGTATTTGAAGAGCTGAAGAGCTACCTCGGCTCCCCTCTGTTGTTGGCTAAGCACGAGCCTGGAGAGGAACTATTTTTGTACCTGGCGGTCTCCCCCATGGCTCTCGCGGCAGTCCTTGTCAAGGAAGAAGAAAAAGTCCAGCAGCCGATTTACTACGTCAGTTGCATGTTGAGAGACACCGAAATCAGGTATACTAAATTAGAGAAACTAACTTACGCCCTGTTGATTGCAGCCCGGAGGCTTCGACCCTACTTCCAAGGGCACACTGTAACGTTACTCACCGACCAGCCGATCAAGGCTTTTCTACACCGGGCAGATGCCTCCGGGAGGATGGCGAAATGGGTGATCGAGCTCACCGAATTCGACATCAACTATCGACCCAGACCGATGATAAAAGCCCAGATATTGACATATTTTATACTAGAGTGCACAATCTCAGAGGAGGTCGAACCGGAACAGGGTGAAATGGACGACCTCGAGCCCTGACCGAACTCCCCTGAAGAAGAAGCCGACCTCCCTGGTTGCTTTTGGGCCCTCTACGTGGATGGGTCTTCCAACATGTCGGGCGCAAGCGTGGGCCTAATCTTGATCAGTCCAGAGGGGATCATCGCGGAGTACGCTCTGCGCTTCGAGTTTCCCGCAACAAACAATGGAGCTGAATATGAAGCACTGATAGCAGGGTTGAGGATCGCCAAAGAATTGAAAGTAGATTGGCTCCAAGTTCACAGCGACTCCCAATTGGTAGTGGGATAAGTCAACAAAAACTACAAAGCGTGGGAGGACAGCATGGCTAAGTATCTTGAAAAGGTAAAGGAGCTCGTCTCCGCCTTCAGTAGCTTCAACATCAGGCAGATTCCAAGGATGGAAAATATCAGGGCCGATCTTCTCTCCAAGCTGGCTACGCTGGCTCCGGCTGAATTGCCCAAGGGTGTTCTTTTTGAAGTTCTGAAGTACCCAAGTACGAAAGAATCGTGGCCTGTGATGGAAATTGATCACGAGCCCAGTTGGATCGACCCACTAATGGTATATCTTAGGGACGGAGTTCTTCCTCACGATGCAAAAGAAGTTCGGAAGCTCAGAAATCAAGCCTCTCGATACATCCTTTACGAGGACAAGTTGTACAAGAGATCATACTCTTTGCCCCTTCTAAAATACCTCCGACCTTCAAAAGCTAAATACGCCTTGTGGGAGGTGCATGAAGGAATCTACGGAAGCCATCTGGGGGTCAGATCTTTATCCCACAAGTTGCTCCGCCAAGGATATTACTGGCCGACAATGCATCATGACTGGATTGAATACGTCAGAAAGTGTGATCGATGTCAGAGATATGCCAACATCCAAAGACAACCCGCCACCGAGCTCATGACCTTGAGTGCCCCATGGCCTTTTGCGCAATGGGGGATGGATATCCTTGGACCCTTTCTTGTGGCATCGGGGCAGAGGAAGTTCCTCCTGGTAGCGATTGACTACTTCACCAAGTGGGTCGAAGCCGAACCACTAGCGAAAATCACAGAAGCTAAAGTGCAAGATTTCGTCTGGAAGTCAATTGTTTGCAGGTTCGGCCTGCCAAGGACCCTAATCACTGATAATGGGCGGCAATTTGCGGGAGTGAGATTCGTCGAGTTTTGTGAAGACCTAAACATCTCCCACAACTTCACATCAGTAGCCCACCCTCAGGCGAATGGCGAAGCTGAAGTGACCAACAGAACTCTGCTGCAAGGGATCAAGACAAGGCTCGAAAAGGCGAAAGAAACTTGGGCAGATGAACTTTATCATGTGCTGTGGGTGTACCAAACTACCCAAAGACTGCCCACGGGGGAAACCCCCTTCGCTCTAGCCTTCGGAACGGAGGCTGTTATCCCAATTGAGCTTAAACTCCCATCGGCACGAGTCGTGGCATTCAACGAGCATCACAATTTGCAAGGTCTCAAAGCCAACCTCGACTTACTGGAAGAAAAGTGAGAGGTAGCTCAAGTTTGGATTACAGCCTACAGACAGAAAGTCGCCCGCTCTTACAATTCCAGGGTCAAGAATAAAGTCTTTAGAGCAAGAGATCTAGTGCTCCGATGAGCCGCTGTCTCGCAACCTCAGGATCGAGGGAAGCTCGCCCCAAATTGGGAAGGTCCGTACGAAGTCAAAGAAGTAGTCCAGCTCGAAACTTATTACCTCAAGGAGCTCAGAGGAGCAGACCTCCCGCGACCATGGAGCTTGAAAATCTTACGAATGTATTATCGATAACTTTATTTTAAATAAAAGTTTCATATCTACATGTCTCCTCTCTTGGCACGAGCCTATATCGACAGGACAGTCAAAACAAACCATGCCAGGAGTAGGAGGAGAACTTCATCTCAGTCGAAGGCCCGATTCTCCTTAGACCGGATGGGGGGAGAGGCCCTGCAACACCCATATGTGCCCCCACGGCCATGTTAGGGACAGGAGGAGAACCTCACCCTAACATGAGCAAATTGGAAGGTCCGGTTCTTCTTAGATCGGATGGGGGGAGAGGCCAAATAACGCCCACATGCGCCCCCACAGCCATGTTAGGGACAGGAGGAGAACCTCGCCCTAACATGAGCAAAGTCGAAGGCCTGGTTCCTCTTAGACCGGATGGGGGGAGAGGCCAAACAGCGCCCACATGCACCCCCATGGCCATGTTAGGGATAGGAGGAGAACCTCGCCCTAACATGAGCAAAGTTGAAGGTCCGGTTCTCCTTAGACCGGATGGGGGGAGAGGCCTTGCAATGCCCACATGTGCCCCCACAGCCATGTTAGGGACAGAAGAAGAACCTCACCCTAACATGAGCAAAGTCGAAGGCCCAGTTATACTCAGACCGGATGGGGGGAGAGGCCCCGCAGCACCCATATGCACTCCCATAGCCCTGTTAGCAACAAGAGGAGGACCTCGTCCTAACCTGAGCTGAAATCGACTATGTCAGAAATAGGGGAAGAACCCCATCCTAACGCCAGTCGAGATCTGGTCGCTTAAGACCAGATAGGAAGAAGGGGACCTTCCCAGCGGCCCCTTCACGCTCCCACGACCCCACCAAGAGCAGAGGAAAAACCCTCACTCGAAAAAAGAAAAGGAAAAAGGGGAGGGGAGTTAAGAAGGAAAGCGACAGACTGCATCAGCGATGGATGAAAAACAAATTACATCAAAGATGCAAGGAACATCATCTCAGCAAGGATCGGAGTTCTTATCAAAATCCCCGACCTTCACGAAAGCCCTCAACGCAAGCCCGAGATGGGACGACTTTCTCAAGGTGATGAGAAGCTCGAACCTCCGAGCTCAAGCTCTGAAAGAGGGCATCAAACCCAAGCGGCCCCGGGCAAATCTGCGGCCATGGATGAAAGGGTGGGCCAATGCGATGGCAATCTGGTACCTCCAAACGGCATCGACTTCAAGCAAGGCAAAAACCGAAAGAAGCTCGGCAAGCAACAATCCAACACATGAGTAAAAGAGGTAGCAAAAAATTTCCTTCTCATGTTATTTATTAAACATGCATTACAAAGCCATTAAGATTGAAGAAAAAGGATGACTGGAAAAGCGGGCCGACGCAACGACCAGCGACCTCCGAACGACCTCAAAAAAAAAAAAAAAAAAGAGAGAAAAAGAAAAAGAAGGGAATACAACAATAGCAATGGTAAGTGAAAGAAGTTCGGCAGGTAGCAACTCAACGCAAAGTGCGGACGAAGTAACAAAATCTCCTTCTCATTCTTGATTAACAAAGGTGTACGTTACAAGGCCCTGGGGGCCGAGAAAAAAAAATATTACTACAAGGCCCAAAAGGAACACGTTGGAGACCACTTCAAGCTCCCAACTTCTCCTTCCGGTTCCATTCGTCTCGACAGCATTTTCCAGTGCGTGTGATAAATCCTTCAGCTCTCACCTCCCACCTCGTTCCGCTCCATCGTCGAAACCCCAGTCCTAGGGGGAAAAGGATGGGATAGAATTTAGGGGACAGCGAAGGCAACGACAGCGGCAACGATGACCTGCATCAAGAAGAACCGGAGGTACCCGGGAGGCCGCGATGGCGCCGGAGGCATGCGCCACCACCGTGTACTCCATGACAACCACCGTCCTAGGTACTTTGGCAAGGTCAGCATGCACTACTTCCACCGTCCCTGCAACAAGTTCTACTGCCCCATCGTCGGTGCCGACTGCTTCTGGTCCCTCGGCCCCGACGACGTCAAGAATCCCGCCACAGCTTGTAACGTCAACTCTGCCCCCTTGACCGGTGCCGCCCCGTTCAGCTACTCCAAAATTCTCGGACGGAACACGCTCATCGGTTGTCCCCATTATTAAATCCCTGTTGTTGAAAGAAATCTCCCTCGAGCCCCCTTTGAGGCGACGGGAACCCTCAGTGACAGTTTGACAGCCGGAGAACTCGCAGGCCGTTGTTTTCCTCCTCACACTCCTCTCGGTCTGTGGCATCCTCTCGAGGTTGGCCTCCGGGGTGGGAGCCTCGGTGGGAGAACCCCTCGGAGAGGCTCGGAGGACTGAAGACAGTGGGGAGCCGGTGGGGATGGCGAAGACTGGTGCGAAGGGCACTCGGAGTCGAAAAGGGCACCGATGGAGTTGCTGAGTGGCTAAATTCTCAGACGGAAGAAAGGTGTCGACCCTCAGGCGAAGTGAAGCCCCTGGAGGAAAGGCGGGGGCTTAAATAAGCGATGGGACCTAGCACAGTAATGGTGGCGGACATCCCTAAGCCCACCAGCACCCGCCACGTGTCCCACTTACTGTGACGTAGGGCTGGCTGCCGGTGGGATCATTATGGCGTGGCGCTTAGGATTACGCCCTGGTGGGAGTTCTGAAAGGACTCTTCGGATCGCCCTAATCAAAAAAAGGCTCCAGCACGCGCGCATTAAATGCCAAGATTTTCGAGGGCGGTCGTGTGCAGAATTCAAGGAAACGACTTCGGCTGTAAAAATTTTTTGTACTTCCTTCGATCGAAACTCGAACTCAGAAGTAGGGAGACTGGTGTTGGGTGTAAACCCCCCCCCCCAGCCGAAGTTTGTGTCAGGAGTGACCCCTCGGGGATTCTACCGACATCCGACCTACGGCTGCAAGAAGGCTTCGTCCGGACTCCTACGGGAGCCGGAATTCATCCCCGACTTCGGCTGCAGGAAGCCTTCGTCCGGACTCCTACGGGAGCCAGACTTCGTCCCCGACTTCGACTGTAGGAAGACTTCGTCCGGACTCCTACGGGAGCCAGACTTCGTCCCTGACTTCAGCAGCAGGAAGACTTCGTCCGGACTCCTACGGGAGTCGGACTTCGTCTCCAACTCTGACTGCAAGAAGGCTTCGTCCGGACTCCTACGGGAGCCAGACTTCATCTCCGACTCCAACTACAAGAAGGCTTCGTCCGGACTCCTACGGGAGCCAGACTTCGTCTCCGACTCCAACTGCAATAAGGCTTCGTCTGGACTCCTACGGGAGCCAGACTTCATCCCCGACTTTGGCTGCAGGAAGCCTTCGTCCGGACTCCTACGGGAGCCGGACTTCATCCCCAACTTCGGCTGTAGGAAGCCTTCATCCGAACTCCTACGGGAGCCAGACTTCATCCGGACTCCTACGGGAGCCGGACTTCATCCCTGACTTCGGCTGCAGGAAGCCTTCGTCCGGACTCCTACGGGAGCCGGACTTCGTCTTCGACTTCAGCTGCAGGAAGCCTTCGTCCGGACTCCTACGGGAGCCGAACTTCATCCCCGACTTCAGCAGCAGGAAGACTTCGTCCAGACTCCTACGAGAGCCAGACTTCGTCTCTGAATCCAACTACAAGAAGGCTTCATCCGGACTCCTACGGGAGCCGGACTTCATCTCCGACTCCAACTGCAAGAAGGCTTCGTCCGGACTCCTACGGGACCCGGACTTCATCTCCGACTCCAACTGCAAGAAGGCTTCGTCCGGACTCCTACGGGAGCCGAACTTCATCCCCGACTTCGGCTGGAGGAAGGCTTCGTCCGGACTCCTACGGGAGCCGAATTTTGCCTACAGAGAGCCTCTGGCTGGGCTCCTACAGCAAATAGCCCTCGCCTATAGTACTAACGCTCAAGGCACCCGATGGTAAACGGCCCGCCAGCAACATCCGGGCTCCTTTCAGAGGGATAGCCACCTCTCTCCGCCAGGCGCATCAACTGAGCTTCGACCGACAGGCCTGGACTCCCAGGCTGGCCACAGTAACGGCCGCGATTCTGCTCCACTTCCTGCAACAGATTCCGCACAGCTCCATCACTCCCTGACTGGCTGCAATAATGGCCACGATTCTGCTCCACCTCCTGCGACGGATGCTGCGTGGCTCCACCACTCCCTGACGAGTCGCGACAACGGATGCCACTCCACTCTCCGCAACTGATTCCACGTGGCGAGCCATGGTGACGACCACGACTAGCCACGACTCCACCCCATTACTCTTCATGATAAATTCCTCCTGGCCCCGTGCAGCCCACTACTAGGCGGTTACAAACGTCGCTATCAATTCGTTGCTCCCTCTGCCTATAAAAAGGGGACCCCAGATACGTTATTCTCTAAGCTCTAATTTCTATCCCAAAACTCTGCTAAAATTTCTGTTCGAGCACTCCATTCTTGTTGAGGTAGAGAACTGACTTGAGCGTCAAAGGGTCTTGCCGGAGCAACCCCACCTCCGGTTTAGACTTCTTTTGCAGGTCCCGGCGGTGACCGCGACTCCTCTGACTCCAGCTTCTCCAGCGCAGGCGGATTTTTGCACCAACAAATAGGATTCTTTTGCACGATCCGACGGTCAGAACTTCATCAGAATCTAGATCGGATGGCTAACATTTGATCCAACCCTGATAAGGATTATAACTCTAATTTTTGAGTAGATCTGGGCGGTCCGAAGCTGATCCGACAGTCAGGAATATTCCTAAAGAGATTTATACGATTTCTAAGGGTTTTAGGACTCTTTTTCCTACCAAAAAATTATGAAAAATTTATCTATAAATAGGAGGTCCGAGAATAAGCTTTGAGAAAAGAAAAATTGAGTAGAGAGTGTAGAAAAAAATAGAGAAAAAAAATAAAATAGCTTTAGGGACCCTAGAAAAGAAGGAGAAAAGTTGGTTCGCTCTACGGAGTACGACGGAAGATAGAGAGGTCATCAACCATCTTCCCGACGAGGCTTGGCTGATCAACTTCAGATCCTTGTTACAGTTTTATTTTTATTTTATTTTATTATTCTTTTTAAATTCCTTGTACTTAAATTTTAACTTTAATTAATACAAAATTTATTTTTTTGCACTTTAAATTCCTATCTTTTATTTTTTTTTTTGTACATAGATGCTAGGATTTAATTAGTAGATCTTAGTACCAATTTATTTTTATGCTTTTTAAATTTTTGTTATTTATTTTTATTGCAAGTAGATGCTAGGATCTAGTTAGTAGATCTTAGTACCCGATTTATTTTTTGCACTTTTAATTTTTGTTTCTGACTTAAATTACTTTCTCCAAAATTTTATTTTCTTTTTATAAAATTAAAGATTTCAAATCAAAATTCTACTTTCTCTGTGGATTCGATCCGACTCACTACTTTCTACATATTTTTAATTTTTATTGAAGTCAGAATTTGATTGATAATCATGGTGTCTAAAAAATAAAATGATTTTGAAAAAAATATGAAATTAGATATATTTATAAAAAAAATAGATGTTAATTTAATTAAGTAATTTAAGCACCAAAATGAAGAAAAATTTTTGAGTAGTTTAATACATATTTTTTTAAATTTTTTAGGAGAAAATCAGAGAAAAAATGGAGCTAAAATACCCTAAAAAAATAAAGAAAATAGCCTCCGATCCACCGTACACTGGAGGCTATTTTCTTTGTTTTTTTGGATATTTTAGCTCTATTTTTGCTCCAATTTTCTCCTAAAAAATTAAAAAAAAATATGCATTAAATTCTTCAAAAATTTCTCTTCATTTTGATGCTTAAATTATTTAATTAAATTAACATCTATTTTTTTATAAATATATCTAATTTCATTTTTTTTTTAAGAAGGAGGAGAAAAAGAAGAGAAAAGAAAGAAAGAGAAATATTTTAAAGGTGAGATCCTTAAGAAAAATCTTAGACCAAAAGACGTAAGATGAGAAGAATTAGTTGTGGTTAAGTGTTAATTGCAATCAAGTTAGCTAATAGTTAAACCTAGACACCTACGGGTTTCTTAGACCTAATAGTTTGATGTAGTGTGGCTTAGTCTAGATACAAATTGGGTTTGTTCTCACTTTTTTCAACTAGCCAGGTAAGAGGTGAGATCGTGGGGGTCCCCCCATTGCTTGCCTTAGACACCAATTGAATTGGCCAGATAAGCTAACGGAATCAATTAAATAACCATGAGTCCACTTATGCAGAGCCTTTGTATCCTCTAGCCTTAGACACTAGTTTCAGGGATGAGTTCGAACTTACTTTGCACTTGACTTTACCACAATACTCAAAACTGAACTCGATTAATACTAGGGGCCAATGTTTACTTGATTTTAGTTAGGTTTGGGTTAATGTGGAATGCTGGTTGGTTGTTTTTGGGCCAAAAGAGGGTGATGAAATCTCCACCTTATCTTGTTATGGGTGTTGCCCTTAAATTGATTTGAGATGAATATGTACAACCAATTTCAAACAAGAGATTCTATGTGAAGCAAAAATTCAGTGCAGGGGTAAAATGATAATTTTAAAAATTTTTTAAAATTACTATTTTATAGTAGAATTATTAATTAATCTCATTAATTAATACTAATTAACCCTACACTAGGATCTAAATATGATACAACAGCATGCATTTAAATTTGAAATTCAAATTTAAAATAGTAAACTTTTTACTGTACTGTGTTCAGAACACATCACCTTTTATGGGTAGTCGATCACCGCAATCTGATCATCGTCGGGGGACTCTGATCATCACATCGCAGCCACACTAATGTCTGGCCTCTGTGGATTGTCCACACGAAGCTCCCATCTGATCGGCTCCTCACGAATGCTAGTTCGTGATTTCACCCTTTTGATGGCTGATGTTGATCAAACTCCTTCAATCGATGTGTGCCGACTCCTCGGATACTCTGGATCGTTTGGATGGTTGGTTGAGAGGCTGATAGATCTCTCCCTAAAATTTGGTGGACTCACGACACTTATGGCACACCAATCTCACTTCCCGAACCCTAGGTAGAAACCCTAGGGTACACACCAAAAACCCTGCACCCACTTCTCTCTCCTTTTTCTCTCCTCTCGATAAATTTTGAATACTTCAAAATTCTTTCAAAACCTCCCCAATCTCACTTCCCGAACCCTAGGTAGAAACCCTAGGGTACACACCAAAAACCCTGCACCCACTTCTCTCTCCTTTTTCTCTCCTCTCGATAAATTTTGAATACTTCAAAATTCTTTCAAAACCTCCCCACGCCCCTTATCTCTTCTTTCTTTCATTGCCCACGCCCCCTCCCTTTCTCATTTTATAAAACATCACAAGAGATATTGAAAGCGTGTGAGTGGATAAGAAGAGGTGGTTGCTCACTTAAATTCAAATCAAATTTGAATTCAAGTGTCAACCAATCTTATCCTCATCCATTTGTGCGAGAAAGAAGAGATGGCATGGCTCTCTTTTTTTTCTTTTTTTTTGTGTGTGGAGACTTTCACGAGAAACTATTTCTCGTATGGAATATGGGGCGCACAAAAGAGGATAAGCTGGCGCATGGTTATTTGGTTATACATTCAAATTCAAAACCCCTTTGAATTTGGATGGGTAACAAACCAAGTTAATCCAAATAATTGGTGCACAAAAACATGGGCATGAGAGAGCTTTGCGTGGGAGAAAATTCATGAGAAAATTTCTTCTCATGAATTCAAATGGGCGCAAGAAAGTTGGGTGGCGCAGGGAATTTAAAACAAGATGGTTTGATTCAAATTGAGCCAACCTAATTAAAATAGGTTAAGCACAATTAGACCAGATTAAACCCAACACAATTAGGCTTAATTAGGCTCAATAAAATCCTAATCAAATCAAGAATTAATTAAGCCTAACCCCTGATCAAATTAGGGACTAAACCATCTTAGCGGTTAGATCAACCCTTAACCTAATCGGGTCAATCCAAACTGAATCCAATTCAATTGGACTTGATTTAAAAATAATTACTCAATCAAATTGAGTTAATTAATGATCAAATCACTAATTAAACCTCTCACAAATATTGAGTCCAAATTCGATGGGCAATTAGGCATCAGAGACCATCGATATGAAACCCTGATCAAAGAGTTCAAATTTCAAATTCAAAATTTGAAATTCAAAATTTTGACCCCGGTACCCAAAATGTGTGAAACTCATGATCAGAGAATCCTAATTCTCAATCATAGAGTCTCAGACACATAAGACTCATAATCAGCCATCAGATCAGAAAGGAACCTCTAATGTGTGTGGCCCCGCAGGTTCGAACTAAGCCGGTAGCACAGGAACCAATTCCTGTACTAATCGAAGTGACCATCTAGCAATGGTACCCGACGATCGGATAGGTCGAATAATCGCAATCACAACATTCAGAACCTACGTGAATATGGTTACCGTATAATTCATCCCTTTTGACCCCTGTGTTTAGGATGACTCAGGATTAAACTGTCAACCCTGATGAGATCATCCGAATCGTGCTCAACTCAATTAGTCCTGTGACTCCTCACTAGGACTACCCTGGTTAAAGTTTTGCTAAATTGAAACACGACTGTACACAGCTCCTAAACTGGAGTGGTCAATCCCATCTTGACACACGCACCGACAAGTCAAGTACTTGACTACACCCAGCAGCCTTCCGTCACTGAATTAGAAATTCAGGTAGTCCAGTGCCTAAGTGCAGTGAGTTGCTTGCAAGTCACCATGGCGGTCTCAGGTCGGAGGGACATTTATACCCATATCCCATCGGAGCAAATTTTGACAGTAGAAATAGCTCCGAAGTCGGTCACATTCAGTGCAGATGTACCATTATATCTCACCTGTATGCCATACCAGTGTCTCCACACTCCTTGGTTATGAGGACAACCAACCCATATGGCACACAACGACCTATGCTCGATAAACGTTGTCATCCTTGGTAACAACGTATCATTTGATCGCGAACAAGTTTATGGACTAAGCGACAAATCCTCCTTTGTCGAGTCTAAATAGTCCTAAGGACTTCACCACAACATAGGAGTTCATTAGAAGATAAAATATTTGTGATAAAAAAATATCAAAATAACTTTTATTTATTTATAATTCATATACTAATATAAAAGGAGCACAACCGTCAATAAACTGACGATTGGCTTTGGGACACTATTCCCAACAATCTCCCACTTGGCCTAAAGCCAATCGGTGCAGTATCTAATACCCATCTTCATCTTATAGTCGTTGAACTCCTTCACCGCAATGGCTTTAGTGAATGGGTCGGCCAGGTTCTCCATCCTGTCGATCTTCTGAAGGTCGACGTCACCTCGATCCACGATCTCCCGAATGAGATGGTAGCGGCGTAGAATATGCTTCGTCCGCTGGTGTGCCTTCGGTTCCTTCGCCTGAGCAATGGCTCCAGAGCTGTCACAGTAGAGCAAAACTGGACCAACAAGGGAGGGTGCTACTCCGAGCTCGATGATGAATTTTCTCAGCCACACCGCTTCTTTGGCAGCATCTGATGCAGCAATATACTTCGCCTCGCATACTGAATCAGCCACAGTGTGCTGCTTGGAACTCTTCCAGCAAACAGCCCCACCATTAAGGGTAAAAATAAATCCTGACACACTCTTGCTGTCATCGCGATCAGACTGGAAACTAGAGTCTGTAAACCCTATAAGTCTCAAGTCCGATTCATCATATACAAGCCACTAGTCTTTAGTATTTCTTAAATACTTCATCATGGTTTTAACAATCTTCCAGTGATTCTCCCCTGGATCAGATTGGTATCTACTCACTACCCCTAGTGAGTATGCCATATCTGGTCATGTACATGTCATAGCGTACATGATAGATCCCACTGTCGAAGCATATGGAATCCTACCCATATGCTCTCTCTCTTGAGGTGTTGTCGGACAATCCCTTTTCGAGAGAGAAATTCCATGGCCTATCGGTAGATAGCCTTTCTTGGAATTCTCCATGCTGAACCTTTTCAGCATAGTATCAATGTACGTAGACTGGGATAAGCCAAGCAACCTTTTGGATCTATTGCTATAGATCCTCATCCCTAAGATGTAGGAAGCTTCTCCCAGATCCTTCATGGAGAACTGTGACGATAGCCAAATCTTTATTCCCTGTAATGCAGGGACATCATTCTCGATTAAGAGAATATCATCCACATACAATACAAGAAATAATACTACTGGACTATTAGCCCACTTATAAATGCAGGGCTCTTCTCCATTCTTAACGATGCCATACATTTTGATCGTCCTATCAAAACGTATGTTCCAACTCCGAGATGCCTGCTTAAGTCCATAAATGGACCTTTGTAGCTTACATACCTTAGACTCATCTGTGGATGTGAACCCTTCAGGTTGTATCATATACACCTCTTCGTCCAGCTCTCCATTTAGGAAAGCTGTCTTCACATCCATCTGCCAGATTTTATAGTCTAGATGGGTAGCTATCGCAAGCATAATCCGAATGGATTTGAGTATTGCCATAGGAGAAAATGTCTCGTCATAGTCTATATCATAATGTTGACAATATCCCTTGGCAACCAGACGGGCTTTATAGGTCTCCACCTTTCCATCTGCGCCCCTCTTCCTCTTGAATACCCACTTACACCCTATGGGTTTCACTCCTTTGGGTGAGTCAACCAATGTCCACACATCGTTGACCTTCATGGACTCCATTTCGGATTTCATGGCCTCTAGCCATTTCTCAGAGTCAGGTCTCTGCATTGCATCCATGTAGGTGATCGGATCCTCATCGTTTTCATCAAGTTCGACAGGATCGCCATCTTGGACCAAAAAACCATAGTATCTGTCTGGTTGATGTGGTACTCTACCAGACCGCCTTAAGGGTACATAATCAATGGGCTCCGGATCTAATCTAATCAAATCCGGTTCAGGTTCAGTAACATGTGTCAATTTTTTCACCTATCGAACTTTGTCAAGTTCGACCTTAGAGGCAACAATTCCTTCACTAAGGAACTCCTTTTCTAAAAAGATTGCCTTAAGGCTGACAAACACCTTTTGCTCATCAGCAAGGTAGAAATAATGCCCTTTGGTCTCTTTTGGGTACCCTATAAAATTACACTTGTCAGACCTAGGTCCAAGCTTATTTGTAATTAAACGTTTAACATAAGCCAGACACCCCCAAACCCTAAGGTGCGAGAGTACTGGCTTACGTCCTATCCATATCTCATATGGCGTTTTGGCTACAGACTTACTCAGAACTCTATTTAGAAGGTAACAAGTCGATTCGAGCGCATATCCCCAGAGGAAGATCGGCAGACCAGCAAACCCCATCATGGATCGAACCATGTCCAATAAGGTCCAATTCCTCCTTTTAGACACACCATTATGCTGTGGTGTTCCAGGAGGAGTCCACTGAGAGAGAATCCCATTCTCCCCTAGATACGTCAGAAACTCATTGGAAAGGTATTCACCTCCTCGATCAAATCGAAGAATTTTAATACACTTTCCAGTTTATTTTTCTACCTCATTTCAGAATAGTTTGAATATTTCAAACGACTCTGACTTATGCTTTATTAAGTAGACATACCCATACCTTGATAGGTCATCTGTGAAGGTTATGAAGTAGAAATATCCACCTCTTGCACTTGAGCTCATAGGTCCACATACATCAGAATGTACCAGACCCAAGAGTTCACTGGCTCGCTCACCTTTTCCAGTAAAAGGTGACTTGGTCATCTTTCCAAGAAGACAAGACTCACAGGTTGGAAGTGATTCATAATCACCAAATTCAAGAATTTCTTCTTGAGCCAACCTGTTTATCCTGTTCTTATTGATATGACCTAGCCTACAGTACCAAAGGTAGACTTCTGACACATTATCTATTCTAGGGCGTTTACCGAAGTTTTGAACCACATTAACAGGCTGTGATAGTAAGTAAATTTTATTATTTAATTATCCAACAAATATTGTAACACCATTCAAAATGATATTGCAAATATTTTTTTTATTAAAAAATCATAACCGTACATGGCCAAAAGGCCTACAGAAATAATATTTAATAAAAAGCTTGGACAATAGTGACATTCACTCATAATTATATTACGAGAATTGATTACAAGACTCATGATTCCTAAAGATAGAACTGAAACTTTGCTTCCATCTCCAACGTTCAGGAACCTCTCGCCTTCATCAAATCTCCTACTGACCTGCAGACCCTGCATCAAATTACAAATATGATAAGGGCTTCCGGTATCCAATACCCAGGCAGTAGTATCACAAATGAAAAAGTTGCAAGGAGTTATCATATAATTATCTTGCTTCTTCTTCGACACCTGTTCAGGTCCAGGGAGGCTATGTATTGAGGATAGTTCCTCTTTCAATGCCCCTGCTTCTTGCAAAAGAAGCACTCCGCCTGGCTCTGGTCGGGCTTGCGCTTCTTGGTCTGACCCTGTGCAACCATCCCAGCATGAGGCTACACCTTCTTGTTCTTCTTCTCCTTCCCAAAGGGTCGACGATGAGAAGAAGACCCTCCCACTACATTCACCGACTCCTTATGGAGCTGGTGATCCTTCTCAAAGTTCTGCAGCAACCCCAACAACCAGTGGTAGTTTACTACAGGCTTTGTCATTGGAAAATGAGTAAGGAATGGGAGGAAGGACTTGGGCAAGGAATTAAGGATCGCATCCTTACCGAGCTGCTCGTGCAGAGGAAAACCCAATTTGCTTAGGCGCTCAATCATCTCGATCATGTATAGTACATGATCAGTGACTGAGGCCCCATCCCTCATCCGAGCATTGAAAATGGCACAACTAGTTTTGTGCCTTTCAACGTCGTCAGGCATGCCAAAGGAGTCGTTCAACATTTGAAGCATCTCCTGTGGCTGGACGTTCTCAAACCTGCAGCTGAACTCGTCATTCATTGCTGCCAACATAATACATCGGACGGTAGTGCGGTCATTGAGCCACTTCTGGTAAGTGTCTTGGATCACCTTACTAGCGTTCGGAGCTGGCTCCTCAGGTGCTGGATCCGTTACTACATAAAGGATCCGCTCATGCCCAAGGATGATTTTCAATTTTCGATACCAGCTATCGAAATTAGGTCCCATGAGCTTGTCATTATCTAATAATGATCGGAGCGACAAGGTAGTGGCCATAGCTATATAAAAGAAAATCAGACCTCTATTAGTACATAAATTAATACTAAAGACTTGGACTTTAGTCTAAAATTTTTTCCAATATTTTTACGAACTGGTAGCCTCAACCTCCAATTCGAGGAATTACTTTAATTCCTTAATGAGTACTAGAATCCACACAGACTACACACGAGCCTAACTTTGGTTGGTCAACCCATGTGCACCTATGGATAGGTTCTTAACCAGTTGTTTCTCTAAAAAACTTCTAGTAATTGATTTTACCCCAGAACCTAATCAGTAGGCTTTGGCCTCCACTGAAAAGATCTGGTTAGGTCCAACCATTAACATGACTTAATTTGGTGAATCAGATCAATAAATGATCAGGCCCGACTTTGGCCGGCCAACCTAACCACCATCAGAAAGACTCAACCAAATTATCATATTATGAATGATAATTCCATTAGCCAATGAGCACCAGGCCTTTGGGCCTCCAATGATCATTGAACTAATGGACTCATTATCACTCACTTAATGGGGGGCATTGACTTAGTTATCATTATAACTTAATCATTTTAGGGACCTAATAATTTTTGAAGATTTTATTAAAGGATAGTAGAGAAGAAATCATCCAGCCAATTTCAATCCTCCCACTGACTTCACCAAGTCAGATTAAAAAGAATTTAATTAAAGCTGGCATTAGGAGCACCTAAATCAGTCACACTGATTTACCTAATGACATGGGTGAGCTCTAATCACCAAGTGATCTAATCAAAATCTAACTTACCAGATTGGCCAGGTAAGTGAGATCAGTGGTGGGGATTTGTCATTAACTCGTCAATGATCGAATCAATGCGAGTAGCTCCCACTTAAGAACCACTGGTCAAAACTGCCGAACTTACCTTGACACCAACCGGTTCATTAGTTTTAATTTTGATCAACTTAGTAAATAGGGCTCCACCGCGTAGCCATGAATTAAGTCTATCTTGGTCTAGTTAAAGACATGGACCCATTCAACTACAACTATTGAAGTTGAGTCTAGAGTATCCTTGACCTAATCTAATTCAACTTTTGACTAGATTTGACCAATTACTCCATTTAGTCCATTTTTTAAGCTAACCTTAGGTCTAACCCAATTATGGACCTAATTCATCTAACCCATTGACCCACAAGTTTATGCAATTGTCTTAGGTCTTAATTCATAATTCTAGACCTACTAGACAATACTTAATTCTTTTAATTAAGTACTTGGACTGATGGGTCAGGGTTTGGCATTTCGAAAATAATTTTTAAATTTTGAAAGATTTTATTTTTTGTTCACCAAATGTGTTGACTCATTTCACAAACGGGTCAGCACAATTCATAAATAGCAATCCTATTGCTCATTTCATAACAGAAAATAACTCAAAATAAATCATGAATTTTCTTTTAGATCTAATCTAACACATTCATGATAAATTTTATAATTAAGTCCTTTCGCTGCTTCATCGGCATGGGATATAATTGCATCGGCACCCCTACTGCCATAGGAGACCCCATCGAATGGGAAGAGAGGGTCTTTAAACCCTACTTTTCTCCTATGACCGGACGGCCATGGCAACCAACCCAATTAGATTACTTGCTACTTGGATCAAGTATATCTAAATATACCAATTTTAAAATTTAAATTTTGAATTTCAGATTTCAAATTTCAAATTTCAAATTTGAGATTTCAACCAAATTTCAAATTTCGAATTTTCAATCTTTGAATTTTAAATTTTGAATTTTGAATTTCAAATTTTAAATTTTAAATTTTAAATTTTAAATTTTAAATTTCAAATTTTAAATAAATTTCAAAATTTAAATTTTAAATTTTAAATTTCAAAATTTAAATTTCAAAATTCAAATTTCAAATTTTGAATTTCAAATTTGAAACTTCTAACAAATTTCAAATTTTAAATTTTAAATTTTAAATTTCAAATTTAAACTTATAGATTACACCTTAATCTACGCATGCATATGTATATCATATTCTAGAACCATGCTCTGATACCATTTGAAGCGAAAATTCAATGCAGGGGCAAAATGGTAATTTTAAAATTTTTTCAAAATTACTATTTTATAGTAGAATTATTAATTAATCTCATTAATTAATACTAATTAATCCTACACTAAGATCTAAATATGATACAACAGCATGTATTTAAATTTGAAATAGTAAACTTTTTACTATACTGTGTTCAGAACACATCACCTTTTGCAGGTAGTCGATCACCGTAATCTGATCACCATCGAGAGGCTCTGATCATCACGTCACAGCCACACTAGTATCTGACCTCTGTGGATCATCCACACGAAGCTCCCATCTGATCGGCTCCTCAGAATGCTAGTTTGTGATTTCACCCTTTTGATGGCTGATGTTGATCGAACTTCTTCGATCGATGTGTGCCGACTCCTCGGATGCTCTGAATCATCTGTACGGTTGGTTGAGAGGCTGATGGATCTCTTCCTAAAATTTGGTGGACTCACGATACTCGTGGCACACCAATCTCACTTCCCGAACCCTAGGTAGAAACCCTAGGGTACACACCAAAAACCCTGCGCCCACTTCTCTCTCCTTTTTCTCTCCTCTCGATAAATTTTGAACACTTCAAAATTTTTCCAGAACCTCCCCACGCCCCTTATCTCTTCTTTCTTTCATTGCCCATGCCCCCTCCCTTTCTCATTTTATAAAACATCGCAAGAGATGTTGAAAGCGTGTGAGTGGATAAGAAGAGGTGGTTGCTCACTTAAATTCAAATCAAATTTGAATTCAAGTGTCAACCAATCTTATCCTCATCCATTTGTGCGAGAAAGAAGAGATGGCATGGCCCCTTTTTTTTTTCTTTTTTTTTTTTGTGCTTGGAGACTTTCACGAGAAACTATTTCTCGTGTGGAATATGGGGCGCACAAAAGAGGATAAGCTGGCGCATGGTTATTTGGTTATCCATTCAAATTCAAAACCCCTTTGAATTTGGATGGGTAACAAACCAAGTTACTCCAAATAATTGGCGCACAGAAATATGGGCGTGAGAGAGCTTTGCATGGGAGAAAATTCACAAGAAAATTTCTTCTCGTGAATTCAAATGGGCATAAGGAAGTTGGGTGGCGCAGGGAATTTAAAACAAAGTGGTTTGATTCAAATTGAGCCAACCTAATTAAGATAGGTTAAGCACAATTAGACCAGATTAAACCCAACACAATTAGGCTTAATTAGGCTCAATAAAATCTAATCAAATCAGGAATTAACTAAGCCTAACTCCTGATCAAATCAGGGACTAAACCACCTTAGCGATTAGATCAACACTTAACCTAATTGGGTCAATCCAAACTGAATCCAATTCAATTGGACTTGATCTAAAAATAATTACTCAATCAAATTGAGTTAATTAGCGATCAAATCACTAATTAAATCTCTCATAAATATTAGTCCAAATCTGATGGGCAATTAGGCATCAGAGACCATCGATATGAAACCCTGATCAAAGAGTTCAAATTTCAAATTCAAAATTTGAAATTCAAAATTTTGACCTCGGTACCCAAAATGTGTGGAACTCATGATCAGAGAATCCTAATTCTCAATCATAGAGTTCTAGACACATAAGACTCATAATCAGCCATCAAATCAGAAAAGAACCTCTAATGTGTGTGACCCCACAGGTTCAAACCTAAGCCGGTAGCATAGGAATCAATTCCTGTACTAATCGAAGTGACCATCTAGCAATGATACCCAATGACCGGATAGGTCGAATAGTCGCAATCGCAACATTCAGAACCTACATGAATATGGCTACCGTATAATTCATCCCTTTTGACCCCTGTGTTTAGGATGACTCAGGGTTAAACTGTCAACCCTGATGAGATCATCCGAATCGTACTCAACTCAATTAGTCCTGTGACTCCTCACTAGGACTACCCTGGCCAAGGTTTTGCTAAATTGAAACACGACTGTACACAGCTCCTAAACTGGAGTGGTCAATCCCATCTTGACACATGCACCGACAAGTCAAGTACTTGACTACACCCAGCAACCTTCCGTTACTGAATTAGAAATTCAGGTAGTCCAGTGCCTAAATGCAGTGAGTTGCTTGCAAGTCACCGTAGTGGTCTCAGGTCAGAGGGACATTTATATCCATATCCCATCAGAGCAAATCTTGACAGCAGAAATAGCTCCGGAGTCGGTCACGTTCAGTGCAGATGTACTATTACATCTCACCTGTATGCCATACCAGTGTCTCCACACTCCTTGGTTATGAGGAAAACCAACCCATATGGCACACAACGACCTATGCTCGATAAACGTTGTCATCCTTGGTAACAACGTATCATTTGATCGTGAACAGGTTTAAGGACTAAGTGACAAATCCTCCTTTGTCGAGTCTAAGTAGTCCTAAGGACTTCACCACAACACAGGAGTTCATTAGAAGATGAAACATTTGTGATGAAAAAATACCAAAATAACTTTTATTTATTTATAATTCATGTACTAATACAAAAGGAGCACAACCGTCAACAAGCTGACGATTGGCTTTGGGATACTATTCCCAATACTATGCAACTAAATTAGATGCATGAAACTAATAAAACTTGAAAGCTTACCTTGTCTCCAGCAATCACCAAAAATAAATCTACAATGATGAATGCTCCTAAAAATTAAGTTTCTACTCTTGTCATATAATTTTTATTAGGTTTATGTAGATGAATTTTAGATTAATTAAAAAAAATAGTAATTAATACTAAAAAAAAATAGTTAAGGCTAGGGTTAGGATTGATCTCACCAACTTGAAAGCTTTCTATCTTTCCTTTTTTTCTTTTGTTGAATTTTTGAATTTTTTTTTGCAAAAAGATAAAAAAAGTTAGTAAGCAATAGTCACAAGAAAATCAAAAAAATCAAACATTAAAATTGGTACCTTCCCCGACAACGGTGTCAAAAATTGATACGATCAAGATGCTGTCATTAAGACACCGTGATTATCAATCAAATTCTGACTTCAATAAAAATTAAAAATATGTAGAAAGTAGTGAGTCGGGTCAAATCCATAGAGAAAGCAAGATTTTGATTTAAAATCTTTGATTTTACAAAAAGAAAATAAAATTTTGGAGAAAGCAATTTAAGTCGGAAACAAAAATTAAAAGTACAAAAAATAAATCGGGTACTAAGATCTACTAACTAGATCCTAGCATCTACTTACAATAAAAATAAATAATAAAAATTTAAAAAGTATAAAAATAAATTGGTAATAAGATCTACTAATTAGATCCTAGCATCTATGTGCAAAAAAAAAAATAAAAGACAGGAATTTAAAGTGCAGAAAAATAAATTTTGCATTAATTGAAGTTAAAATTTAAGTACAAAGAATTTAAAAGGAACAATAAAATAAAATAAAAATAAAACTATAACAAGAATCTGAAGTTGATCATCCAAGCCTCATCGAAAAGATGGTTGATGACCTCTCCATCTTCCGTCATACTCCGTAGAGCGAACCAGCTTTTCTCCTTCTTTTTCTTGGATCCTTAAAGCTATTTTATTTTTTTTTCTCTATTTTTTTCTACACTCTCTACTCAATTTTTCTTCTCTCAAAGCTTATTCCTGGACCCCCTATTTATAGATGAATTTTTCATAATTTTTTGCTAGGAAAAGGAGTCCTAAAACCCTTAGAAATCGTATAAATCTCCTTAGAAATATTCCTGGCCGTCGGATCAGCTTCGGACTACCCAGATCTACTCAAAAATTAGAGTTATAATCCTTATCAGGGTCAGATCAAATATCAGCCATCCGATCTAGGTTCTGATGAAGTTCTGGCCGTCGGATCGCGCAAAAGAATCCTATTCAAAGTCGGCATCGAGTCTGAACCGTCGGATCTGGGTCGGATTGAATCTCAGCCGTTGGATCACATCCAAGATCTTATTCTCGCTGTGAACTGCACCTGTGGACCACGTAACTATTCCTGTGGACCACGCCCTTGTAGGAACCAGATCTAGGGTTTCAGGGTTAGATCTTGAAACTTTTTCAAGATCATACAGCGGAAGACTAAAATAAATCAAAATTTATTTTCTAAGATCAGAAAATCTCTAGATCTAAGATCCTATTACATGATTATTATATAGCATTAAATCAAAAATTAAAATATATATAAATATAGTATGAACTACATGTTGATCATATCAACATGTTTCTATACTAGCTACATCTAATGTATGTATTAAATAATAGATCAGATCTATTACCTTGCAAGTTAGACGCTCTAACCTCACTGATCCAGGCTTAAGGATGATGTTGCAAGCCGCACACGCGTCCGGCCTCTAGGAGTCGTCCACACGAGCCCACGAATCTCGATCAGAAGTCCTGCTTCAGGAAATCAGCACAGTATGCTAGTACTGCGCTGATCCTTCTTTGATGGTTGATCAGGTGCCTCCTTCTTCTTGATTTGGACTCTTCCAAAGATGAAAAGTAGAAGGAGGAGTTTCAGATCTGAGACACTCTCAGAAAACTCAAGATGGAGGGAGGAAAGATATGAAAACAAAAACCCAAGAAGAAGACCCTCTTCTTCTTCACGTTTTTCTCTCTAGACACCCAAACTTGCATCTTTTATATCTCCATGACCCAAAGGTATTTCTCTCTGATTTTTGGATGGCAGAAAGGCCTCTCAAATATCTATCTCTTCTTAAAATTTCACGAAGAAACTCATCTTATATAGAGAGATATGATAGAGTCCTTGTCTAGGTCAAACACCTAGTCAAGGCTTATCCAAACATGGCAAGTAAAGGGACGCCCAACTCTTGAGCACTTCCTCCATATTTTCATGCATGGATTACCAAAAAAGGATGTACAATGTAAACCCTAAAAGCCACGAAAATTCCAAAAAAAATTTGGATAAATTCGGTGCAAAATTGAAAGAGTTTTGGATTTCTAAAACTCTATCTCATAGAATTCGAAATCCAAACTTATTCCTTTTAGATTTGATCCAAATCACCTTCCATGTAAGAAAGAAGAGAGGAGACCTTTTGTGAACGTGGGAGAGATCTGAGAGAGGGATTTTTTCGTACAAAATAAGTGGAGATTGGCATTGAATAAGAGAGAGGGCGTGGAGAAGGCTTATGTGGCGCAAGGTGGAATCCTAGTCCTACTAGGATTCTGTCTCATAACTTGTTTTAATTTGGTTTCCCAAACCAAATCAAATCAAAATTAGATCAACCCAATTAAAATAGATTTTAACCTAATTAAGAACCTAATTTAATCATATTAAATTAGATTTAAATCTGATTTAATTTTCTAATCAAATTAGAAATTAGATTGACCCAAGTCCTATTTGAACTAGGACTAGTCTTTCCTTGCACTTGGCTTATCCAATAAACCAATTGGACTTGATCCAATCAAGCCCAAACAAAATTTAATTAAATCATATTTAATTAGACTTAATCTCAACCCATTGGCTTAATCAAATTAAGCCAATTAGCAATCAAATTGCTAATCGATCCTCCTGCAACACTTGCACTGGGTTAAATGTCAATCGTATTGATTATTTAACCCTATAATGATTCTTAATCGTTGATCAACCATCCGATCGGATCATGAACTCTAATGTGTGTGACCTCATAGGTCTGAACCTAAGCCGGTAGCATAGAAACAAATTTCTATACCAATCGAAGTGACCATCTAGCAATGGTACCCGACGTCCGGATAGGTCGAATGTGTAGAACAACATCCTTAGAACCCATGTGGATATAGTTTTCATATAATTCATCCCCTTGACCAAAATGATCATAGGACACCCCAGAGCTCAACTGTCAACTCTGATCGGGTTGTCCACATTGTATTTCAAAATATCAAATCCATCTGATGGATTACCCTGGCCAAGGTTTTGCTAAATTGAAATACAGCGACTCATTCTTCTCCAACTCTTGGAGTGGTCAATCCCATCTCGATCACACTCTGACTTCGCAAGTACTTGACTGTGCCCAGAAGCCTTCCGTCCCTGAATTAGAAATTCAGTTAGTCCAGTACCAAAGCACAGTGAGTTGCTTGCAAGTCAATGAGGCGATCTCAAGTCTAAGGGACATTTATACCTATATCCCATCAGAGACATTCTCGACAGCAGAATGCTCTGGAGTTGGTCACGTTCAATGACGATGCACCCTTACATCTCACCTGTATGCCACACCAGTGTCTCCACACTCCTTGGTTAAGAGGACAACCAACCCATATGGCCTACAGCGACCTATGCTTGATAGAAGCTGTCGTCCTTATTAACAGCCTATCATTTGGTCGTGAACAGTTTTAAGGACTAATCGATAAATCCTCTCTTTATCGAATCTAAATAGTCCTAAGGACTTCATCATAACAACGGAGTTCATTAGAAGATGAAAGCTTATGATGAAGATGCCAAATATATTTTATTTATTAACAAATCAATTACAATACTTGGTTGCTTAACCGTCAACAGCTTGACGATTGGCTTTTTGGGACACATTTTCCAACAACTCCCACTTGTCCTAAAGCCACTCGGCACAGTATCTAATACCCATCTTCGACTTGTGGTTGTCGAACTCCTTTATTGCCAGGGCTCTAGTGAAGGGGTCGGCTAGGTTCTCCTTTCAGTCGATCTTCTGAAGGTCGACGTCACCTCGATCCACGATCTCTCAGACCAGGTGGAAGCGGTGCAAGATGTGCTTCGTCCGCTGATATGCTTTGGGTTCCTTCACCTGAGCTATGGTACCAGTACTGTCACAGTAGAGCAGGACTGGACCATCGAGGGAGGGTGCTACTCCGAGCTCATTGATAAATTTCCTCAGCCACATAGCTTCCTTCACGACATCCGATGCTGCGATGTACTCCGCTTCACAAACAGAGTCTGCCACAGTATGCTGCTTGGAACTCTTCCAGCAGATGGCTCCACCATTCAGAGTAAAGATATAACCCGACACGCTCCTGCTGTCATCATGGTCAGATTGGAAGCTGGAGTCTGTGAACCCCACAAGTTTCAGATCTGACTTGCCATAAACCAACCATTGGTCCTTAGTATTTCTCAAATACTTAAGGATGGCTTTAACCACTTTCCAGTAATCTTCTCCAGGATCAGATTGGTATCTACTCACTACTCCTAGTGAGTATGCCACATCTGGTCTTGTACATGTCATGGCGTACATGATAGATCCCACGGCTGAAGCATATGGGACTCTACTCATACGCTCTCTCTCTTCAGGAGTTGTCGGACAATCCTTCTTAGAGAGAGAAATTCCATGGCCTATCGGTAGATAGCCCTTCTTGGAATTTTCATGCTGAACCTCTTCAGCACAGTGTCTATGTACATGGACTGGGATAACCCAAGCATCCTTTTAGATCTATCCCTATAGATCTTCATCCCTAGGATGTAGGATGCTTCACCCAAGTCCTTCATGGAAAACTGTGATGACAACCAAACTTTTATTCCCTGTAGTGCGGGGATGTCATTCCCGATTAAGAGAATGTCATCCACGTACAAGATAAGGAATACCACAACTGGACCATTTGCCCATTTATAGATGCAGGGCTCTTCTCCATTCTTAATGAAGCCATACGTTTTGATCACCTTATCAAAATGCATGTTCCAACTCCGAGAAGCTTGCTTCAATCCATAAATGGATCTCTGAAGCTTGCACACCTTGGACTCATCTGTGGATGTAAACCCTTCAGGTTGTATCATATACACCTCTTCAGTCAGCTCTCCATTCATGAAAGCTGTCTTTACATCCATCTGCCAGATCTCATAATCTAGATGGGCAGCTATTGCAAGCATTATCCGAATAGATTTGAGCATTGCCACAGGGGAAAACATCTCGTCATAGTCAATACCATAACATTGACGATACCCCTTGGCAACCAGATGGGCTTTATAGGTCTCCACCTTTTCGTCTGCGCCCCTCTTCCTTTTGAAGACCCATTTACACCCAATGGGTTTAACCCCTTCAGGTGGGTCAACCAATGTCCATACATCGTTGACCTTCATGGACTCCATTTCGAATTTCATGGCTTCAAGCCATTTCTCGGAATCAGGTCTCTGCATAGCATCCATATAGGTGATCGGATCCTCATTATTCTCATCAAGTTCAATGGGATCACCGTCCTGGATCAAGAAACCGTAGTATCTGTCCGGCTGATGCGGTACTCTACCGGATCGCCTTAATGGTACAGGTATATTGGGCTCCAGATCTGATCTAATCATATCCGACTCAGGTTCAGCTATTGGTGTCGGTCCTTCTACCTGTTGAACTTCATCAAGTTCAACCTTAGAGGCAACGGTTCCTTGCACCAAGGAACTCCTTTTCTAAAAAGATTGCCTTAAGGCTGACGAACACCTTTTGTTCATCAGCATGGTAGAAAAAATATCCTTTTGTCTCTTTGGGGTACCCTATGAATGAGCATTTGTCAGACCTAGGTCCAAGTTTGTCTGTGACTAATCGTTTGACATAGGCCGGGCACCCCCAGACCCTAAGGTGTGAAAGTGTTGGCTTACGTCCCGTCCATATCTCATATGGAGTTTTAATTACAGACTTACTTGGAACCCTATTTAACAGATAACAGGCCGATTCGAGTGTATATCCCCAGAAGGATATCGGCAAGCTAGCAAAACCCATCATGGATCGGACCATGTCTAACAAAGTCTGATTCCTCCTTTCAAACACACCATTATGCTGTGGTGTTCCTGGAGGAGTCCATTGGGAGAGAATCCCATTCTCTCCTAGATATGTGAGAAACTCACTAGAAAGGTATTCTCCTCCTCGATCAGATCGAAGAATTTTAATGCTCTTCCCAGTTTATTTTTCTACTTCACTTCGGAATCGTTTGAACATTGCAAATGAATCCGACTTATGTTTCATCAGATAGACATATCCATATCGGGATAGGTCATCCGTGAAAGTTATGAAGTAGAAATATCCACCTCTAGCACTTGTGCTCATGGGTCCGCATACATCAGTATGTACTAGGCCCAAGAGCTCAGTAGCTCTCTCACCTTTTCCAGTAAAAGGTGACTTGGTCATTTTACCAAGAAGACAGGACTCACAGGTTGGAAGTGATTCACAATCACTTACTTCGAGGATTCCCTCTTGAGTCAACCTGTTTATTCTGTTCTTGTTTATATGACCTAGCCTACAGTGCCATAAATAGATATCTGACACACTATCTAATCTAGGGTGCTTGCTAGTAGAATAGACTCTTATCAGGCTTGACCTTTTTGGTCTGACACTGCACAGTTGTCCTAGCCTGAACTTGCACCTTCTTTACTTTCTTCTTCTTGTTCTTCTTCCCTTTCTTGAAGGGTCGAGAACCAGAAGATGAACCTCCCACTAAGTTCACCGACTCCTTATGGAGTTGGTGATCTTTCTCAAAGTTCTGAAGTAACCCCAGTAATCCATGGTAGTTTACTTCAGGCTTTGTCATTCTATAATGAGTGAGGAATGGGAGATAAGACTTGGGCAGCGAGTTCAGTATTGCATCTTTCCCAAGCTGCTCATGCAAGGGAAAGCCGAGCTTGCTCAATCGTTCCATCAGCTCGATCATGTACAATACATGATCAGTGACAGAGGCACCATCCCGCATTTTGATGTTGAAGATGGCACAACTAGTCTTGTGCCTCTCCACGTCATCGGGTGTGCCAAAGGCATCCTCCAACACTTGAAGCATGTCCTTTGGCTGAGCCGTCTCGAATCTGCGACTGAACTCGTCGCTCATGACAGCTAGCATGATACAGCGCACCGTGGTCCGGTCACTGAGCCACTTCTGGTAAGTATCTCTGACTGTTCCACGTGCATTGACAGCTGGCTCCTCAGGTGCAGGATCCATTATCACATATAGGATCCGTTCATGCTCCAGGACTATCTTCAACTTTCGGTACCAGCTATCGAAGTTGGGTCCCACCAACTTATCATTGTCCAACAATGATCGGAGCGATAGGAAAGTGGCCATATTTGCACAAAGGAGAACCATAACCTAATTAGTAATTGATTCATTAAACCTAAAGATTTGGACTTTAATCAAAAGGTTTCTCCCACTATTTTATTCGAATTGGTAGCCTCTACCTCCAATTCGAGGAATTACCCTAATTCCTTAGCGGGTACTAGAATCTACTTAGACTGCACACAAGCCCAACTTTGGTTGGCCAACCCATGTACATCTAGAGGTAGGTTCATAACCAATTGTTTCTCTAAACAATTTCTAGTAATTTAATTTTGCCCCAGAAACCTAATTAGTAGGCTTTGGCCTCCACTGTAAGGATCCGGTTAGGTCCAACCATTAACATGATCATACTTGGTGTATCTAACCAACGAATGATTAAGCCCAACTTTGGTTGGCTCACCTAACCACCATTAGAGAGATACTTCCAAGTCATCATATGATGAGTGATAATTTCATTAGTCAACAAGCACCAGGCCTTTGGGTCTGCAATGATTATTGAGTTAATGGACTCATTATCAAACACCTTAATGGGAGGCTATGACTCAGTTATCTCCATAACTTTATCATTTTAAGGACCTAATAATTTTAGAAGATTTAAATAATATAGAGGATAAAGTCAGATGAACCAGCTTATCATGATCCTCCCACTGGCTTCACCAAGTCAGCTTAAGGAGACCAGGGCTGGTCTAGGAGCACCTAAATCAGTCACACTGATTTACCTAGCTGAATGGGTCAGCTCGAATAGTCAAATGATCCGATCAAAACATAATTTCACCAAGAGGCCAGGTAGTTCGATCAGTGGGAGGGTCTGCCAAAGCTTGCCTTAGACACCATCAGAAATGGCCAGTAAGCGGGTCCCAATTAAAAACCACCGGTCTGGTTTACCTTAGACACCAACTGGTTTAATTAGTTTCGATTAGATCAACCTAACAGTCGTGCTAGACCGC